>NW_004955441.1:936084-944410 GCF_000276665.1 Chinchilla lanigera | reverse complement strand
GCTGGCCGCAGACTGCTTCAGCCTTGTGAGTGCTAGGATTACAGGTGTTCACTACTACCCCTGGCTTGTCACTTCTTTTTTTTTATTTTTATTTTTTTTGTGGTTTTTCTCCGGTACCGGGAACCGAACTCATGACCTTGCACTTGCCAGGCAGGCGCTTTTGCCGCTGAGCTAAATCCCCAGCCCCTGGCTTGTCACTTCTTAACCCACTTTCTTCCTCAGTACCCACAGCCACTCCAGTCTGGGGGGATGAGGAACTCAGCTCAACTCAACCGCTGCCACCAGATGCCAGAAGCCTGGCTTGGCTGGGAGCAGAGACGAGCTGATGTCCTGATGTCTTCATTCACAGAAGGGATGAAAGGCTACTTGCCCGTGCTGCCTGGCCACCCACTGGGTCCATTGGTTTCTTCAAGCCCAAAACCCAGGTGTCTAAACTATTTGGTAGATGTTAAAGATGAACATTTCTAGAGACAAACTGAGGCTATACCAGAGTTCCTTCTTTGTAGGTGCTCTTGCATTGGTCCTCACAGTGAATTGGTAATTTCCACAATGATTTGAGGTTTGTGGGTTTAGTTTACATGTGTGTGCTAGGCACTCATAGAGACCAAGTGAATTTATTAAAGTCCCTTCAGATGCCGGGCATGGTGGCACATGCCTGCCTGTAAACCCAGCACTTGGGAGGCTGAGACAGGAGGATCATTGGGAGTTCAAAACCAGCCTGGGCTATAAAGTGAGCTCAAGGCCAACCTGAACTGCATAGCAAGACCCTGTCTCAAAGAGACAAAGACAAAACATAAATAAATAAAGTCCTTTCAGGCAAAGTGAACTCCAGTAATAAAGCAGGGGGAGAGGATGGTCTCAATTTAACAAAAGATAACCAGGCGTGGCGGCACCTACATGCCTATAATTCCAGCACTCATGGGAGACTGAGGCAGGAGAATCAATGTGAGTTTGAGGCTGGCATGAATTATAGTGAGACTACGTCTCCAAAAAAAAAGAGGGTTTGTTTGGGGGTGGACATCAGTGGTAGAGAGCTTGCCTACCATGTGCAAGGTGCTGGGTACCTGTTTTAACGCCCAGCACTGAAAAAAGTGAGTATAAACATTCAGCTGAAGGTGAGATACCCACTTTAACATTCAGTGAAGAGTGTCTGGGTCCGGCAGTCTGTTTGGAACCTGGTGTCTCTATCTCTGTTTGTCTTGGGCTAGTCAGATTGCTCAGAAAGATAGCCATAGCCTAATCTCCGGTTGGAAGCTGAGGGTCTGCCAGAGTTCCAGAGCCAAGTGAGCCGCAAAGCCAGGATCTCAACATTCAAGATCAGTGCATACTGACCCCTCCAGACTCCTGCACGGTAGGAGTCTGCCTGGTGGCAGCCCCACCCACCCCTCCATCCCAACCTTCAATCCCAGCAGCCTGTGTGCAGCATGCCCAGTTCTGAGTGTTCTGGGGATGTTTCAGTGTAGAACACAGTTTGCCTTAGCTTTTCTCATTGCCTGGTTTCTTTTTTTTTTTGGTACCAGGAATTGAACTCAGGACCTTGTGCTTGCCAGGCAGGTGCTGTGCCAGTGAGCCATCTTCCCGGCCCTCATTGCCTTTTATTTATTTATTATATATATTTATTTATATATATATTTATTTATATATATATTTATTTATATATATATTTATTTATATATATATATTTATATATATATATTTGTCTTTTTGAGACAGGGTAGTACAAAACATAATTTTTTAAAGTGCACGTTTTGTTTGTATGGGCTACAGACTCACCTCCAGGCCGTCAACCGTGCTGCCTCCCTGCAACACCCATTGCTGGCAGATGTCACAAGAAACACAGACAGGCATCCAGCCACACACTAACAGCCTGATAGACCATTAATCACCTTAGGCAAGATCTCCATGCCATCACCAATGCAGCCATCACCGTACATTCTGCAGTTCCCAACCCATACACCCTTTTTGGACCATTACTCAATTGCCACAAACTTGTAGTCCTCCTGCCTCAGCTTCCCAGAGTGCTGGGATTACAGGCATGTACCACCATATCTAGCTTTAATTAATGATTTTAATTAATTATTTTGATAAGCATTACTTAT
The DNA here is from genome assembly GCF_000276665.1 of Chinchilla lanigera. NCBI lineage: Eukaryota > Metazoa > Chordata > Mammalia > Rodentia > Chinchillidae > Chinchilla > Chinchilla lanigera. The sequence goes on along the minus strand of NW_004955441.1, from coordinate 942,311 downwards.
GTCAAAACATACTTTCACATTGAAACATTGGTTTCCTTGAATGCTCTTTAAAAATGAACACTAGCCAGGCATGGTGGCACATGCCTGTAATCACAACAGTAGGGAAACTGAGGCAGGGGAAACACTGTGAGTTCAAGGCCAGCCTGAACTACATAGTGAGACTTATTGGGAGCTGATTAGGCTCCAGATCTTAGAGACGAGCTTAAAGAAAAGGATTAAATAAAGACAAATGCAATGTCATTGCTAAAGAAAATTACAAGCCAGACATGGTAGGGTACCCCAGTCCCAGCACTCAGGAGGCTGAGGAGGATTGCTCCCAGTCTGAAACCAGCCTGTCTCTAAAAAACAAACAAAAAAAGTTCAACCCTTCCTGGAGGCAACCATCACCCTAATTCTATCATAAAGGTCCCTCAAGGTATTGCTAGTACTATTTTTAAAAATAATGTAACCAACAACATTTTTGGAATAAAACAATTAGTAGGAGCTGGGAGAATAAATCAGTAATAGAGCACATGTTTAGCATGCGCAAGGCACTGGGTTCCATTCTCAGCTCCATACACACATAAATTAATAATAAGTGTTAAAGTCCTTCTGTCAGAAAGGGGATTATAACCGTACTCAGGATTTAGCTCTTTGCCACAACATGAACCAGAGATGATACCTCTAGCTCCACTTAGACCGATCACATCTCCTGCACTGCTCCAAGAATCTTTCTCCAAATTAAAAATAAAGCTCTTCAATGACAACCCCAAACTCAAATTAATTGTTCTATATGTTTATCAGTCAGACCATTCCAAGAGTAAGATGCTGCAACGGACTGCATCCCCTTACAAAGGGAAGGATATCTGTGAATAATGTCTCTACCCACTGAGGGGTGAAATGATATGAGATGATCATCAATAAATTGTTTCTTAGATGCAGAAACAACTCCAGACATGTTCAACCACCTTATATTTGGCAAAGGGGCCAAACACATACACTGAAAGAAAGACAGCCTCTTTAATAAACGGTGCTGAAAAAACTGGTTCTGCACATGCTGAAAATTGAAACTGGACCCATATCTCTCACCATGCACTAAACTAAAGTTGAAATGGATAAAGATCTAAATATTAAGAGAGAAACATTAAATCTGGTAGCAGATAGGATAGGTAAAACTCTTGAAGACATTGGCATAGGCACAGTCTTTATGAATAAAACCCTGATCACACAGGAACTATCACAAAGAATCAACACTTAGGATCTCATCTTATTAAAAAGCTTTTGTACAGCAAGAGAAACCACCAACAGAGTGAAGAGACAATCCACAATGTGGGAAAAAATGTTTGCATGCCGTTCGTCAGACAAAGGTTTACTATCAAGAACGTATAAGAACTCAGAAAAATCAGACCTCCCAAATTTAAAGAAGACCCAATTCAAAAATGGACATCGAGATGAATACACACTTTTCAGATGAAGAAATACAAACATCAAATAAATATATGAAAAAATATTCAACATCGCTGGTTATTTGAGAGATGCAAATTAAAACACTGAGCTTCCATCTCACCCCAAAAGAATGGCTATTATCAAGAAATAAAACAATTACAAACGCTGGAGGGGCTGTGCGGGAATAGGAATCCTTCTTCACTGTTGGTGGGAGTGTAGACTGGTGCGACCACTGTGATAATCAGTGCGGACATTCCTTAAGAAACTAGAATTGGAGGTCCCATTTGACCCAGCTATTCCCCTTCTGGGTATCTTCCTACAACTAAAAATATACCACAGCAATATGTGTGCACCCATATTTATAGCAACACAATTTGTATTAGCTAGATCTTGAACACAACCCAAATGCCCATCAACTGAGGAATAGATAAAAAAGATGTGGTCTTTTTATATAATGGAGTATTACTCAGCCATAAAGAAGGACAAACTGGAGACTTTTATAGGAAAATGGATGCTATTCGAGGCAATACTCATAAGTAAAATAAACCCAACACAAATGTGTAAACATTGTATTGTCTGTCTCCCTAGTGTGAGAAGCTGAAAGAGTAAATGTGATCCAAAATGTACAATAGATGTTGTAAAATGGGAAGAAATTTCAAAAGGAAAGAGAAACTGGTTTAGGGGAATGGAAAAAAAGAAGGAAGGGCAAAACAAAAGGGGGAAAAAAATATATATATATATGTATACATGAAAATATTAAAGATAGGCATGCTGCTAATTTCCCTCAGTCCACTGAAAAGATAGGTTTGTGCTAATATTGTCTGAACAATTAAATACTGCTATCTCATACTCTGAGTAAGTAATTCAAAGAGAACAACGCCCAATGTGGCAATGTGTTGACATTGCTACCCTGTCATTGTTCTGGAATTTTGTTCTTATGTTTATGTGTTTATTGTGGTTTTTTTATTGCTTTTTCTTTAAAATAAACCAAAAAAAAAGTTTTAAAAATTTTCTTTACATTGGCTGATGTAGTGACTCAAATAGACCAAGTTCCAAGGATACACAAAAAAAGTTTAAATCTCCAAATGAAATGATTTATGGACCACAGACATAATGAATAGCATATGGGTAATGAATAGCCTTAGATTTCTTTTTGGCCAACTTCGGTAGATTCTGTGAACTTGCTAACATTTCATGCGGCACCTAAATTTATACCACAGGTGAAGGTTATATCTAAGCTAAAAGAAAAGGTAACATCTAAAGTAGACCCAGGCAGTCACTCATGTTTTCTTGATTTAATTTGCAAAATCACGAGTGATGGTATCACTGTGTCTTCCAGTCCCTCAGGATTTGTCTTGTGTAACTGGTTGGTTCACAAGCATTGCTGTCTGCTGCCACAGTCTCCGGTGCTTCCACGCATCCACCGTCCTGACAGATGATTCAACAAATGCTTAAAGGCAGAATCGAGATGAATAATGCTGGCCAACACATACAGTGAAAAGAATCTCTTACAGGCAAACTTGTCTTAAGAATCAATAACAGTGAAAAATCTGGACAATCCTTTTCCTTCTATTCTGGTACTAGGGATTGAACCCAGGACCATCCTACTGAGCTACATCCCCAGCACTCCCTTTCCCACCTTTCAGATATGGTCTCACAAAGTCACAAAGTTGCCCAGGTTGGGCTTGAACTTGCAAGTCTCCTGCATCAGCCTCCCACAGAGTCCAGCACTGGGAAATACTTGATAGTCTTTCCCGAAGCTTTGGTTGAATAAAACCAACACTAGGGACAGAAAATGTAAAGAGTCTCATCAACTTGGAAAAGGATGATGGTTCTATAGCCATGGTAATGAGTATCCACCAGAACTAGATTTTAGATCTGTTCCATTCATGAACAATCTGGCAGAAGTGAATGCATTTTTACAAGTCAAAGTCAACTAACCACTGCCAGCTAGCGGGTTGTGGTGGGTGTGATCCCAGCACTCGGGAGGCTGAGGCAGGAAGATCACTGAGAGTCTGAGGCTAGCCTGGGCTACACAGTGAGTTCAAGGCCAGCCTAGACTACATAGCAAGACCCTGTCTCCCCTCCTCCCTCCTAAAAAAACAAGGCAACTAACCACTGCCAGCTCCTTACTTCTCAAAGTTAGCTGGTCAGGGTTAGACTCACTCAGCCAAAATGAATTTTAAATGCCAACCTCCAACAGCCCAGCACAAGTAACCACACTTTACAGATGATGTTAAATGCCTATGGGTCTAAGTCCAGCAACACTTGAACCCCATGTCACCCCAAAAACCTTATACAAGATCACACTCTGCTATGCTAGGAGGGACTGACAGACCTATGTAATTTTCCCTTCCCTGGGGAGGAGGGATGTGATATACTCGAGGCCCCACTGACAGGACTGGGGTATGGGGAAGACCGTTTCCGAGGATGTATTTGTAGGGTGTGTGCCCATTCATAGCCAAATGATGGAGGATTTTATTTCCGTGGATGCTAACAGCAGACATTGACAGAAGAGGGGAACTATTGTTTGAGAGTGTACTGGGTATCTCCACCAGGAAAGGTAAGACAGAAATCCTAATAAGATCCAGCTGGGGCTGACCTTGTTCCAAGAATATAACAGTATTAGCAATGTGTTTGGGTTTCTCTTCCAATATGTTATTGGGGGGGGGGGCAGGAATCGAACTCAGGACCTTGCACTTGCCAGGCAGGCGCTTGTGACCAATATGTTATTTAATACTATAATCTCATTTTAGAGCCAAAGAAAGACTTCTGGTGAATTAGTGAATAAACAACACAACTAGAAATCAAATAGACCAGTAAGTTCTGCCCTCTGTATCAGGGCTCCTCAAAGTCTAGATGGGCTAGGGCGTAGCTCAGCTCTTACCTAGCATGGATGCAGCCCTGGGTTCGATCTCCAGCACACACGCAAAGTCCAGAGACCACTATAACCAGAACTGCCCTAAGCCAGGTGCAGTGAAGTGCGCCTGTAGTCGCAGCTGCTCAGGAAGCTAAGGCAGGGAACTCACCTGAGCCCAGGAGTCTAAGGCTGGCCTATACAAGTTAGCAAGGCTCAATTTCAAAAACTTAAAAAGAAGAGTAAGAGTTAGAATTACCTATGACACCCATTTCTATACTTTTTTTTTGTTTTTGTGAGACAGGGTCTTGCTGTGTAGTTTAGATGGCCTCAAACTCTGGGAATCCTCCTGCTTCAGCCTCCAAAGTGCTGGGATTACAGGTGTGTGCTACCACACTCAGCAGAAATACATGTTCTTTTTATTTGTTTAACCATTATTTAGTTTTTATTCATAACCATAAACTTAATTCTGCAATCCAGCTACATTTAGAGGGGAGCAAAGAAAATACAGAACCAAAGAACTGCAGTAGGAGCAGAGATGATGGGGCGTTTGGGCAGCTGGGGCGCAGGGTGCTCTCCTGAGCTACAGGAAGGGTCTGGTGGTGGCGATACACACAAGTCACACGCGTTAGAGCTGTCCACAGTCGGTGATGTGATGCTGGTCTTGCCGTTGCTGGGCCGGAAGCGCTCCGTGGCCTCCATGGTGTTCGTGCCCTCTTTCACCTTCCCAAAGACACGGGCTTGCCGTCCAGCCCCTCGGTCTTGGCAGCGCAGATGAAATACAGCGAACCGTTTGAGTTTGCTCCAGCACTTGCCATGGACAAGATACCAGGAACTGCGTGCTTCAGGATGAAGTCTTCGTCATTGAATCTCTCCCCATAGATGGACCTGCTGCCAGTGCCCTCGTGGCATGTGAAGTCACCACCCTGGCACATAAATCCTAGAATAATTCTGTGAAAGTAGGAACCCTTACGACCAAAACCTTTCTCTCCGGTGCTCAGAGCACAAAAGTTTCCTGCTGTCTTTGGAACTCCGCAAACAGCTCGAAGGAGATGCAGCCCAAGGCCTCCCGTCAGCAGCGATGCCAAAGAACACGGTGGAGCTGAGCATGGTTGGCAGTGAGTAGAATGGGGGACAACAGCGCTTGCCAGAAACATATGTTCTTAAACCCTCTCTGGGTCTAATAAATCAGACGGCTGTGGGCTGGGCCCAGAAATCTGCATTTTTTAAATTTTTTTTTAAAGAGCAGAATATATTTATTGAGGGAAAGAAAGTTTCCATCCAAGAGAGGGACAGAAAGGGGCGCGAGTGGATTGCCAAGGACCCTGCCCCTCCCAGGGACTTTATAGAGCAAAACGCTGAGGTGAGGCGGGTCCAAGATAGGGGGACAATGGGAATTACAAGGTGGGCATGAGGTGGGACACAACTACGGTCAGCCAATAAGATTACGAGTATAATTGTTCAGGTAAAATTGAGTAAACGGGGATCAAATGGAGAAGCGAGTCACATAGCAAGCGGGCATGAATACAGAACAGGGGCTTTTCCTGTAGGGGGCTGGGCTAGTGACTCTTTTTGGCTTTTTGAAGGTGGTTGTTACTTATTTAGAATATCAATCCCTGATTTCACACCTAGGGGGTATGTGGGTGCATTTGTTTAGTCCTTTTGTCTTGAGGTCTGGCCCACAGGTCCCTTAGATATGACGAGGCCTAAATACTTTACCTCAACACTGTAAAGTTGTGCCTTAGATTTAGAGACCTTACAACCTCTGTCTGCTAGAAAATTTAGCAAAGCACAGGTGCGTTGGCTCTGAGGGGCCACGTAATAGAATGTGATCTACATACTGTAAGACTGTGACCTGGGAAAACTCAAAGCATGCCAAGTCATGGGAAAGCACTTGCCCCAAAAGATGTGGACTATCCCTGAACCTTTTTTTTTTTTTTTTTTT
>NW_004955441.1:932812-934997 GCF_000276665.1 Chinchilla lanigera | reverse complement strand
TGGACCAACTGGTAGGATGGGTCTGAACTCTGGGGCCTTTGCTTCAGAGGGCAGTCTGACCTCCAGCGGTCACCTTTGCAGTTAGGGCATGGCCCAGGGGGCTTCTTAGGTCAGTCCCTCTTAAGGTGGCCTGGCTTCTGACAGCGGTAGCAGGTGAATGTAGTCGTTGAGTTCTTGGGGCCCTGAGAATCAGACTTAGGGTCTGTTTATTTTAGTGCTGCAGCAAAGGCAGCTGCTTTTTCTCAGTCTCTTTGTTTTCTTTCCTTGGCCTCCTCCTCATCCTGGTTATAAAAAAAATGAGGAGGCAATTCTTACTAACACATCAAGTCAGCTATCTGGGGCAAAAGTCATTTTTTGTAACTTTTTTCTAATATCTAGGGCTGACTGAGTAATGAACTTATCTTTAAGAATAATTTGTCCTTCTACTGAATTAGGATCTAGGATCAATGCCTCTTGTAAACGATCTAAGAAAGCAGAGGGGTGTTCCCTTGTTTCTTGTTGAACTGCTGACAGTTTAAGGTAATTGAATGGCTTAGCTCTTCTCCTTCTTAGACCTTGAAGAACACATGTCTCCTATTTTAATCTCCCATATGGCTGCTAGGCCAGGAGGGGTCTTGGGTAGGGACAGCTTGGGCTCCAGTGGGAACTGGTAGTTCCCCTGGCTGTCTTTCTTCTGGCTTTCTAAAATTAGTAATGTAGTATTTATCTCCAAATGCAATAGCAGCCTGTAACGCTTCCTGTTTCTCATTAGAGGTCAATGTTTGACTTAAGAGTAACATTACCTCTTTCCAATCTAGCTCATAGGTCTGAGTGAGGCCTCTAAATACCTCAATGTACTTATCAGGGTCATCTAGAAATTTTCCAAGATCTAACTTTATCTGTTTTAGGTCACTCAGAGAAAAAGGCACATGAACTCTGGCAGTTCCAAATTGTCCATTTACTTCTTGTAATGGATACTGTCCTTGAGGAGGTTACTTAAACACAGTGCGAGCTGCCTCAGCCTCGTTTCTGAAGGGTGGCTTGACTGAAGAGCTTATGGAGAACTCCTAGTCTACAGGCAGAGAGAGAGAAGTGGAGATATTTTAGTGGTCAGGAGCCAGTTTCCACCGAGGAACCTTTGGGTATCCGCCAGAGAGTAGCCCTGGCCATGACCCCTCAGTTGTTCCCCATTGCTATTGGCCCACACAAGCAGAGATCAGTCTCCAGGAAGGAATCCAGCTGTCTCTCTGGTTAACATTCCATCAGCCATTGGCTTCAGTGGGGATTCACCAAAGAGATGCTGGGGAAACCTGTCCTCTGCTTTAAAGAGTGGTAGCTGCTCTAAGAACATTTAACTAGCTGGCAGAGTGACCACTGTTTGTCAAAATTCTACAAGCGACAGTTAAAAGCCTGAACAAGATTACCTAGTAGTAGACCTAGGAGAAGAGGAAAGGTTGGAGATCCTCCCTTAGACTAAATGTGTTTTGGTCCCAGAAGTGTGCTGCTTTTGGAGATAGCTCCTTCTGGTGTCACCCAGAAGTTGGTTCTCTCCACTGTATCTCAGGTTCAGCCTCCCACGGGAGACCTGCTCAGAACACTAAGCCAGGACATGGCTTTTATGTGTGTTCTCCTGGACGGGCAAAATTCTGATGTCTCATCTGACCCAGAGACGGGGTGTGTGTTTTTCTTTAAGGTGACTTCCCTGTCTTCAGCATTAACAAATGCTCATCTTCTATGGGCTTAACTTAGTTGGAACAGACTAGAGTTCTTTTCTAAATCTGAGCTAGATTTCAAAGACCCATTTTACAATTTATATCAAAGTCCACTAGGAGCATTTTAACATTATTCTCCCTAGCTAAATAACATCAAGCAAGGAAAACTAGTACATTTAGCAACTAGTTCAAATGCATCAAACGCAACATATACCAGAACAAAACAGGAATAAAATGTTCCATTAAAGAAATATCATAACCTTATAACCTTGCCATGTTTTAACTTAGATTTATAAACATTTTAACAAAACTATGTAAAAGACAAAGCATAAGCAACTGTAAGCAACAGGCAAAAGCCTGAAGCATAAAAATTTGTTACCTAATCTTCCAACTGGCTCGCTCCCTGCCTCATAGGCCCCGGGAAGGAGGGCCTCCAGTGCACAGGGAGCCACAGGCAGGGAGCGCCGGTCTTCGGGCTGGCTTGCTCCCTGCAT
>NW_004955441.1:914398-931608 GCF_000276665.1 Chinchilla lanigera | reverse complement strand
CTCTTACCTCCGTCCAAGGATCTTGTTGGGGAACTCCAAAATGATACAGGAAATAAAAACTCTCAACCTGAATGATATCTAGGACGAGTTCATGTTTTCTAAAATTGAAGAATGAATTTTAGGAACAACGGAGGTTAAGAGCAGAATATATTTATTGAGGGAAAGAAAGCTTCTGTCCAAGAGAGGGACAGAAGGGGGCCGAGCAGATTGCCCGAAATCTGCATTTTAATGAGTTCCTAAATATTCATCACATATTTTGGAGTTTGAGAGGTAACATACCTACCCCACATCTAGTTAAGTGTCAGAATCACATCCTTCCCCTCCACATGACCTGTTGAACACCGAAGCACACCCACTGCAGGTCCATGTCTTTGACTCCTCTGGTCATTCATGCGAAGAAATCCATAAACATCATTACAAACTGTAAATGTTTCAAATGACCTACTGTCTATGTAAACGAAAACCGAAAGTTACTATTGTGTTATTTTCATGTCCTAGAATCTGAACAAAATTTGTCACAAAAATTGAATCGAGCTACAATGTGAGCTCAAGGCCAGCCTGAACTGCACAGCGAGACCTTGTCTCAAAAAGACAAAAAAAAAGGTGTGGGGGGGATATGTGTCATTCGAGAGAGACTTCTGCTTTTAGAACTTTAATGACATTTATCCTGTCCACCTTCCCATTAAATAGAAAGTGATCTATTTCCCCAATTCTGTTGAAATCGGCTGTGAAGGGTAACTTAAGTCACGTGAGAAAGGTAGGTTCCCTTGCCTATGAATATCCAGACATGTTCATCATTTGCATAATTTCCCTATATAAGATGAAACTCATGTTTGACCAGAGGGGGCTTTGAGACAAGACTGAGTAAAATTTGAATAAGCAACGTCAGCCGACTCTAAATTTGGGGAAAGAGGATAATGAGATAATCGATGTGTGGGCACAACGTTAAGGAACACATCTGTATTGGGGGGCATGGCTCAGTAGGAACACGTGTGTGTGGATCAAACAAAAGTCGTGAGGTAGTTTTCTCTAAATGTTAAGAAACCACAGTGAAGGTTTAGGATGAGCTAGATGGGACTTTGTTTTTTTGGTCTTTTTGAGACAGGGTCTCGCTATGCAGTTCAGGCTGGCCTTGAGCTCACTTTGTAGCCCAGGCTGGTCTGGAACTCACAATGATCCTCCTGTCTCAGCCTCCTGAGTGCTGGGATTACAGGCATGCACCACCACGTCTGGCTCCACCATAGAAGTTTAAGGTTCACTACTGGAAAGGTTCCACAGTTAGGTCGTTTAAAATGAATAGAGACGAACATAGGCTGATTTTCTCCCACGGTTTTTGTTTTTGTTTTTTTGGTCTTTCACAGGCATGTACCACCATGCCCGGCCTCCCACACTACATTTCTAAAGAACAGTGACTGCATAAGGATATAGACTATTGGGATTGCTGACAAAAGAGTAAAGTTGTGCGGGCTCTGAAGTCATACAGTTCCTGCATTCCCCATCCCTGTAGCCTGATATGACTGGAAGGAGGGGTACTAAGACAGATCAAGACAGCTAAGACAGCCTCCCTCTTTCTCTCTCTCACACACACCTGAAAAGTGCTTTTTCCTAGCAGCCAGCAAATTGTCATAAATTGACCAAGTGATAATGAGAACGATCAAGTAGCAAGCATAGGGTCCACAACACAGATGCCAAGAAATAGCAGCAATTAATAGCTGGGTGTTAGAGGTTTCTACTTTGAGGCAGCAGAGATTATAGTTTCCCACTGGAAAGTCAGAAGCCACATCATCAAGATTTTTCCAAAACTGCATGAATTATCCTCAGGGAGCTGTCCCTCTGTGGCTCACAACCCAAGGTGATCCCTTCAGCTCAAAGATTAAAATGGGATGAGACAACTTGCTGGTAAATGTATAGGGGAAAAGCGTCTGCAGGCAGAGAAAGAGCAGAATAAGGGCCTCATCAGGCTTTCTGGACAATGCTGACCAGAAAGGCTTAAACCTTTGCGGAAGGGACCAATAAGCGGACAAGTGGGAGAGCTGATAAACAGCACAGAGGAAGGTGAGGATTCGCCTCACCCAAATTAGCCGCCTCTCTCTACCTCCAGGAAAACGCAAAGGAGACAGAGGGGGAGGGGGCTGCACCCAGCAGGCTAACCTCTGCTCCAGCTGACTCAGGACACAGAAGACTGCTGACCCCGAGGAGTCAGGACATCTCGAAGATGACATGTTCTGCCAACTCAGGCAGAAACAAGCCTTGCAGATGAAACAAGAGGATCATCCTGGGGACAGTTAGATAAAGCCACGCCTTTCTCATCTAAAATAAGCCCCCTATTCAGCAGAACACAACACCTTTGTTCTGCAATAGAATTGGGAGTTTGAGCCAGTCTAGGACTTCATTTCAATGAAGTCCCCCTGACCTGCAAAGATATTCTGTCTCTCGTGTCTTCATCCATCTATCCAGGTTTGCTGGCCTGAACCCGGCACTACGTAACCTAGGGTCACTGTATTATTACACTAGGTACACACACATCCCTCTAATCAGTCACTGGACCTTGTAAGGCCCCTCCTATACCCATATATCCCAGCGATAAGGCCCTGACAAGGACAAGCAGGCACGAGAAACCAAGTAAGGCCCACCTAGGAATGTGCACCTAGGAATGTGTAGGTGAAGGTGCCTGGGTTAGGGTCCTGAGGCCTGGAATCCCTCCAAAGATAGCCAATCAGGTTGTGATAAGACCCAGGTACACCAGGGAGGGAGGGTCCTTATTGCCCAATAAATAAATTATAGAGACGAAGGCCTGCAGGTAAGTCAGGATCCCCTGCCCTCACCTCTCATGGGCCATTTTTCCGTCTTCTGCTTTTTCTTTCTTACAGATGAAGTATCGTTTTTTTCTAAAATCAAAAACTCTGTCCCTTTCTTACCGGTGCTGAGTTTCTGACTCCGGTTGGCTGTTCATTCCAGCAGAGCAGCAGCACGTGCCCCTGGACGCAACTGGGAGGTTGTCAGAAATACAACTTAAATAATCAATTTTATTTTTCATTTCTAAACGATTGATTCTAATGGCCCCTCCTCTTTAGTTAGACTGAAAGCATCCCGAGGGTTAGGTCAACCTTTCAGAGCAGGTAGAAATTGCAGAGCGCAGGTAGAATGTGATGGAATTCACATGAGAACAAATCAAGAGGTTTTTTTCTTGGTAAAGTGGTTTTTTACAAATCATACTTTAAGGGTAGGAGAGTTTCAAGCCTTTGAGAGGTCTGCTTTGTTAAATTCCTTAGGGAGATTAACTTGGCCCCTGGCATAAAGGGAAGCAGCTTCGGCCTCACTTCAGGGCAGCTGCTACTAGGGGATGGATGGGAAGGTGATTTCCCCCGCTCCCAGACTTCCTTCAGTGTGATGGAACTGGGCTTGAAAATTCATTTCCCTCATTTGTGAATTTATACTATATGGGACCAAACTTTGAAAACTGGCCCGATATAGGACTTATCACACTTTCCTGGTTAGAGATGACAAGGACAGCAGCTCCCAGGAAATGGGCATAGACTAAAGGAGCTCTAGCTAGTTCTTCCAAAGGCAGGAAAGGTTCCCGAGGAAGGAAGTGTTCTGTGGCTGGGTCTGCTGACTTTGCAGATAGCAAGGTAAAATGAAGAAGGGATACACCAAAGAACAAAACCTGTAGCAAGGCTAGGGTAAAGCAACTGCGAAGAACAGAAGTTGCAGGGTTTAAAGATGCACCAGGAGATTAAGCTGTCCTTCTGACCTTGCAAGAAAGACGCCAACAATGGGGAAAGAAGTATCTCAGATACCCCAGTGAGCAGAGACACTTGCTGACCACAGGGCTCTCTGGCTGTGTTGGAAAAGCTCATATTCACAGTCTCTGAAGGCAAGATAATGCTGCAGCTGTGGGCATTAACTCTTACAATTTAAGAGCAATAAACTGCCAACCTTAGAGAGAAGACCATTCTCTTAATTAGCAAGATTTACTGCCTAGAATGTCTTTGTTCTAACTTCTCAAGGCCTCGCTCATTTTCATAGGCTTTTGCTTCAGATATGCCCTCCACTTCCTGCATCTTCCTGAATTAAGGACCCAGTAAATAAGGACAGTCTGGAGAACGTCTTAGCTCCAACAGAGTTCTGACTTTCCTGGACCCCACCACCACAGATGGCTCATGCTTACTCCAGACAGGTGTACACCAACACCAAAATCAACCCCAGTTAGAAAGGATGATTCTTTTGTTTTGGATATCTCTTTAAAAGCATGAAAAAAATTAAAATCACAAAGGAAAAAATATCAACAGATGATTTCATAATTAAAACTTCTAAGAAAAACTAGCAAAACTTTAAGGCCACCTGGGCAAAATATATACAAACACAACAAAAATTGTTCTACAAGTACCTCATACATAATACCCAATGACAATAAAGCAAGCAACAGGAAAAAGATATAGAATGACAATCAAAAGAATTAGAAATTCAAATGGCTAACACACACTGAGAAAGAAACATTAAAACATATTTAAGAATACAAATGCCAGATTAAAAAACTACAATCTTCAATGCTGGCTGTGGTATAACAATATTGATAGGTCCTGGCAATGTGACCAGCTACAAATTCTAGAAAGCAACTAGTCATTATATACCAAAAACTTGACCTAGCAGTTCTACTTCTAGGATGTATCATAATAATCAACTACAGAGCATGCTCATTATAGCATTTACAATAAAACAGAGCCTAAATGTCCAACCAGTGAGGGACTGGATAAATGCAGTGTACCCATATTATGTGTTCTATTTATTAATGATAAAAAAGTGTAATACAGCTTGTTTTACTCCAACTTTAGCTTCGAACTGCTAAAAGTGTATGTATCTCAATTACATAAAATATAGCAAATGGAACAGACCAAAAACTAATTTTTCATTTTTCCAATTTTCTACACTGTTATAGTTTATCACAATGAAAAAATTTTAAGATAAAAAACAAGATGAGGGCCGGGGATATACTTCAGTGGCACAAGCACCTGCTTGCCAAGCACAAGGCCTGAGTTCGATTCCCATTACCAAAAACATAAAACCATAAACAGATGAACCTGAGGCCCTTCCAGGCTCTGATCAGCTCCCCAAGACAGAATCACTAATGCAGTAGCCTTGGCTGGGTGCTACACCCCAGCCCTCGCTTGCTGCCTCCTCCCAGCTCCAGCTCTACGCAGCTCTCCAAAGTCTGCAATTGGGTTTGTTTCCATGACTAGGTCAAACCAATGGGCATGTCTATTTTTGTCCCCTAATACTGGAGATTGATCTCAGAGGTGCTATACCACTGAGCTACATCACCAGACCTTTTTGAGAAAGTTGTCCAGGCTGGGCTTGAACTTGTGATCCTCCTACCTCAGTGGTAGGAGTAGGAGGTATGCACTAGCATGTCCAGCTGGTATTTTTTTTTTAATTCTAGAGTCCTTGAACTATGTAGCACTGAGGATGGCCTAGAACTCATGGCGATCCTCCTGTCTCTGCCTCCCAAATGCTGGGATTATTATACTCTTTTCGTTTATCCAATCTCATTACCTTGCAATATTTGAAGCTGTTTTTCAGCAAATCAATACAATTTCAGAACAACCTACATGTATAAGTATGTACCAAAATATTGACTTAAATTTGATGAAGTATATAATATGGTGAAACAATGCAATTATAGAAATTTATCTGCTAGATAAATTAGTTTTGGCTTAAGGGATAAATAACCAGTTGATAATGTCTGGACAGGACCCAAACCATATGAGAGTCTGTAGCACCATGCTATGCAAAGCATGGCTCACAGACTACTGCCATTCTGCAAGAAGCTCAGCCTGCAAAGTGAGAGTGAGCAACATGACATTGCAGCAACATTTTAATTGTGCTGTACAAAGTATATGAGTATCTAATACTCATATATTAGAAATGGGCACAGGGCACAAAAACCTTGGCCCTTTGCCTCAAATAGTATGAGACACAGGGTATCTCCAACTCACACCTTCCCACTGGACATGTGTCAATGATAAGACATCAAAGACAAACACAAATCTACTTCTTTTCAGGGCTGGAGGCGTAACTCAGTGGTCAAACACTTGTCCAGAGGGTTCAAATCTCAGCACCACAGTAAGCATGGGGGTGGGGGTTAAGATAACTTTAGAGCTAATAGTTTTGTGTATACACTTATTTGGTTTTCTGGTTTCTACATATCTCCCTGATCTCTGTACATGACTTTAAACTCAGGCTGTCCTTTTTTGTGCTCTGCTAAGGCCTTCATACTCAAGGTCTATACGAAAGTGTTCAGGCTTATAAACATATAGAAAATTTTATATATATATATAAAACCTTCCTCTTCCTGTCTACTCTTCATTGCTGTAACTTACGATCTACCACCTGGACTCCAGAACGGGCTCTGAACTGATTGATCTCCTTGTCTCCCAACAGTATGCTTTTCCTTGAGCAGTCTGACCAAGTTGTTTCCCTAATTATAGCTACTTGAGAGAGCTACAAGTTGTCCGATCTTCCTAACCAGGCAAACAAGGCCACTGACAACCCAACATCTCCTCTGTCTTCCAAACATCGTTGTCTGCCATCCTATTTATTATTCCCACTTTGCCTTGTAAACCCTAGTTAAAAAAAAGTTCCACTAGTACTTAGCATGGTGCCATTAATTGAACTCTTAAGTTACCTGGCGTAACTTCATACAGCCTGGCTAAATTCTTTACCTTCATTCTTCAAGACTCAGAGTGTCCTTCTTTAGCAGCCTTTCCCGATCAGACCATCCCAGTGCCCATCCACACTTTGCCCTACCATGCTCCTCCACTGTGATGCCAACAGTACTCTGTAAACAAGTCTGCCAGAGAACTTACCATATTACACTGACATCATGTTTCATGTCTGTTAGAGGCAGGTTGCAGGAACCTCTACCCAGTACAAAGTGAGCGCTCAAATGTTCACTGACACAATGTCGGGATGCCAGATGGAATCATTTCTATGCAACCTGTTTCAAATTTTAACTTGTCAGCCTTGGTTTTTAAAATGTATGAATTGGATCTGACAGTACTGGTATCATTTCTTTCATTTTATGAAGCTTTCTGAGGGAGGTGGAAAGAAAATGATCCAACTGCAGTTTTTGTCAGACAGTACCAGCACTGGACCCCTGATAGACCACAACCAACCGAACAAAAAATTACAAGAAAAAGCACAGGGTTATTGCCTTTTTACCTTCTTATTGGTAATAACTGTGCATTTAGATTTTAGTTAGCAGGTCTATGCTAACATGTAATTTTTGCTTGTCATAAAGTGACTTCATTATTTTGTCATTCTTGGTGTAGCGTGCTACCCACCAGACCTGACACCAGTATGTTCTGAAACCTGATCCCTGGTCGTATCTTCTTTGTGGATGTTAGAGTTCTGCACTTGGTACAAGAGATAGCACCACGTCCCCCGGTTCCCTTTTTTCTTCAGAGAGCAAGTCACTATTCAGATTATACCTGCACCTGATCAGCTCCATATTCAGAGTTGCACATATTGCTTTATTTTATACAAATGCTGTCAAAAGTCACCTTGGCTTTCCCTTTATGGTAACTGGCACTGGAAAAACATCATTCGGTCCCCCATGCTTTTGAAAGCACTCCATTCTTTGTAGAATAGCATTTCACACGATGGCAAACTATTTTACAAACAAGACATACTAATTCACCTAAGTCTTTATTTATTTGGCTCTAGGAAGAATTTGCATGAAAATGAGCCTGTATGGCAGGTACAGAATGTCCTGTAACAGCACCAGAGAAGTACAGCCCCTCTCCTCTACAGAGCCTCGATGTTAACACAGACATGTGACTGCAGCAGTAAAACCAGACAGTCCAGGAAAAGTGAGCCCTTTAGGAAAAACATCGGTTAGAGCAGCTTTTCAAATTGACCGTTCCTTTTCATATACTTAAATTCAAATAATGGATACATTCAGAGGCCCAAATGTTGGCATAGAATAAAATCATGTTCATTTATTTTTTCTGCATTTTAGAATTAGAAGGCATAAAATTAAATATGTTGAATGTAATAAATTCATCCATACAAGTGCAAGTCTCCAGCTATAATGCAATTTACGGCAGATTTATTATTTTAAAAATGTACCAGTAAATCAAAAAAGAGGGAGCACGTCCATTTAACTTTTATTGAAGTGTATGTAGGAGGTCTTCAGAAATCAAATGAGCATGAAGTTATGGCCAAACATAAAATCTATCAAATTCAGTGAAAAGTTGCTGACTTTAAATAGTAGTTGTAAGAATGACCAATATATATTCTTTGTTAACAACCCCTCACTCTACAGTAAAAAAAAAAAAAATTCAGTAAACATTCTTTCCTAAGGTAGTTTCCCTTATATATCAGTGATTTATCCATTTCTTTGTATACACAAATTTGTTGAACATACCAATCAGTGGTTCTCACAATTGAAAAATAAAAGCACAAAAAAGTTTACACTCTTGTACAGGTAAATAAAAGATCACCTTGAATTAAACTGGATCTCCTTAAGGGCATAGTATAGTTTCAGTTTCATTACCTATTACATAATTAGTTTCTTACATACAAATATTGACATATTTGGCTTGTGCTTCAAAGCCTTTGTGTCTATGAAGTCCACGTCAATGCAGTTCATAATTGGAAGTCACTCGGGAGGTCTTTGCTGCTGCCAGGTTTCACCTGATCGTATGACAGAGTCTCCTCAGCGCCTGCTGTGGCCCTGCACACCTCTGAGGCATCATCGGCATCGGGGTCCAAGCCTTCAGGGCAAGGAAGTTTTAGCAGTTCTTCCCGGAGCTGAGCAGTATGCCGCTGCACAGGAGAAAATTACTACTGTTAGAACTATAACCTCCAGGACTCTAGCACAACCCCGGGGGAGGAAGTGACTTTTAACAAAATGCAAAGCACTTGAACTACAAATAGTTACTGAGCACATCTTTGAGTCAGTCACTGTTACAGGCACTTAATAGAGCAGGCAGTAAACAAAACTGGCAAGAATCTCTAAACTCAAAATAACTGATGCTGCTGAAAAGTCTTACGGAAAGCCTCTAGAGCCTACTTCCACCCTGACATGCAGTATTACTGGTGACATGAAGGACAGCACTAGTTTGATGCAGTATTTTAAACTCAACATGGAAACCTCTTGACTTGTCATAAGGCACCTCTGCCTAAATATTTTTGAAAGGGAAGTCCATAAAATGAACCCAGGCTAGGGATGTAGTTGAGTGATAGTGCACTGGCCTAGCACATACAAGCCCCTGAGTTAGACCCCTAGCAGCAATGAAAAAACAATACAAAATAAACAAAAAAATTAACTATTTTAGTGAAACAAGTACTTATCAAGCAACAGGCCCTATGTAAAATGTTTGCAAAATGTTTCAGATTCTCTCAGGTAGTGGTTTTATTATTACAATTTTCAAAAAAATGAACAAATAAAAGAGTATTTAGAGAGTAAGTAAGTTTGTGTTACTCCATGCTACATTACAGAAAGGTGTAAAATGCTCAGAGAATGGCTGTGTTTCTGCAAATGTAAAGTTTTGCTTAAAATTTCTAAACAGAGAAGTGATCTTAAATATCTCACCAAGCCCTATGAAAATCAGTCACAATCAATAGCTGGCTTTGAAAACTAACCAGTATTTTCGGAACAGTTTGTACTTGTGAGACGGTAATAATATAAAGATGAGCACAGTGAGGAAGATGTTATCCGTGGGCTTGGAGCCTGCATTCTGGTTGGAGGCATGACACCAGTTAGGACAACTACACACTTGTAGCCATTCACAAAGGTTCAAAGTATTATCTTATATGCTGGTAACTCAAAATTTCTCTATCCCTGGTTTCCCTTCCACTCTGCTAAAAACACTGAACAGGGAAGGAGAAACAAGAATCTTGCAGTTGTGAGACAGGACCCAACTGGGATGAGGGACTGGAAGACTTCACGGTGGACTCAAGCTGAACAGCTGCACCCTTTTTCCCCGGGTAGCGCTCTCCGGCAAAGGTATCATTAAATAATTAAAATTATACATATAATACACACATACTCACACACACACACACACACTTTTTTGGAGAAAGGGTTTAACTATGCAGTTCAGGCTGCCTTGAACTCACTTTGCAGCCCAGCCTGGCCTCAACCTCACAGAGAGATCTTCCTGCCTCAGCCTCCTGAGTGCTGGGATTGTAGGTGCACTCCACCATGCCCGGCATTAAAATGATAAAATCTGTACTGATTGAGAGATGAAGATTTCCAGGTCAAGGTAACATAGAACCTAGTACTAAGCAGCTACGCTGGACGTAAGAGTTATAAATAATACTTGAAGATTTTAAGACAAAGGTTTAAAATTAAATTAATATGAAAAGCTACAAAACCTGATGTGAGGAAAGATTAAGTTCTAATTTTAGATCTTTAATGAGGTAATGACAAAGCATTTAAGTGAAGATGTCAGAAATACAGGTCAGGAAAAGCTAAGACCAAACGGCTCAGAGTTGCTTTACAAGAGTACATGGAAGGTGGGTATTGTGGGGGAGGCAGAGGCAGGACAATCACTGAGGGATCCAGCCAAGCTTGGGATAAAAAGTGAGTTCAAGGCCAGGCTGAACTACACAGCAAGGCCTTGTCTCAAAAAAAATCACGAAGAGTAAATGGCCAAAGCTGGAGGTCTGGATATAACGAAAGAGAAAGACAGGAGCAAATAAAATAGCTTTGAAGGTCAAAAAGGAAAGAAAAGACATACAGGCAGAATTAAGAGTGTGAGGACGAGCACAGCCTACAGATAAAAAGGACAGCACAAAAGGCTGACTCCTGCGAGTGTGCTAAGAAGTAGGCACAGCACATTATAAAAACCTGTATGAAGAGAATCTCATAGTCTAATAGCCAAGGTAGGCCAAACAAAGAAACAAAAAGAGCATTAATTGCTCTTGTATGATAATGAAAGAAGTGAGACTGTTCTGTAATATAAAGGCAGAACAGAACCAGCTTAGGTGGGTGTCACTGCCCTTCTCTTTAAAAAAAAAAAAAAGTCTTTTCAATGGAAAATTTCAGACACAGACGCAAGTGGGCAGAAAAGTAAAATAAAGTCTCACGTATCCACTTCACTTCAACAGTCTCAACTAACGGCCAGTTTTGTTTCATCCATATTCCTGTCACTTTTCTCTTTTCATTTTTTTGTTTGCTGTCATTTTTTGAGACATAGTCTCAATGTGTAGCCCAGGCTGGCCTTGAACTAAGGGTGACCCTTCTGCCTCAGCCTACCAAGTCCTGAGATTAAAGGTGTGCACCACCATGCCTGATTTCCTCCTTTTATATTATTTTGAAGCAAATGCTTCAAAATAATATAACAGCAAAGTCTGTCATTCATAAAAAAGACAGCAAAGTCTGTCATTCATAAAATTTTCTGCATAGAAATATGAAGAGACAGAGATCACGTTAAAGACCATATCTAAAAATAACAAATCCTTACCTAGATGAAGACAGTTTTAAATTAGAAGGAAAGAGCCAATGGACCCTGGGAAAACTGAAGGTAGGGTGAGTAACTGGTAGAGGATGAATGGCCCACAAGTGAGCTAAAAGCAGGTATTTGAAGGCAGGAAGAAAAGGTGGCTGCTACCAGGAATGATTCCCACGTATGGGGAAAAACAATCTCAAACCATCACATCTGACATTTTATTCTGTAAATGCTTAAGTGAAAAACAACTGCTTGCAGGGCGAGGTGGCACATGCCTGTAATCCCAGCACGCAGGAGGCTGAGGCAGGAGGACTTCCACGAGTTCAAGCCCAGCCTGGGTTACAGAGATAGAGTTCAAGGCCAGGGTGCACTATATAGCAAGACCCTGTCTCAAAGTAACCCCAGCACCACAAAACAAAAAAAGAAAAAAGGACTGTTTGCCTCCCCTGTGTTAGCCTTACCTTAAAATACCTCCCTACAAGACTCTGTTGGCTAAGTCTCGATATCACGTTCAATTTTACGAGTTGTCAATCCTCTGTCAAAAGGATGTATATTTCTCTAGGCTTCTGAGGGACAATTTAGGGTTCTGAACTTAAGTTTTATGTTTCAATGCCTGCCTCCCTTTACCATCTGGTGGGCATGGGTTGGCCAATGAGTATGAAATTTCTTTCAAATTTCAGGACACGTTAGGCAAGACTTACGGTTTGGATCTAAAACGCACCCCCTCAAGTGCCCTTCAGTCAGAGCAGGTGCTTTCGGAAGGTGATTGGATCCTGAGGGTGCTAACGTCACCAGGGGATTCATCCATAAATGAGTTCATAGTGGAATGGGAGTCTTGGGGGTGGGGCAGCAGGAGGAAGTAGATTACCAGGGCCTTTGAGAAGTACACCCTCCTCCAGCCCCTCTGCCCTTCTAGTTCTTTCCTGACTCCACTGCTTCCAGACACCATGCAGAGAGCAGCTTTCTTTGGGCGTGTCCTTCTGCCATGCCATTTCCGCCTTGGAGCCAGGTGACCATGGACTGACACCTCTGAAACCAGGAGTTAAAGTAAACCTTTTCTCCTTTAAGTTGTAGCTTTCAGGTATGTGGTGCCAGCACTGGAAAGGTGACTGCACCTGGCTTACTCACCTTGAGAGCTGCGGCATGGTGAGACATGGTCCTGCCTACCCGCTTGTCGCTGCTGTACTGCTGGATATCTGCAATCCACTCCTCACACTGGGCCATGATCTCAACTCTTTTCAAGTAAAAATGTTTGTGTATAACCTTGAAAAAAAGCACACCCAAATAAGTAGGTATTTTTGTCAAAGGTACTTGTGCAGAAATCAAAATAGAGCCTGAAACACAGCACCGTTCTGTTTTTTTTTGTTGTTGTTGTTTTTTGTTTTTTCTTCTGGTACCAGGAATTAAACTCATGACCCTGTGCTTGCCAGGCAGGCGCTGTGCCACTGAGCTAAATCCCCAGCCCCCTTACAGTTTTGATTTTATCTTCTGGTTAGTTTATAGGTAGGATTTTTATTTTATGAAGTTAAATTTCCTTGCAGCTTACATACGGGAGTTTAAAAAATCGTATCACTGAACTTTTAAATATGTAAGTAGTAAGAGTCTATTTCTGACAAATTTGAATTAGGAAATAGAAATCAGCTTGGGAGTATTATTCTCTAGACTGGTCAAGCTCCTATACTATCTCATGAGCTTGTCTGCCCCAAGAAAAGGGGGAGATAATACCCACAAAGAAAATACCCACCTGATAATGACTATAAAACACCAATATAACCCTATTATACTTAGCAGTCACTGGAGCTCATGTGTAGGGGACTGAAAAATGAGTGAAGACATAGCTTGACATGAAGAGTTGTGTTAATAACTACAGAGCCAGATGGGAGACGAATGCAGAAGATACTTTCACAGAGAAGAGAAGCATATCTGATTAAACAAATCAGTTAAGTTCACGGATAGACAATGCCCCCCTTTTAATGCAAGGACAGTTCTAAAGAATGAGAAAGAATACTGTTGCAAATTACACTTTATTGTTCATAAAATCTTTCTGCCATTGTGAGTCCCTTGTGTTTATTCCTGAATACCTTCACCATGGGGCTTTAATGCATGTCTCGCTGGTGGGCAGCTTGCACACTGGTGGTACACGCGTGACTGTACCTATGGTGGCTCAGGCCACTCTATGGGACAGCTTGCATGTACCACTGGTGGGGCAAGCCAGCCAGAATATATAAGAAAAAAATTTTCAGGGTGTGGTAATCCCAGCAGCCTGGGAGGGTTAGGCGGGAGGATCACTGTGAGTTCAAGACTACCCTGAACTACATAGCAAGATCCTGTCTACAAGAAAAAAAAATTTGCATAAACCAAAAAATTACAATTATTTTAAATACACATTAGAACAGAATTTTAGCATACACAGGAAAATAGAGAACTTGTGTACAATTTGGCAGTGCATAAACAAATATAACCTCTGCTGAAAATAAACAGAACACTGTCACACAGGACTGAAGTACCCCTTCTGTTTTGTATTATTAACTTTGATCCAAAGGCATACAGTACCCTGATCCTAACCTCTTTACAGTATCCTGATGCTGGGGATGGAACCTAGGGCTTTGTGTATGCTTGGTGAACAATCTATTACTAAGCTACATCTCTAATCCTTGTCCTGATTTCTTTAATCACAGTTTTGCTCAATTTTGAACTTTACGAGTGGAGAAGAGAAAACCAAGATTCACTTTTAACAACTAATAAAGCCACAACTTATAGAATGGGAAAAAAATAAGTTTGTCAGCTATTCCTCAGGCAGAGGATTAATATCAAAAACATATAAAGAACTCAAAAAATTAGACCCTACCCAAATAAAAACCCAGTCAAAAACTGGGCAACTGAAATGAATGAACACGTCTCAGAAAAAGTACAAATGGCCAAGAAATACACATATGCTCATCTTCTCTGGCCTCGAGAGGAATGCAAATTAAAACCACACTAAGACTCCATTTTACTCCAGAACGAATAGCTATCATTGAGAAAATAGAATAGTAACAAATGCTGGCAAGGCTGCAGGAAAAAAGAAACATTTCTACATTATTGGCGGGAATGTAAATTCATAAAAACACTATGGGTATCAGTATGGAGACTCCAGTAAAAAATAAAACTAAAATACCAGGTGTGGTGGTGCACACCAGTAATCCCAGCACTCAGGAGGCTGAGGCAGGAGGATCACTGTGATTTCAAGGCCAGCCTGAGCTATGTAGTGAATTTAAAACTAGCCTGGACTATATAGCAAGACCCTGTCTCAAAAATCAAACAAAAAATACAAAACAAAAGAACTAAAGCTAGAAATTCTATCTGACCCAGCTATTCCCTTTCTAGGTATCTTTCCAAAAGAGTAAAGCTCATCATATTGCACTGATACATGCACACCCACATTTTTAAGTAGCACAATTCGTAACAGCTATATCTTGGACGTGGCCTATATATTCACGAAGAGATGGGAGGATGGATGAAGAAAATGTGCTATTTATATACAATAGAGTACTACTCCACCATAAAGGAAGATACACTTCAGGTATGATGGAGACCACTATGAAGCAGCCCTGAGCAGGACTGAAGTTAATCAACTGGCTTTTCATGTTCACTTGTGAATCTGACCAAGGCCTAGGCTCCCTGTCTGGAAATGGACGGTGGACTCATAGTAAATGAACCTCTATGAATCACTAATCTCTACTAAAGCCTACAATGGCAGATGAAGCTGGAAAGCCTCAAAGAGTAAGACAAGATCACAGCCAAGGACACCTGGATCTGATCTCAACTCGATGAAGGCTATAGCATCCCACTCAAGGGTGGATTAATTTAATCCTTATTAAGGATTAATTTAATACCTGTCCTAGAGTGATTCCACCCTTCTTGAGTATTGCCCTCCCTTCTTCAGATAACCAAATAAATTCAGGCCACCCAGAGAAGGTCTTGGTCTTAGTCCTGGGAGAATCTCGAATTCTGTGAGACGGCTGTGATCCTCCTGGAGCCCTGAAATCAGTCCATTTGCGTCTTTTTATTTAGTCTTTGCTGTACATTTGTTTGGGAGATTGTGGACCTGATTATCCTGCAGTAACTGAGGGATACTATTAACCCGACAGAGGCATATGTGAGAAAATGAATGCACCTTCAGAGTATACAGTAAAGTGAAAAATGAATGGTTTCTTTTCTAGGAAAACCCCAAAATATAAACACAGAGCAAAATAAAGAATAGGTAATAAGAAGTAGGGAGACAGACCCTTCTCATACAAGACGAAGACAGGAGAGAGGGAGGGGCTAAAAAATTAAGATGTGTCATGTGCATATACCAACTCCTGTAAAGAATCATTGTACTGAAACATGTAAGCTGGGCGTGGTGGCACATACTACAATGCTAGTATTACAGAGGCTAAGGTAGGAGGATTGCTGCGAGTTTGAGGCCAGCCTGGGCTACAAAGTGAGATCCTGTCTCAAAAACCAAACCAAACCAAACCAAACCAAACCAAACCAAACCAAACCGAAAGAAACACATATTAATAAAAAGAACTGGGGGAAAAAAAGTCATGAAAAGCAACTAGAACATAGTAAGTACCCAATCAAAAAGATTCTGCTGTTTTGTGCTGTTTTGTACCGGAAATTGAACTCATGATCTCATGCTTGCCAGGCAGGGGCTGTGCTGCTGAGCTATATCCCCAGCAAGATTCCATTTTATTTATTTATTCATTTATTTACTCATTTATATATTTTTTAAATTAAAGCTTTTATTTATTAATTTTTTTTTTGGTACCGGGAATTGAACTCAGGACCTTGCACTTGTCAGGCATGTGCATGTGCCGCTGAACTATATCCCTGGCCTTAAGATTCTGTTTTATAAACTGTTGTATGAGGTGACTGTTACACGTACTAGCAGAGTTGCCAAGTACTCTCAATATGTGAGTCTTAAGGTAACTGAAATATTATTTATGAAACCAAACAGTAGAAATGTAGAGAAGGGACTTAGTTTCATTTATCAGAAATGTAGGGAAGGGACTTAGTTTTCAAGAGAAGGAACTTAGTTTCATTTATCCTTGAATGTTAAGTATTAAAAAATAAAGAATTGTCCAAAATTATAGTCAGATGTCTTTTAGAATATACGTGGTTTTAAACTTCATCTGTACTAGATTGATTTTTTAGGATTAATGCTAAGAATTAAAGATTTGTACATCAGATCCTGTAAATATAAATGCAAGAATAATACTGATGAAGTATATTCTCTAATGTCTTTAATTATTTCATAATTTTACTGAACATACGTCTTTAAAGCAGGGTGAAGGGTTTCTGATTTGTTCTAGCATAGCCCATTTAACCGTTGCTTGTCGAATGTTTCCGTCATATTCTCTAGAACTCTGTGTACCACTGGGAGTGCCTCTGGACCGTTCATATCCTGGTTCATTAAAGTAAGGCTCAGCTACTAATATAAGGGACTGGACAGACACCAACACCTGAAAAATAAAGGAAATAAAGAATTACACTGGGACATTTGTACTGCAAGTAAATTGCTATCTTGCTTTATCTATAAAGAATCTCTTTTAGAATGGATCTCCATGTATTTCTGTCACTACAAAATTGATTTTCATGACTATGACTTTGAAATACTTTATTATTAAAGCAAAACTAAGCCAAGTACAATAAAGCCTTACATAACATTATATATCTCTTCAGTTCTACATTCTTTTTTTTTTTTTTTTTTTTTTTTTTTTTTTT
>NW_004955441.1:869674-914294 GCF_000276665.1 Chinchilla lanigera | reverse complement strand
AGTTCTACATTCTTGAATGCTTGAATAATAGATACGTGGATTCTACTTTTTGAAAATACTAAAAAAATATATTAACATTCTACCCACCCACATCATCCTCACCCCTGCCACTTTTGAAGAGAGGGTCTTGCTGTATTGCTCCGGCTGGTCTCAAATGCCTGAGCTCAAGCAATCTTCCTGCTTCAGCCTCCTGAGTAGCTGGGACTATAGGCACCTGCCACTGCAACCAGCTCCCATACCAATTGTAAATACTGTACCCAAACTGTCTTCACTTTTGAAGTCTGTAATACTAGCTGTACATTTTTAACAACACTCACAAGGAAAACTGCATGAGGTAGTTTTAGGTACTTATTCCAAGAAAAATTAACTGATGAAGTTTCACAATAATCTTATTATTAGAAGTTCACATTGGTGAGATGGTCTCAGGGCTCTTAATTACCTCTGACCCTATATATTTTATTTCTCCAGGTGTAACACATATAGAAAGAGCTCACTCTTTGGTAATACAGTATTTGCGGCTTATATGCCTACACAAGTAAATAATATAACATTTGTGAAGGCAGAAACACATCAAATACCATCTGCTTATTTCTTCAATGAAAAAAGATTAACAGCAATTACACTGTTATTAGACACAGTTATTATGCAATGTCACACATAAGCATCTTAGAGTGAAGGTATGCATTTCCTTGGAAAACTTTCATATGGGTGCTTTGAACCTGAAATTTCTGATCTGAAAATAGGTATGTTCAAATAAGACTAGAATGTTGAGGCAAGAGTCAGTTACAGGAAGAAAGATTTAATCGGTATAATTGTGAGACAAAGAGCTCTGATGTTTGAAGCTTTGTGAAACTGGGTGTGTCACTGAAAGTACTTTTCTTTTGCCTACATATACTATTATAGTTACAACTGTACTCTTTTTTCCTTTTTTATTGTTTGGTTTTTCGAGACAGGGTCTAACTATGTAGTTCAGGGTGGCTTTGAAATCACTATATACTCCAGGCTGGCCTCAAATTTGAAGTGATCCTTCTGCTTCAGCCTCCCAAGTGGTGGATTACAGGCATGTGCCACCAAGCCTAATATCAATTTTGATACTTCTGAAATAGCCTTTCAGAGTACAGTTTGTTTTTGCTCCCTGGCCTTTCAAATAATCTTCTATTATAATCCTCATTTTTCCACAAAATGAAAAAATTCAATGCCTACCACAAATCTATACAAAGAAGATTTATTTACTTATTTAACTCATCTCCTTGCACACAATACAGTTTTGAGTTAAAAAGTTGTAGATTCAAATAATAGGTTTCAAATACTTCAGATTCAGTTTAAAATTACTTCAGTTGCCTCAGAGGAGTCAGCTCTTTAACCAGAGTACAGAAAAACTACATGATATGTGAATAAACACAGAACACCACTAATTTACCAAATTCCACTCATGTGGGTTTAAGCCCTACAGTGTGAGCTAGGAAATGACAAAGTATAAAGATACTATACATGGTATGTAAGTAATCTAGACAGAGCTACCAGCCCAGCCCAACTTGAGGCTTTTTCTAAAGTTAACTCTGACAAACTAGATTTCTGACTTAGGCCCCAACTTGAGACTTTAACCTCCAGATGACACTTCATTATACTAACTACTCATCCACGAAGGACTTAGTATATATTTCCTAACATTCTATGGTTTTTTTGTTTACTACATTAACTCTTGGTCACTAAAATTTTTTTGAAACATAGTTCTTTATTGTGTAAGAGAAACCATCAAGATATTTTATTTACTTGCAAAAAGCTTGAGGTTTGAGGATTCCACTTTTCTTCTGGTCTCCCATGCCATGTATTTAAGATGCTTAAACAAACCTGAAGAAGAAGAAACATAAATGGAACGGAAAGAAATGCTTAAAAGCAAAGTGTCACAACTAGAAAAAAGAAAAATGCTTTCATGTTAAATAAAGTATCTCAATTTTATGACCCTATGGGTTAGTCTGAGAATACAAATTAGCACCTTCAGATGTGATACAAAACCTATATGGCACTACAATTTTCTCATAATGAAAAATGAACCAGCACCCATTATATGTCTACATAAATAATATATACCTTAATGAAAAACAGCTATTTCCCAAAACCAAATTTTTTTAGTGAGAAAAAGTTGCAAACTAGATTTTCAAAAAAATTTCCTAGATTTTGAAAGTGGGATATGGCTTAAAAGAACCCGATTATGCCTGCCTGTACATTCAACTTGTACAACATTTTATATAGGTTGAAGCATTTGGACCCAATCTGTTCTCATACAAACATGAAGCTGGGAAAGTGAGGAGTCCACAGAGTCCTGAAAAGGTATTGAGAATTCCCAGGGTTCCTTGGAACACACTTTAGGACACATTAGATACATGTTCACTTAGATGATGCATTAGAAAACCACTTGCAAAACAAAGGTAAATAGTTCACTTCAGGAAAAAGAGAAGTGGAAACATTTTACCTGTACTTACAAACTACTCTTGTAATAGAAACAAAATCGGGGCATATTACATTATGTTCTTCTGGGATATAAACTATCAACATAAAAAAATACCAGATTTGTGAATTTTTAATGGCAAATGTACAACTTCATGTAATGGGAAACAAATTTAGAAAGTGGTATTAAAAAGCACAGAAATCCTCTCCACTACTCTTTCAATGCCACTTGTGTGAAAACAGTAACATGAAATACATTAATTCATTCATACAGTTAAGTGTAGTTTCATTAATAATGAAAAGACTTCCACCTGTATAACCTTATGTATTATTCAAAGTATTGTTGTATATCATCCCATTTGATCTTAGGATCCTTTGTACAGATGTAGGACCCAAGAGACCAGTGTATAGCCATTACAAATAGGTTTGGATGGGGCTGGGGATTTAGCTCAGCGGCAAAGCGCCTGCCTGGCAAGCGCAAGGTCGTGAGTTCGGTTCCCGGTACCGGAGAAAAACCAAAACCAAAAAAAAAAAAAAAAAAAAAAACCAATACAAATAGGTTTGGAGGTTAGAGGTGTATCTCAGTGGTAATGCAGCTGCTTAGCATGTGCAAGGCTCTAGGTTCAATCCCCAGCACCACAAGAAAGATATAAAGTTTACAGCTGGGTGATTTATAGAATACATAGTTACAATGGCAAAAGACTATATAATTCTGGACACTGGACTCTGAATCTCTTAGCCTTCATCTTTTACTGTCAAGGTCTGTGGAACCAACTGAAATAAATTTTAGTACTTTACACAAACTCTATTCAGTTAATAGTATCTCTCAAGAAAGGTCAACAGTGCCACTTTCTCTTCCCAGTTTTAGAAAAATTATGCACTGCTCTTCCAAAAAAGGCAAGGTCTGCCTCTGGTTTCCTGCAGTAAATCCAGGAAAGCAATTCTACCTTTTTTATATGACCTAATGAAGAAAAAATGGTAATATGGCAACTACAGATCCAAACCAAGCCTCCTACACTGAAAGTAGAAGGGCAAAACCAATGGAAAACTTGGGGTCACCTTAGATAAAACAGATTCACTTCAAGTACGTGCTGTTCTCACCAACAAAAAAGTATCTGCTTATCAAACGTATGTATATCTTCTTACAATGCAGTGGTTTCTAAACATTGAATTTTAAGCATGGAAAAAAATAAATTTTAAGCATGGAACTTACCACTGAAATTCCACCAAACTGTCCAAAATTATTTTGAGTTAAGATTGTTACTTTAAACCTTTTTTGGGGGGTCTTTTTTGAGACAGAGTTTTACTATGCAGTTCAGGTGCCTTGAACTCACTTTGTAGCCCAGGCTGGCATTAAACTTGCAGCAATCCTCCTGTCGCAGCTCCCAAGTGCTGGGATTACAGGTGTACACCACCACATCCAGCTTACACCTAATTTTTAAAGTTTTCCTGCCAGGTGAGATGATTTTCATAATACTTCTCCTCTTCGTCAATTTTGTTTACGGCAAAACAACTTCATATTTTTAATACAAAAAATGAAAATATTTTAACATATACTCTTAATAGGTTCACAATTGTCTTTTCATAGACTGTAAATGTGGTTCTGATGGCAAAAAGATGTTGTGATATGGAAAGAAGGAATGGTTCATGGTACCATGCTTTTGTCATTTGTCAACTTTCAGGCACTTGTGAGAAGCTGACTAGATTTAGCCACAGAATGTAAAGCCAACAGGCCAAGACAGACGCTGGCCATGCAGTAATGTGTGTGTGTACGTGGAGGGCGGGGGAGGACGGACATCTCTCAGTGGTTGTCACAGAGTGTGACAAGTTAGTCCATCGCTAATTTCTTAATATACTAAGTGCTTAATACTACCGTGTTTTGCCCTTTGTGGTTCCTTTTCTCTAATTCTTCAAGCTAAACTATGTACACTAGGAAGCAGAGCATGAAGACCCCCATACCTTCTTATATAAAAATAAATAAAACAACATTTCTGTTCACATTATAAAGAATCTTTGGATCCAGTACATCGGCGTTAGAAACAAAAGACTGCAATTACGTTACCTTGCCATCATTGTAGAGGTTTGGATTGAATCGCACACTATGGCCACCAGTTGTCTCTAGATTCACAAGAGGTGGTGAACTTGGATAATCTTGAGGAAAATACACATCAAACTCAAAGCAGCCATTTGCATAGGGGGTATCTGCTGGCCCAGTGATCAGAACCTGGTATGCACAAAAACACACAGAGGCCTGTGTCACTGTTCCAGCGTTTAGAGACCAGTACTTAGAACAGTACAATGCAATATGAAACAAGGAAAACACAACACGAAATAAAAACCATCTCCTGATGGCCAATACACATCTCTACCACAATATGCTGAAAATGAAATAAAAAGTTTCATTTTTATAATATACAAAATAGAAGAAAATAAACACAGGACTAGGAAATGCTTTGGGATTAGAATTAAAGTGATTTGGTTTTGATGGAACTGGGTTGGTAAAGAGATGCCTTGCTGGGTGGGTGCCCCATGCCTGTAATTCTAGCACTCAGGAGGCTGAGGCAGAGGGATGGTGAGACAGAAGCAGGAGGATCACCATGAATTCGAGGCCAGGCTGGGATCCAGAGTAAGTTCAAGTCCAGCCTGACCTACATAGTAAGATGCTGTTTCAAAAATCAAACCACAAAACAAAACAAAAAAAGCCAAATACACCAAACCAAAACAAAAAAGCCTATTGTAGCAAGAAAGTTTACCTATCAAATATCCTTTAAATTACTAAATCACTTTTCCTGAGTTTTCCTTCAGGACTTTCTCTATAGTATTTTCAACAATCTGAGATTCTACATAGATTACTGTATCTCAAGATAAGACATCTATCTGTTTTAAATCTTCAGATAAGTTACTACATAAAAAACAGTTTTTTTATGTTCCTGTCTAGGATAATGACAAGTAAATAATTGGATGTATGTTTTCACGTAACATGGCAAAAAAAACCTGGAAAGAATACTAGGTATTTCTCTAAGAGTTATTAGTAGTCCAAAAGACAGCAGAAGACCTAACAATGACTGCATTAACTACTTGTAAATTTCACTTGAATCAACCAACAGATATTTGTTATGTAACCTAAACACAACGAAGTTTTTTGACAGTAAGAGCTCTGTGTTGAGGCAAGTGGCCCTAGAGTTTCAACATGTGACAAATGTAATTCATGGCCTGGGGCTCTTTGCTGAGATCTTTTAGGTACAGGATACTAAACAGAGAAAAGCCCACAAGTATGAAGTTCTGTGGGCCATTTAGTGATAAAAGTATATCCCTACGCAATAATCTTATAAAGGGTTCTATGATTTTTAAGAAAAAAATCAAATGTGGTCAAATAGACAAGGTCTATGACAGTTCTGCAGAAAAAAAATTACTGAAATGACAAAATAAGCAAGCAAGCAAGCAAACAAAAAACTTCCCAGAAGTCACTGAGTCAAAAGTGTTAGCTATCTATCTAAGGAAGATAAAATATTAAACCTATGAATTAAATCACAAATATAAAGAGTCAAATCTTTAGTATTTTCTTGGAATTTAAGATCAGATCACCATGTCATTAAAACATACAGGTACATTATATATTATTGTATTGCCGTTACTTTAAAGATCTTATGCATTTACAAATAATAAAAACTTCCCAGAAAAGAATTTTTAAGGGTTATACTGTAAAATTTAAGAGGACTAAATAAACTTCGAAGAAATCTTGCAACTTTTTCCTAATAATCTACATTAAGTCTTATAACACCATGCTCTAAAACTGGCCATGGAGAAAAACTGGCTTTTGTTATTTTTCTCTAGATTTTTATTTTGAACAGCAGTCTGACTCATACACCCAGACCTAACATTACAGTTTAAAGTGGTCACCAAAATTTTTATTAAAAATTTTAAAATTCACACTATTTCTCATATTCTGTATCAATATCTGAGTATGCAGATTAGTCAGGAAGATAGGTGCCAAGTTTGCTTTAACCTTCATAATGTCAAGTCGTTCTTCATCACAGCGCACGAACACACTGGAGGATGAAGACAGAGGAAGTGAGGTTGAAAGCGTCACAGCTTCCTGGGCAAGCCGGCGGGCTCTGGCAGCACTGTTTGCATCATTTGCATTTTTCATCTGAGACATGTAGTGGTAATTTACTTTAAAACCCAATTTCCCATCCTCATCTTCAGAAACCATTTCAAATGTATCTAAAGTAAGAAGAAAGAAAAAAACTGGGTAAAAAGGGAGTGAGAATGGAAGACAGCTATTATAATGACACAGATCACAAATAAATTACTAGTACTTTTCCACCCCAAATGAAGAGGGTAGCACCGTGGAAGAAACACAAAGTAGAAATGCTTATGTAACATCCGCACATGCGTTGACACTACTGAATACATAGAACAAACAATGGAAACAACAGCAAGAAATGATTTTTAATTAACAGTGTGGAAACACTGGTAATTATGTTAAAAGTCAGTAACAGACATAATATTTATGACTCAGTAAGTAGAACAAAACCTTATGTTCAATGAAATATTTACTTCCAACATAAACAAATACAGACAAACACATTTTAGGACCTCTTCTCAAAGATACTCTTAAAGAAGCAGCATGAATTTCATTATGTTTGAACGTGGGGTACTTAGTAATGATACATAGCCTCCAGGACTAGGCCATATGTAAGAGGCACTAGACTTCCTATTTGCTCTCTTGTGGAGATAAGTCACCAGCTATGATATGCGACACAATCAAGACGCCCTAAGCAGGCAAGTTGCTGGAGCATCCTACCAACAGACTCACAAATGAGTTGGAAAGCACAGACCTCAGATGACTGCTACACAGCAGATTGCTGACTACAACCTCAGGAGAGACCCTGAGCCAAACAGCTCAACACAAAACCTCGAGCCCATGGAAACAGTAAGATAATAATGCTTAATCAAATTCATATAACCACATAAAGTATTTGCATTTAATACTTATGAAATACTTTCAATAAAATGCGAAATATTGCTTTGAAAAAACAAGTTAATACATGCAGAGTGAAAGCAACATGCTAAATTGTCGAACTTCATCAAAAGCTGTACACTAATCAAACCCCAAACAAAAGGATAAATTACTGTCTTATACATTATCTCCCGAGTTCTTTATGGAAAACCTGAGGGCTAAGTACAGCAAAGGATAAATGATTTCTACTGAGGTTTCAAGCTCCGATTTTTTTTTAAAAATTCACTTTCTGAACTCTAGTGTTTTTTCTGATATACTCAAAGTACGTTGGGTTGGTTCTCAAAGATGGAAATGAAGCAAACACGTAACAGTTGATAACGGCTACCTAAATTTGGAATTTAAGTGCTTACTCACAGTTACAGATTTATGCCAGTCCTTCTCCAAAATTTTAGAATGGAAAAGACTAAAACTAGGCTACCTGAACAGTGTTTTCTAAAGAGGAACTCACGGAACTCTCAAAGAGTAAGAGTAACAAATTATCAAAAGTTTCACATTGCCGTTTCCTTCAGACCAGGATGTTCAGAAATGGAAAGGTAATGAAAGAAACAGGGTAGGGCAGAGCCAGTGGTATAGTGCTTACACAGCCTGTGTGAGGCCGTGGGTTAGAGGGCCTGTAGGAGCGCGGGAGAAGGAGAGGATCTCTTTCTGTTTTGTAAACATATGGCTGTGCTTTTATTTATTTAGATTTCTATAGGCTTTCTACTGAAGTTGCAAACTTTCCCCAAATACAAGTACTATAATAATTATACACAGAGATCTAAGTTCAAAAGATAAAGATAAAAATTTTATATGTATACATAAAGTACAGTTCCTGTTATAAGACTTAAAAGCTTTATGAGAACATTCCAATAGTCCTGTTAAAACTCATGAGATCTGAATAAATGAAAATTTTTAACTTACCAAACTGTAGTTTCTTCATAACAGCCACATATTTTTCTTCAAGTGATTTTAATACTGACAAAGGTTTGGGTTTCATGGCCACCTTCTTTGAGTATTCACCTAGTTTTTTTTCTGTTATTTAATATTTCAGAATAAATAACGTAAGTGTGTATTTTTGAACATTAAAAACAATTTGCTTCTGAGGTTCAAATTTTGAATTACAAAAATATCATTCAACTCTCTACTTCCATCTTCCTCTTTTACCATTTTGACAACAAAGAATTTCTATTTCATAAACATAGTAAAGGCAATCACTTAATCAACTGTGTTGCTGTTGTTCTGAAACAGGGTTTCGCTGTGTAGTGCAGGCTGGACTTGAACTCACTTATGTAGCCCAGGCTGGCCTGGAACTCACTGCAATTCTCCTGCCTCAGAATCCTGAGTGCTGGGATTACAGGTGTGCACCACCACATCCAGCAAACTAATCAACTTTGAAGAACAACGAAGTGAAACAATAAATAAAAATTCATTATTCTTAAAAAAAAAATTCATTATTCTTATCATTGGTAATATGTTAAAATGTCAATTTAATCGAAATTCTCATGCATAGCCTAATGTTGTCCTATTTTCTATCTATAAAATGTCATTTTCCAATTCATGAGTAAAGAAATTTATAATGCATGCTTTCAACTTACTAAATTTAGTCCTAGCAATCAGCGAGCAATGTTTTAAAATTACAAATTATTCATGACTGAAACCTAGCAAAGAGCAAAACCTAGCAGAGAACAAACTTTGCAAGTAAATGCCCTTGCCTGAACACCATTAACAGAATGGGAAGAGAAGGGCAGTTTTCCATAGGTAAACGAGCTACCTAGCATCAAAAAGTAACATAAGAGGAACGGCACTGCACCTTGATTTGCTTGTCGCAAACTGGTGGTAGCTGCATAAACTATCTCAGCAGTCTTTTGGATGTCTGGTACCAAAAGAGTAAGTCCTTCTGGTTCTTGATCAGAGGCATCTGGTTTCACTCCTGTTTTAACATTTTCCCTTTTAGATCTGAATTTTTTAATATGGAAAGAAAATACAAGAAAAATTAAGTTCTTAGGACTGAAAATCCATACCTCCATAAATAGTAACACTGGCTATAAATAAAAATGAATGTGTTTTACACTTGTCATATAAACCTATATGAGGAATAGTTTAAATTACAATCATAACTGCTTTTGAAGCCACAGGCTAATTTCTGTGATAATAAAGTTATAGGAAGTTCTTCCTAATTAAAAAAAAAATCAAAAGATAAAGACTATAAAAACATCATGCTCTAAAATACCCTGCTACCTGGTATGTCCATTACACCTTTAAAACTATATTTAAATAGAAATACCTAGAGAAAGCAAAGTCACCTCTATTGCTTAAAGCAACACATGGTTCTCTTCTGTCTCCTCAGACTTGGGAATCAAAAGAACCATATGCAGTTTTTAAATTCTATTTGTGAAATTACTTAAGATTATATTAATTTCTATGAAATAATTTCCGAGTAGGATGTAGCCTCACTACTGGTTATCTTATCAAAATGTGCTTCTATACACTGAACTTTTCATTAAACACTGTATTTTAGAACAAAAGTTATTCCATTATCTTTTTTAGGACCTAAAATACAAAGGGCAATCAAAATACACAGTGTTTCATTAATTTTCTTTTTGTTGTTCTCTTTCTGCTTTTATTTTAATTAGTAACATTTTGCAGTGCAAAGTGATTTTACTGTTTTCTGAAGAACAATCTTTTTTTTTTTTTTTTTTTTTTTCCTCCGGTACCGGGAACCGAACTCACGACCTTGCGCTTGCCAGGCAGGCGCTTTTGCCGCTGAGCTAAATCCCCAGCCCCTGAAGAACAATCTTGCTGTGTAGAGTTCAGATGGGCTTGAACTTGCAGCAACCCTCCTGCCTAAGCCTGAGTGCTGGGATTACAAGTATGTGCCACCCTGGTTTGGCTAGAAAAATTATTACAGTGCAAGACACATTGCCAGTAGTCCTCTTAAAATACTCCCCCTTGCTTGAAACACACCCATCCCATTATTCTTGTCCCCTTCTGAAGCAATTCTACAAGTTCTCTTTTGCGTTTTTCTGAGGTACAATCGTAAGGATGGGGAAAGCTACTGCATCTATCCAACAGAAAGGCAGGTTCCTAACAGCATTATGGTTTGTCCTCATCTGCTGGATCTGGCACCATGCAACTACTGGAACTTCCCCGAAGTCAAAATGATCACAAGAGGTGAACATTTTGAACAGATTCAGGACACTGCAGGAGCCATGACAACACAACTGAAGACACAGAAGAGGACCTCGAGCCCTGCTTGAGAAGGTGACGACAACAATGGAGCAAGTGTGTTTGAAGCAAGGGGGGATTATTGTGAGAGAAATTAAAGGCAACGTAACTTTTACTGTAATAAAATTTTAAAATATTCATGTTATTTTTCAATCATATACCATATACCCAACCTTATATCAAACTGTCCTAACAGGTTGTGTTATGGCAAGGTTTTAGTATGGGGCATCAAAATGTTTTTAAATTTTCTAAATACAGTAGTAATTTAATATAAGCCTCACTAAAAATCACAGTGACCTTGCATCTGTTATTCACACAATAAACATCTTTACCACTTAAGTTTTTTAACTTAAAAAAATCAGTATTTTCATTAATTAAATAAGTTTCAAACAAACCAAAATCACATATCAAAGTGTTTAAAATATTATGCTAAGACGCAATCTAAACTATACAGCATTTATTTTTCTAGTTTATACCTACCAACAAAAGGACTTTATCGTTACCTTAAAACAGTATTACACAGAATGGGCATGGAGCCTTAACAAATGTAAACCCAACAGAGTGCAGAAGAACCCTTAAAGTAATAATGTCACCTATGTACAAATAAACCTTTATCACAAAGATAAAAATCTCATCAGAAGAAATTCAATGCTTGACAACAGACAGACAATAAGTAGCAAAACAAGATACTTATGTAGGCAAGAATAAATGTACAGCATCATTCATGTGTTTTGAATGTGCTTCCTATAGTGTGTGAAAAACTCTCACCCACAGAGATTCCTACCTGGAAGTTACATACTGGATCTCACCTGGCAAGATGACTTGAGTGAGGCACAATGTATCAGTGAATCACTGCCCTTCTCTTGTATGCCCTCTTTTTATGTTCCCTGAGAATGTAAGAAGTTACAGCGAACACATGTCCACTTTCCTTTGCCATGCAGGGAACCAGCTGGCACATGTTGTACTCTAGGTCATTTCAATCATCAACATCTGTGTGTATATGTATGCATATATATATATAGTTGCATGTATATTTAAGGAGAGTACAATGAATGCTTTAGAACTCAAATATCAAGACATTTGTTACTGCTAGAGTCAACCAGACATTGTTGGCCTTTTATTTATTTATTTTTTGGGTACCAGGAATTGAACTCAGGACCTCATGCTTGCCAGGCAGGCGCTGTGCCACTGAGCTACATCCCTGACTGAACGCTGTTATCTTTTATAGTTATGAAATACAACTGAAAGTACAGTTTAATCGTGAAGTTGGCCATTTCTTAATAAAGAAATGATTCTGGCAGAAGAGTTTTAATCAGATTCTTAACTGAATTTGTCAAAAACTGTTAATACTGAGAATTGTTCCAATTCTAGTATATGTGAGCACAAATACTGAGTCAAGGAAAGTGCAAAAGCTCTCCTCAGTACCCTCTTTGAATTTATAAGGACTTTACTACCCTCCGCAACTAAAGATGATTCTCTATTGATAAACCTAAAAACAGTCAAGTACTAGGGTCACTGAACTATAATAAGCTGCTTGGGAAAAAAGTTATGTTTTTATCTATAACAAAATAAAGATGGTTTTCTCAGTCTGTCATTAATCTGCTGAACCGCCCTATTCTAAGATTTCTTGAAGAAACATATCTTGCCTAGCAAAGAAGGAAGATATGCAGGTGAAGCTCATTTTTTCAAGAAAAGGTATATTTTTCTTTAAAGAAACAAGGTCTCATGTGGAGCATGAACTAATCAATATAATATAGGGATTTTGTATTGTCTTTACCACCATGAGCTATAGGACATCCTTGAAAAACCACTGATTGTACATTTCAAGCCCTATTCGTAAGTAGCAATTTCTTAATTCCGGTTTTTAAAAGATTAGTAGGAGGTTAATAAAATAGTGTGAGTAGGATAGTAATTTTTATATTTTTAAACCAAAACTAAAGTTGAAAAAAGTGTGAAAATTCCTAAGTTTAAAGAAGTGTTTTACACCAAATGCATATAAGAAATGCTCATGTACACTTCATATCAAGACACAGTTGAATCATGAAGCAGGTATAGCTTAGACCCTTTATATAGGTTCTAATGAAGAATTTTACTTTGATAATCTCAGAAAAAACATACAGAAAAAAGGAATCTCCAACAGATGGCAGTATTTTGAACACATGAAGAGCACACACTACCTGCCTGTTAGTGATTGCAACTATTTACTGTCTAGCATGAAACTACAGAGAGTAGCTTTTTTCTATAAAAGTTGCAGGTTACTGTCAACCCATATGTAGGCCCAGCTCATGAAAAAAGGCCATACCTTAGCTCACATCCTGAAGTCTGTGTGAAAAGCTATTTGAGTTCAAGGCACCTAGCTGGAAGTAGGTCTTTGAGACTGACAATGGATCCAACATGGTAAAAGCAATCAGCGACGGCCGCTACCATGGTATCCGCTGCTTTGTGCATACGTTGAATCTGGTTGTGATCACTGCCCTGAAGAAATATGAGGAAGCAACTGAAGTTTCTACTATTGCACAGGATTATCTGCAAACATTTTCCACTATACTATGAATTCCAACTAAATAGCTAATAAATTAAGCAAATGTTGGCTCTGTGAATTGTAATGTGAACTAGGATGTGAGCAAAATGGGCAGATCTTTTTTGTGAAAACGAAAGGAAAAAAGAACCTGTACCTCAATATTCAGTTATACTGAAGTCCTACTAATACTACCACATAAATTAAGTCAGCTATTACAAGTAAATATAACCACATCAGAATCATCTTCTCTTAGAATCCACACACTGAAAACAGCTTAATAGAGCTACTGTCTCAGTAGAACATTTAGGGAAAAACCTCTTTAAACTCCTGCTCTTCTAATTCTACAGACAGAAGCATCACACAGTTGAAATACACTTTTTCTGCCGTTTTGAGACAAGGTTTCATTATGCAGTTCAGGTTGGCCTTGAACTCTATAGCCCAGGCTGGCCTCAAATTCATAGTGATCCTACTGCCTCAGCCTCCTGAGTGCTGGGATTACAGGCATGCACCACTGTGCCTGGCCAAAATACACACTTAAAACATAGAGCCACTTGAAAAAGTTATCTGGAGACTATATGCTAAAATGTCCAGATTCAGAACTGTTCAGAATTAGCACTGTTAGAGAAGATTTTAAATTATGAAAATCTCGCATTTACCAATGAAACAACCATATTGTATTCTTTAATTCTAAAGCTCTTTGTCAGGAATCAGTTTAAAACAAATTAAAGTGAAGGTAAACAAACATTTTTTAAAAACAAGTATTGCAGAAATTAATTTGCTTTTAATGTCTCCAGAAACCATGAAAATAATTGGTAAAATGCACCAGTAAAGGAGGCAAAAACCTCTATAAAATGTTTCCCATGACTAAAGTAAAGCTTCTTTACTCAATGATTCCTTTTTATTTTTACCTAAACCTTCCCTCCTTCCTTCCTTCTTTCCTTTGCTTTTGATTTTTGCAGACAGGGTTTCACTGTGTAGTTTAGGTTTGCTCTGAACTCACTATGTAGCCCAGGCTGACCTCAAACTTGCAATGATCCTCCTGCCTCAGCCTATAGAGTACTGAGATTAAATGAGTGCACCACTATGCCCAGCTCTAAACTATTTTTTTTTGGAGTACCAGGAATCAAACTCAGGACCTTGTGCTTGTGCTACTGAGCTATATGCTATATCCTCAGCCCAGCTCTAAACTCTTTTTTTTTTTTTTTTTTTTTTTTTTTTTTTTTTTTTTTTGAGACAGGGTCTTACCATGCAGCTCAAGCTGGCCTTGAACTCACTCTGCAGCCATGGCTGGCCTCGAACTCAAACTTGCAGCGATCCTCCTGCCTCAGCCTCCCAAGCACTGGGATTACCGGGGTGAGCCACCATGCCCAGCCTTTCAACTCTTTCTAACTAGAAGTGTCAGTTTAATTTTTAATCATTGAAAAAGAAACTTCCTTGCCTTGGGAAGCTTAAGTAAAAAAGCACTATAAAAGAAGTAAACACTTAAAACATGTATTAAACTTAAAAATAAAATCTTGATTTCTATAGTGTATTATAATAATTTAGAGGTCAGATCAGACACTTACATAATGAAGGTACTCTCTACAACTGTAGAAGGAAGTTGCCACAGGTAATTTGGCTCACCAGTTTACCAAGGGTCAACCCGACTGAACCACAGAGAAGAAAGCAGAACTAGTGTTGGGGGTCACTGCCTCTGACATCAGGGGAAGGTTGATGAACAACAGAACTTGCTTCAGATTGCCCCAAAAAAAGCAAAACAAAAAAAGCAAAACCAAAACTTTAATAAAGATATGGATGGGAATGTTAAATGCCTTTTGGCTAAGGAATCACGCCTTTTTCATTTTTCAGGTATGAGAGGCAGAGGTAAAACAAAAGAAACTAAACTAGAACATGTTTTTCCAACAGAGACCAAGGCAGGTGGCCTGGGACTGAACCTCTTCAATTGACTTAAGTCCTATAACATGTATTCTGAGATTCTAACAGGAAAATCTGATAGAAAATACATACCACAAAAAGGGGATCAAATAATTTACTGCTTAGGGAGATAAAAAGAGGTTTTTCCATAAAAGCGTTATTTTAAAATGTGGTTGACTTCTTTCTACCAGAAAAAAAACCTCTGAAATAACTAAGAAAAATGTCAGTAAAGAATCTTCTCCTTCAGTGCGGTCAAGAGCAGTTAAACATCCCGGAACTTCTCACAGTGAACACAGCCGATTCTGCAGCCGTTTCCCCAGTGCCACTGGGAAGTGAGCCCCGGCCCTGCACGCACAGAGAGCGCTCTAGATTGAGTTACATCTCCAACACTTCTTGAAGATTTTTACTTTGACACAAAGTCTCCCAGTGTTGCCAAGGCTGGCCTCAGTCTGGAATTTGGAATCCTCTTGCCTCAGCTTCCAGGATAGCTGGGATTGCAGGCAGGTACCGTAAAACTCTGTCAACTAAGACTTTTTGGTTGGCAGCAAAACTTTCTCTTAAAAAATCGCTTAAATCACAAAATACTAAAATATTCTAAAATATGATTATTTAAGTACTAAGTACAATAGGAAAAGACTGCACCAGAGAGCAGAGATAAAAATTCTCCTTTGTTTGGACTCAGGACTTATCAAAAGTAAAAACAAACGCCGTGGCTACCTTCTTACTTCATTCTAGACAGTGCAGGCTGGCATGACTGGGTAGAAACGAATTTTACCAGGACTAGTGTGGAAAGGCCAAAAGAGGTTACACCTTCAAGGTGTAAGTATAGGCAAGAGAACAAACTTTTACACTGACAATTCTATGTAAACGCTATTAAATAATATTTATTTATGGCTTTGAATGTGGCACACACACGGGGGAGGAGTATCCCGCTATGTAGTTCAGGTTGGCCTCAAACCTACTATGAAGCCCAGGCTTACTATGAAGCCCAGCCCAGCCTCAAACTTTAACTCATGGCAACCCTCCTGCCTCAGCCTCCCCAGTGCTGGAATTACAGATACATATACCACCATGCCTGCAAGTCTATGTAAAAATTTAAGCTAGGTTACCTATACCATAAATCCCTCTATTATTGAGAGTTACCACTTTTGGACTTTTGTGGGGGGTTTTTTGTTGTTGCTGTTGTTTTTTTCTGAGATAGGGTCTTGTTGACAAATGAGTTAAAGATATTAAATAAAATATAGGGTCTAAGGTAACAGTAAAATCTTGAGAGTCAGAAAACAGTAATGTCTGTGGAGGAGTTGAGCAACACCGAGAAAAAAATTTTATGATCAGCACACTGCCCTAATCTGTGCAAACAGATACTAAATTAGTTTCAAAAGCCAGCATTGCAGAAGAAAACTATATGTATCAATAACTAAGGAACTTTCAGGATAAACATTTTTATTCATCCTTATTAACTTTATCAATTACTTGAGCAAGAAAAGCCTAAAATGGGTTAAAGCTGACCTAACCCTTATGTAAGTGATTTATACACAGTTCTGTCTGCCCCTTTACTAGACATACAACAAAACACATGAAGCT
This sequence comes from Chinchilla lanigera, assembly GCF_000276665.1. Classification (NCBI taxonomy): domain Eukaryota; kingdom Metazoa; phylum Chordata; class Mammalia; order Rodentia; family Chinchillidae; genus Chinchilla; species Chinchilla lanigera. The sequence continues at coordinate 897,600 of NW_004955441.1, read as the reverse complement.
TAGTTTATTTTGGTACTCTAGTAATTATTAATCAGGCATAACTGAAATGCAATGCATACCAAATGAAACATGCTGCCTCTTGATATAGTTGTAATGTATATATTCTTCAAGGAAATGAAAAGTGAGTAAAATAAAAGTATCATTAAAAATTATATAAAATCCATATTACTACATGTGCTGTGGAAAATTATCAAAAATAGATTTATATTTTCCACTAAAGTTATTTTTATGTTACTGTCATCAGTTAAAAAATTTTTATCCTAAATATCCAAAAATGCCTCAAAAGCCAGTCCATTTCCCCTATTTTAAATTAATCATGGATCTACAAACCTAATTATTCTCTGGTGTTTGCGTTTAGATGTGAATTCTTACTGCTCTTCCACTCTGCATTAGAAAACCTAAAACAAATCACAAATCACAATCTACTTCTTTTTTCAAAAGTGGGGGACCTGAACTACCTTCACTCTCAAGACTCCTTGATAGTTATAAAAATTTACAGATAATACTGATAAGCTTGCAAGATACCCAGACATATTTGCCATAAACTAAATCTTACTTAGCAATGGACTTCAAATTCAGTATTAAGACTTCCTGAGATTTTTGTCTAAAACAGAACTTATATCATTCAATAAAGAGTAAAATGATTATTTTACATTAATACGTTGTACTACTGAGGCAAAAATACTAAGTCAATAATTAGTGAAAGTTCTTTAAAAAATCACTTACATAATAGACTAAGCTGTATTTTGGCATTTGATCAAAGTCCTTTTCAGGAACCAGACAAAATTCAAGTCAAGCCATCGTCCAAGTGTGAACCTAAGCAGTCAATGAGCTACTTGGGTAGGAGGGAGCAAGTGGATGTAAAAACACTTCCAGACTGAGTCAATCAACGTGTCTTCCTCTGTAAATACTGTTTTCCATACTACTGCAGGAATCAGTAGACTCAGGAGCTGACTCCTAGCTTTGTTGACTATTAATAATTTTATGGCTTTTGTTCCTTTGTTTTTGTGAGCTATGTGTACGGGGGTTGAACCCGGGCGCTCAAAGCTAGGTCCCCAATCCCTTTTATTTTCACTCTGAAACAAGGTTTCCCTATACTGCCTAAACCGGCCTTAAACTCCTACTCCTTCTGTTTTACCCTCCAGAGTAGCTGGGATTATAGGCTGTGCATCACAATCAGCTGCCCTTGTGGAGTTTTTTATTTTGAGGGGTAAGAGTGGTACTGGAAATTGAACACAGGGCCTCTGCGTTGAGCTACATTTCCAACCCTCTTTTTAAATTTTCACCATAAGGTCTCAGTAAATTACTAAACTGCCAGGCTGGGCACAAATTTGTGACACCCTCATCTCAATCCCCCATGCATATCTCCTATCAGCAAATGTTCAGTGTTAAACTTTAATAGTTTCATTCTCTGTTAAACAAGACAATAATTTTTGTTGTTGTTGTTTTGTTTTTTTTTTCTAGTACCGGGGATTGAACTCACGACCTTGCGCTTGCCAGGCAGGCACTGTGCCGCTGAGCTAAATCCCCAGCCCCCAATAAATATTTTCTTGCGTACTACATCTAGCAAGGCAAACAATGCATACCTAAGAAAATCTAAAGGTGTAAATCGTATATAAAAAATTAAAAGCTGTACTACCTCCTTATGTTTATTATATACTGGTAACTATACACAACTATTTTTTACTAGAATTTACCCATAATAAGGCTGATGGACTTATTCTCAAGAAACCAGAAGGGAAATGAATAAAACACAAGAGCTAAAAGAGAAATATTACACTCATTTAAAATGACAAGTAAATATATTTTTTTCATTTCCCCAAGTCACCTGACAGTTATGAAAATTCATTCTGACCAAATTTTGATCCTTATACTTGCTTTAAAACTAGGTATAGAAGTATCGGGCTTCCGCATTAATAAACATCTATTCACAGGTGTATTTAATGTGTGTTAAGCTCAAACTTCATGTCCATGCTTCGACTGAAACTTTTCGTGTCTCCTCTTCCTCTAGGGAGCTATTTCTTCCCACTGATGGTAGGCCTAAATATCAAAAGTACTACATAAAACACTCATTTAACTATGTAACTAAAGAAGTAAGCCCAATATTAAGTTTTCTGGATACATGAGAAACTGGTGTGTTTTTCTGCATTAGGCAAGAGAAATATTTCCAACACGAAATAATTGAATATTGCCACCCTGGCAGCAACTGAAAATTATGGTAACAACAGTTCTCAAACTTGTAAAAATAATTAAGACAGGTACATGGACCAATTTCCCATCACGGGTGTAATCATTATGTACTGTGCTAATAAAAAAAAGTTCTCAAACTCTAGGCAAGGGAATGAATTTCACCTAGAGTTTAAGTCTTGATGGGTGAACATAAAAATCTTTTTGTTCTATGTAAGTGCATACTCTGGTAGTAGGCAAGTAAAAGAAATAAGAGCTTTTTATTAATTTGAAATCCCCTTTGACCTTTGTTTAAAAAAAAAACTTTTTTTTGTTTTTTGAGACTGTGTCTCAGTGTGTAACTCAAGTGTTCTCAAAGCTTGTATCGTTTCGCCTCAGCCTCCTGAATGTTAAGGTCATAGATGCGCAGCCACCACTAGGCCCAGCTCTCCCTCTCATCTTTCTACTGAAGTGATTACTAAGGTGTAAAGTAAGTAAAAGAAACTACTCAGTATTATTCAGGTGAAGGAACTAAAATAGAACCCACACTTATAGCTACTCAACCATTTTCCCATTTTTGTTCTGACTATTTTAGAAAACTTTCCACTGATCAAGAACTAAAACATTTTGAGGTAACACCATCCTGAAATGCTCTACTTCTTACTGTTTACATTTTAGGTGAAAAATGGTGGTAGAAAAAAATTTTCTCTGTCCAAGAAAATTCCACTTAACATTACAGATACAGTTAAGGTATATTTTAAAAATGCTATAAAGCATAAAATGTCAAGTATATTCCTAAAAACATTTTAATTTCAAGACAATTGTAAAGAATTTCTTCACTATTATCTTGTCTTTCAGTTGAAAACTGCCAAGCGTTGAATATAAAATTCTGTTTTGAAGTGCTATTCCTAACTCTTAACTCCGCATTGAACGACATTCCTCAATTGTCTTAATCTAAGTGCTTACACACAGCTAGCTAACAGTAATATTAATCAGTAACTGCACGGGGTACCTTTTATTAAAACACAATTCTGCTGAGGTTAAAAGTCACTTCTTTATGTGTATTACATTAATCAACACTCTGTAGTACTCTGAAATAAAAGAGATTTGTTTGGGAAAAAATGGCAGTATCCTGGAACAGCAAGACAGAACTGTAAGAAGGTACTTCAGCTAAACAAAGGGGCAAATAGAATTATGGGTATCACTGTGGGCAGGGAAGTAAAAACAAAAAGAAGAGAAGCCAATTTTTGTGGTACTTTTATATAATGGAATACTACTCAGCTATAAAGAAAGATAAATTCGAGGCTTTTATAGGTAAATGGTCCCAACTAGAGACCATACTCCTAAGAGAAATAAATCAGACCTGTATGTGTAAGCATCATATTGTCTCACTAGTGTAAGACCTGAAAGAGTGAATAAAAACTAGGAAGTATGATAGACATTGTGAAATGAAAGGAAAATGCTCAAAAGTAAAGGGCAGCTGGGGTGTGGGAAAAGAGAAGGAAAGAAGGGGAAATTATGTAAGTATGTATATACAGGATAGCTAACAGCTGTACTACTGTCTTCTTTGCTCTACAGAAAAGTTCAGTTAATGATTACTTGTTTGATCAACCTTGTATGTCTCTATTTGTTTTCCTGAGAAACCACTCTAAAGATATCAATATGTAATACAACAAGTGTTGTTAATTTCCTACCACTGTCTGTAACTCTGTATTATTTGTATTGTTCTTTTGCTATTTTGTAAATGGTTGTGTTTGTTAATGCTTTATTTTTAAAATAAATTAAAAAAATAAAAAGCTGAATTTAATAAAAAAGGAAGAGAAGCACATTAATTTTAAAAAAAGTTTATATAACACTTAAGGTGATTATGAGAAGTACAACACAATTCTACATCATAACCACAGATCAAAATAAAACCAAGAGGCAGGGGATGTCGCTCAGTGGTGCAGCGCCTGTCTGGAAAGCATGAGGCCCTGAGTTTGATTGGGGGAGGGCGGTGCGGGGGCGGGCATGCATGTACGTATGTATAAATAAATACATAAATGTCAAGGTTAATTTGTCTATCTGCTGACTTGAGTTTCATCCACTAAGCACAAAAGGATGAAGGAAAAGGAGATGGTTAATGGACATCTTCACACTTGATTTATTTGTATGTTTGTTTATTTTTGAGACAGGGTTTCACTATATAGTTCAGGCTGGCCTTGAATTCACTTTATAGCCCAGGCTGGCCTTGAACTCACAGCAATCCTCCTGCCTCAGCCTCCTGAATGCTGGGCTTACAAGTGTGCACCACCACACCCCACTCATTTTCCCACTTCTTGTCCTTATTTGTAGTTTGCATCTGCTTCTAAGGGAGGGACATATTCTCTTAGACAGTTTCCAAAAGGGCAGGAAGACGCTAAGTGGTAGATATGTAAATAACTGCATGACATAGTGAGGAAGCAGTATGAAAGAAAAGGTCTCATGACACCTTTTTTCAATTCTGTAGAGTCTATAAAATTTTCCTGTGTAAAATACAGTGCACTGGTGGTGTTGGAGACTACGTTTGTTTTCATTTGTTCCCAATTTTTTATTTTTAACATATTCAAAAAAACCAAACTATAGTGATAAAAATTATGTCAGAGGTTAGGTTGTGGGTTGCAGGAGGGCTTGACAGTTTTACAGTAGCAGAGGGAGCTTGTTAGGGGAATGAAACTTATATTTCCTGTTTGTGATTGTGATTACAGGAATCAAAACGTGTTTAAGTTCACAGAATCACACACAAAAAAGATCACAGATCAAATTCTTCCATGACAATAACTGTACCATCATGCATTTGTTATTCCAACCCTCACACTTCTTTTGGCAGGCTCTCACTGTGTTGCCCAGGCTGGTCTTGAACTCCTGGCCTCAAACATTCACGCCAACAGAAATCAACTTTTTGCACAGCAGGGTGGTGCACCCCTGTAATCCCAGCACTTGGGAGGCTGAGGTAAGAGGATCACCAAGAACTCCAGGACAGCCAGGGCTACGTAGTGAGTTTAAGGCCAGCAGGAACTACAGAGTGAGACCATGCCTCAGAAAACATGCAAGAATCAACTTATTTCTGTGATGCTGGACTTCATATGCCAGCAAGCATTTTTCCACTAAGCCACATCCCGGCAAACTTCCTTTGCTAAATTTAATGATGTCTGAAGTTTTTTTTGTTGTTGTTCCTAAAAATATTGATCTCCTTTAGTCTTTGCTACTTTTGCATAATCTTACATTTATGGCAATACTATGGTGTAAATAATCCTGTGTTGATGGGCATAAATTTTATTTTTCCTATTTTTCACTTTACAAACAAAATGGAAATGACTGTTCTTTGTGCTTTTTTGAGAACAGGAGTTCAGATTATTCTGAAGGCAAGTAAGTACACATTATTTTATTCTCATTAAAATTCATACATTTTATACTTCTGTTTATGGGGGCCGATACAATAATAATTTGAAGTTTCTTCTTTAAGTAAAATGTCAAGCTTTTTTAAAAAGATCAGTTGATCTTAAAAATTATTCAGCTTTCAATCATAAAAATCTGCTTGATCAAATTAGTAAGATCCCACTCTCGTATGTTCTCATTTTTGGATAAACTCCTAACTTATACACATACCATGCACCAGAGAAATTACATTTTAACATCTACTGGCTGCTACGCGCTTTGTACAACTTCAGCGGAATGGCAGCTTTCAGGAAACAGAGTAACAGTGCAGGACACGTACCGAGCCCCACCTCACTCTGCTATTACTTCACCTTGAAGAAAAAGACCTCAGAAAAAAAAAAAGAATTAACCTTCCCTACAAATTACTGAGCTTTTATCAGGCTAAGAGAATACAGCATTCTGCCTAACTAGGTCAGTCAAACAACCAAGTAGCAGGATTGGTTTTGGAATACTCCTACCTGGGATTAGAGACTTCAGATTCTTATATGTGAACAAAGGAAGTAACGTTCCCAGAACCATTTATGTTATAGCACTTGAACTCTACTGAAGGAGATCTCTAGTGACTTAAAAGTTTGAGCTATGTCACTGTATTTTCAAGACAGCCATCTGGAACATAGAATGTATTTCTACCTAGGAACTAACTTCGTCTAAGTCCACAACGTACAAGCAAGAATGCTAAAGAAGACCAAATTATAAATCCCTAGAAACAGCAGGATAGAGAGGACACACTGCTCTACCTGCTGAGAAAGAAAGAATGATCATCTCTTTCACCCACTGGAATGGTAGCTTCATCTTGTTCTACTTTATTTCAATCATTCAACTACACTGTGAGACTATCTTTCTGTACTGCAACTTGGATCAGATCTCTCCTGAAAACCTTTCAGTGGCTCATCCTTGCTGTGAACCCTCTTCATCCACTCCTCCTAATTTCTTCTCTAGCCTCATCTCCCACCTCTAGTATACCCACGACACACCAAACTTTCACAGGTTCCTGAGTGTGTGATGTTTTCTTTCACTGCTAACGTTTCCACAGTCTGGGACACAAATAACACTGCACTTCATCACTTCGCTAATTCCTATTTATCCTTTAGGTTTCCAAAGCTGAGCTAGTTCTCATGCAGTGTCTTATACTTCTAATAAGCCAGGTATTGTAATATTAAAAGTGCCTGATTATCCTTAGAAAGAGGATCCAATTTTCTTAATATGCCCCCCTAAACATACAATAAACATCTGTTCAGTGATGAACCAACAATACTCTCTTGATCAGGGCCCAACTCACCTACATAGATAAAATCACAAAATTTCTCCCATCCAAGTACTAACCAGGCCCAACCCTGCTTAGCTTCCGAGATCGGGCGTGTTCAGGGTGGGATGGCCACAGACATCATTACAAAATTTCTAATGCACAAATTAGATAAACGCCAGGCAAATGATTTGCCTTCAGCTTCTTAATAATACTTTCCCATCTCTTCTTATAAAAAGTTTCAGACTCAAGAGCATACTAACCAACAGAATCTCCATCATTCTTTCAATTATTAGATCAAATTAGGGCTTAGGCATGCCTATCAAAAACAGGCTCATCCAGGCCGGGCATGGTGGCGCACACCTATAATCCCAGCACTCGGGAGGCTGAGACAGGAGGATCATTGCGAGTTTGAGACCAGCCTGAACTGCATAGCGAGACCCTGTCTCAAAAAGACAAAAGAAAAACAAAACCAAAAACCAAAAACCAAAAAAACAGGTTCATCTCAATTAGTCTATTCCCACCAGAAATAGAAAATTTCCTCTTTATACTTGATAAAAACATTTTAATTTTCACATTTTCAAAAAAAAGATGGAAACTCTAAATGTAACATACAGTCACCTTCAGTGAAAATCATTACATACATCTGCAATCATCATGCAGAGATTTGTAGAATATATAATGAATTTATTTCTTCTTTAAGATGGTCAAAGAGTTAAATATAATACACTTGAAGTGGAGGAGGGGGGAATCCATCTCTTTTGTGTATGCTTGATGTAGCAATAACAACAACAAAGACAGCATCTTAAGCCTTGATAGGCTGGAAAAATGAATTCTCAATATGCGAAATCTGGAAGAACTGCAGGGATACGCATATGCCTATACTAGTTTTAACAGAGGCTGCACAGTCTAAGAGACCACGGGGGATATCAGCTAAGCACATACAAGTCTCAGCATAAAACACATCAGCAGTATTTCTATTAGTAAAACAAAGTCGCTAAAAGTAGTTACTGCATAGGGTTACTGTAAAAATACAGTAACATAAATGAAACAAGGTCCATAAACTTACTATTATCTTCACGTTTTGTTTGTTTTTTTTTTTGTTGTTGTTGGGGGTGGGATTAATTTTTAAGTCTGAGATATGATTTTTTTTCTGATTGAAATAAAAATATGAAGAGTAACTTTTTTCCAGGAAATTAAATAGAAAAATAAAGAGCTTCAGCTAAATGAAACTCAGTCTCTATCTGAAATTAAATTCTCCTAGTGAATCAATACATTTTGTACAGTAGTCCAAGATTTTTTTTTCCTGATTCCTCTTTTTTCTGTAGTGCTGGGGATTAAATCCAGAGCCTTTAAACTGAGCTTCATCACTAGCTCTTTTTCAGTTTTTATTTTGAAACAAGGTCTTGCTAAGTCATTAGGTCACCCAGGATGGGTTCAAACTTAGATCCTCCTACCTCAGCCTCTCACAGTGCTGGGAATACAGACATAAGCCACCACACCTAGCTAACTAATTTTTTTTCTTTTTCGGTTTTTTTCCGGTACTGGGAATCAAACTCACGACCTTGAGCCTGCCAGGCAGGCGCTGTGCTGTTGAGCTAAAATCCCCAGTCCCTAGCTAACTAATTTAAAGATAACAATATGCAAAGTATTAACCATTGTTACCCTCCTATTATTTTGTTTTGAAATTTTGTTTTTTCTCTTTAAAAATAAAAAAACCCTTTTCAAAAAATGCCCAAAGAGGTATTGTATGTGTCCAAATTTCACTGCAGTAAGTACATTCTACAACTATTTACAATTCAATATGCTGTATGTCCCTTTTGGAAGGATCCTTAGCAAGTACAGCATAAGTGAATACATAAAGTAAGACACATTTTGCTGGTTTTATTCTCACATTCCCGACACTTCCCTGTGGTATTTGTTTTTAACCAAGGCTATAATTACAACAACATTCCAAACTGTTATGCAATTTTTCATCTAATACCCTTGAGTTAAGAAGCAATGAAAATTTTACATCAATTTTTTGTCTAATACCCCTGAGTTAAAAGGCAATGAAGGTTTTACAAATTTTCCACAGTTAGTTATAAACCATCTCAAAATACAAAAACATAAGCTACAGAAATACAAGGCAATGTTTCCCTTAAAAAGGATGTGAGCAACTTCAAAGCTTCATGTATTTTATCAAACTAAGTGCTAAAAAACTATATATTTATTTTATAGGAGTAAGAGAAACCAACGGCCAGTACAGAGAATAGGATGTTCAATTAGATGTTTCTCAAGAAGACAATTAGATAAGATATAATTCAGTTCTAATCCATCTAATTCAATTCAAGTACTGCACTGCTTTTATATAACTATGCCAGCCCCTCCGTTAACAGTCAGTAAGATTTGGGAACAGGGACTAAAACAGAGAGAACAAATACAACACTGTCCTCTTCTACACAACAGGGGGAAGAAAAAGAAAACAAAACTATCAAAGGAATAGACCTTTGTATTTTCTCTCCTGAACAACAACAGAGGAGCATGAACGTACAGTTCTTTTATTTTTTTTCACTTTTTGAGATTAGTTTTTGTTATGTTGCCTAGGCTGGGCTCAACATTTTGGATTTAGGCAATCCTCCTGCTGAGAACCCTGAGTAGCTGGGACTAAAGGTGTGCACCACCCTACCTGGCTAATGCTACAGCTTCTTTATAGCTCTACAAATTGGTCTCCAATTTATGATGCTCACTGTGCAGCCATCAATCAACAGCTGTAACAGTGTTAATGATGCCGTATTAAGCCAGTAAAAGTAATTATCTAACGAAATGATTTTCTCCCCAAAGACAAACACCAATAAAAACTGTACCTCCAGTAACCAAATTCTCTATCATCCTTGGACCTATCCTGTTTAAGTTGCAGATTCTTAAAAAAATTTAAGTGAGAACAGGCAAAGCAAATGTAAATATAGTGCAGAGACAGGAAAACATCAATGAAATAAAAAGACCACTGACAAAGAAATAAAACTCCCACTGGCAATATGACTGCCTCAATAATCAGATGATCGTTAAGGAAAACTGACAACCACTGAACACATTCTTCTAAGAGACAGGAATAAGAACTTATCATCTCAAGATCTACTAAGGTATAAACTTAAAGCAAACTAATTTAAGAATTAAACTGGCCCACTAATAAAAATCAACTTTACTGCAACTCCAACAAATATTGTTCCCTGTCTGTCTCTCTGTTTTTGAGACAGAGTTTCTCATACAGTTCAAGGTGGCCTGGAACCCACTATATAACCTAGGCTGGGTTCAAACTTGCAGTGACTCTCCTGCCTCAGCCTCCTGAGTGCTGGGATTACTGGCATGTGCCACCATGTCTGATCATCTCTTGATGTTTATATCATGAATCATAACATGTATCACAATGTAATAGGAGTACTCCACAAACCCAACAATTGAGCTTCTACAATTTTAAGATGCACAGAATTCTGTAAGCACTAAAAAAGATGCACTTGTGAGATGATCATAAACGGAAAAAAGAAAAAATCCACAAATTAACATCCAAGTAAAGCACAACACCTATATAAGATGGGAAATTAGAAGTAGTAGTAAGATCAATGTCAGGGCTGGAAGCGTAGCTCAGTGGGAGAGGACTTTCCTATCATGTGTGAGGTCCTGGGTTTAATCCATCAAACAAACAAAAACAGAAAGTCGGTAACTGAAAGCTATCTCTCAACATCAATATGGAATGAAACTAGTATTTATTTGTATGATAACCACACTGTGTTACCATTTAAGGAAAACTATTGTCTATGGCTAAAAAATTACACAGTGAGATGTATGAGAAGCCACTGTGAATAAATGTTTCTGAGTCCAGAATGTGGGTACTTCATCCATTTATATACTGCTTGTGTGTGTAGGAACGCACACGCATGTACAGTATCTATCACTGAAAAAGAAAAACCAAAACCACCCATATTAGAGGCAAAGTTAAGAGGAACATAGTGTGGTACCTTAAGCGGTTGGTATAGGTATCAACACAGGTCTTCATTTTTGCCAGTAATGTACCAACAGAAGTCTGACACTCCGACTGCTCTTCCTCCTCTTCACCATTTTCTGTAGAAAGAGGCAACAAGAGTGGCACCATGGAAGCACAAGAAGCAATAGCCCGGAGCAATTCCAGCAGAGCCCGATAGAGCGGCACGTGTCTTGCCATGTCCAGAACTATGGAGGGAAGAGAGAGGAAAAAAAGTACAAAGTGAGAACATGCGCAGTAAACAACCAAATCTGTAGCAATGTAGCTTCTACCTGATATCAAGATAGACTGTTAAATGGTAAATAGACTAAAGGAGCGGATGTTTATGAGCTCTCAACATATGAAGAACAGGTACTTCTGAAAACAGAAAAATGAAGAAAAGCACAGATCTGGGGGAAGAACAAGAAATGTAACTAGATAACTATATTATCCATTAAAATGAATAACCTGGATAATATAGTATGGTGTATATTTTATTTTATTTTTGAGATAGGGTCTCATTATGTAGTTCAGATTAGCCTTTAACTCACTATGTAGCCCAGGCTGGCCTCGAACTCACAACGACCCTCCTGTCTCAGCCTCCCAAGTATTGGCACTGCAAGCATGCACCACCATGCTTGGTTATAGTACGGCATTAAATATACTTGTGAGTATGAAGTGGAAATGCATTTTAAAGGTTTAAATGAAGAATATAGTTTAAGCCTACTTCAACAAATCAATCTTCCTGTTAACACAAAATGTTGGTTATGCTAACTTTCAATTGGTAGAGGGTTTTCTCCTTAAAATCACATTTACTGAAAATGGATTCCTTATTTTAAGAACATATTTCATTTCTAAGGCTTTTTATGGGTTACATAATTTGCTTTTGTGACTCGTGTGCCAGAACATCCAACACCTGTTTCCCAAGTCAGTTATTAAACAGCCTTTCCATAACACTCTCTGCAAACATGTTGCTGGACTAGCTGGGAATACAGCAGTGAAGATAACAAAATCCTTCCCCTTGTGCACCTTATGTTCCAGGTAAAGGACAAATAAATAACTTTTTCAGATGTCAGTGAAGTACTGTAAATCCTAGAAAATTCAAGATGAGACAAGGAGAATCGGGGGGACTACTAACTAGAGACAGGAATTGCCTCGATGCCTCCACAGGGGATGACTACAGGAGGATGAGGCATCAGGTGGAACCTGGACTTTCTGTGACTACTTACCTAGTAAGAGGGGCAAACAGATTAGGTCTGATGGCCTGGTGACAGACAGGGAGGCTACTCAGAGTACTGTTTAAAGTGATGGAGAAGCAGACCTTGTTCAGCCTTGTAATGAGTACGCACAGGATTGGGGTAGCAAAGTACAACTGGCATTCTTTCCATGTCTTTACCACGTACAAAACTTCTATGTACTGCATGCTCCGGTCTACCTAAAGCCTCCTTTCCAGTCCATGTTCTAAAGTGACACTGTAGCCCATTGTTGAGGAAAATCCAAATTACACCCAGAAGTTAATAATCAATAGGTACAAAACAGAACATCCACACTTGTGAAAATGTGGGAAAGCTGGACTCACACAGACAAGTAGAAATAATGTGGTATAATCTGGCATTACTTTTTCAAAGTTCAAACTGCTTGGCACGTGCTTGTAGTCCCAGCACTCTGGGAGGCTGATGTAGGGCGACTGCAAGTTCAAGCCCATCCTGGGAAAATTAAACTGTCCCCAGATAAAAGGGGCTGGGTAGGTAGCTCAGGGCAAAGACCCTAGGGAGAAGGCTGCAGGAAAGCAGGAAAAGAAAGGGAAGGGGAAGGGCAAAGCGAAGGAATGGGAAGAGCGCAAGACTGCACACACGCAAGCAAGCAAGCAAAACCCCCTATTTCTATGACTCAGCAATATCACATATTAACATAAAGCCTATCAGCAAGGATGTTCACTATAATGTTTCAATAACATATCCAAATGATTCCCTCCTATGAAGCTTTAAAAAGAACACAGTAGCTGTATCTCCCACTTCAATATTTGAGTGGAGTTAAGTTGCAAAAAATATATGCAGATTATATACCTGTAAACTCAAATACTATTTAGTTTTTATGAATGGGGTACTACATAGGAATATTCAGAGGAAAAGATGAATTTCTAAAATTTAATTGTATAAAAATTCAATTGGATATACACGATTAATATCCTCAGGTAATTAGCCTGACAAAAACAGTACAATATTCCCGGTAAGTGTATAGTCTCTTTTGACCATTTCCCTCTCCTGCCACTCTTTATCAGGTAGATCACTCTGGCACAATTTCATCTCACTCAGCCTGTGTGGTGGTGCACACCTGTACTCCCAGCACTCAGGAGGCTGAGGCAGGACTGCTTGAGAGTTCAAGGGGAGCCTGAGTTGCACAGTGAGTTCAAGGCCAACCTGAACTACATAGCGAGACCCTGTCTCAGAAAAAGGAAGAAAGAAAAAAGAACTCATCTCCTCCTTTTGCTATACAACGATACTTCTTTGGATGTTTTATTCTACTGAGTAGGTGTTAGCACCCTTATTGTATATATGAGAAAGTAAGATTTCTAGGTTGCACAAGCAGAAGAAAGTAGGAAGGCAAACACTGACATCTGTGTATAGTTTTATAGCTCTTTCCATTATGGCATGATGCTTTCTGAGCTGTCCAGTACGGTAGCTAATGGTCACACTGCTCTTTAAACTCAATTAAAATATAAAACAAAAACTAAGAATTCAGTTCCTCATTTGCAGGAAGAGGAAAAGGGTAGAAAAAATGAAGGAGAGGAAGGAAGAAAAGCAGACGCAACAGCCACAGCAGAAGTGTAAGCACAAATGGGAAATAAATAGATTTATTTTCAGAAAACATTATTTCAGAAAAAAAGAATCCAAAGAAAAACTGTAAGAACTAATTTACAGAAGTTTCTAAAGTTTATAGGCACAAAGTCAACATGTAGAGATGCTGTTAATTTTATTAAAAATGTAATAGGAAAAGGGATTAATCACAATAGCAAAATCCAACCAACTTTACGGGGAGGGACAAAAATCCATGCTTCAGGACTAGGTGGTGGCCTTAGTAAATAGCTATTATATTCATGGACAGGCACACTTAACACAATAAAAAGGCCAATTTTAAAACATGTGGTTGGGGCTGGGGAGATAACGCAGTGACAGAAGCGCCTACCTGGCAAGCCCGAGGTCTGAAGTTCGATTCCCAGCACCAAAAAAACCAAACAACAAAAAACATGTGGCTAAGCAGGCGTGGCGGTGCACACCTGTGATCCCAGCACTCGGAGGCTGAGGCAGGAGGACTGGTTTGAGTTCAAGGCCAGTCTTCATTATAGAGTGAAACCCCATCTCAAAAAATACCCCTCCAAAATCCAAAGTAAAACACCTACTCATCAACAACAGCAGCAGCAGCAAAACAAAAAACCACAGAATTATATACCCTAAGCATGAGAATTTTACGCTGATAAATATATACTAAGAAAAGCTAATATTAAAATATGAATTAAAGCTAACATCAAAATATGAATGTTAAATTACAACCCATATATGAATTAAAAAATACCTATGAGCTCATGGTAATATAAATCATGGATTCAACAAGTATGTAGAAGGACAAATATTCCTTTCAAAAGAATCCAAATTCCAAAGTACTCCTGAGTCCAGGAAGTGAAGCTTCAATCCCTTCCCACTGATTATGTGCTGGACTTAGTGACACATTCATAAAGAAGAGAGTTCATAGAAGAAAAAAATAATTTTTTCCAAGCTTCACATTGCAGACGTCTGGTAGACACGTTTCCCAAGTAATCACATCAAGTTATTACTTCACCACTGATAAATCATGCTGCCACCGTATACACTCTGCTGTGATTTCACAGGAATGGGTCTTTAATTTTGGTGGTATTTTCTCCCCAAAGCCATAACCCTAATGTAGTCATGAGAAAAGGACATCCCACTGGGAACAGTCTTTAAAATATCTGACTGGTTGGGGCTAGGGATTTAGCTCAGCGGTATAGCACCTGCCCCGCAAGTGCAAGATCGTAAGTTCAATTCCCGGTACCGGGGGGTGGGGGTGGTGGGGGTGGTTTAAAAATATCTGACTGGTAGTCCTCCAAAAATGCAAGGAAGATGAAAAACAAGAGAAGACTACAAATGTCACAGATCAGAGATACTCAAATGTGATGCCAAAAATCAACGTGGTATCTTAGATTGGATCTTGAGTCAGAAAAAGACAGTAGAAAATTGATGAGATGCAAAGAAAGCCTTCAGGCTAGTTAATATCACTAGGCAAACGCTAACTTACTAGTTTTGATAAACTGACTACAGTTGTATTAGATGTTAACATTGCATGAAAGACAGCTGAGAATACAACCAAGATCTGAAATCATCGGCAGGGCCAGCCATGGTGGTAAATGCTGTTAATTCCAGCGCTTGGGAGGCTGAGGCAGGAACCATGAGTCTGGGCTACATAGTTCAAAGCCAACCTGGATTATATACTGAGGCCCTGCATCAAAAAGAAATACATACATACATACATACATACATACATAAAAATCCTGTTCTTCTGTAAATCTATTATTATAAAACAAAAAATTTTGTAAGTCTCTGCAAAATTACTCATTTAAAAGAAAATCAGGTGATCAACACAGCTCAGATTGCAGTTGTCTCATTTTCTTTAAGTCCAAGATTTCAAAGCTTGTCACGGTATTTTGATCTGTCTTCACCTTGAGCCAGAAGTAACAACCTTTCTGGATTTTATTATACCTGGATTCTACAAGTCTCTATTATACTCCTTTGCATCTGTTCTGAGCATCTGTAGTGTAGCGGGGCTCAAGATTTAAAAAAAAAAAAAAAAAAAACCCATATAGTTCCCTCCAAATCTCTCCATGAGATTCTCTTCATACTCTGGCACCCAGATTTTCTGGGCAGAACCACAGGTGTCTTTCGGTATCTCTAAATTCCTTTTCTACACCGAAATGGTACCTGTCTCCACATTCTGAAGCCAGTACTAAGACAAATGTTTAACACTTCAAATATTTCTAACAATAAGACAGCATCTCCATCTAGTGGTCGGTAAGTAATTGCAGGCATCCTTGCCTTGCAAATGCAGCTCTCAGAATTCATAGTTATCACAACTAGAAGTCAACACTGTAAGAGAGAAATTAAAATTAAAATATTCTATTATATGAGGAGTTTCCTACCTGAGAAACGACTCATGGAAATAACTGCTCTGTCTTGTCATGGGATTTGTATCATTCCTTCTTTAGAAAGTAACATGGGACATTTGTATTTATTTAAACTATGGGAGGGCAATCAACATTTCTATTTCTTCAAAAATTATTATTTCTATGTGCTAGAATCTTTCAAACTCTTCCCTGCAACTGTTTGAAGTGTATAACTAATTGTTGTGAATTACAATGGCTCTATTGTGCATGCGACATCAGAAATTTCCCAGACACAGCGTATACCTTTATCTTGCTCTTACCCTCTTTTCTCTCCTTAGTTGGCCCACACTTGCTCTGCAGAGCCAGTTTCCAGCCCTCTCTTCACTTCTGATTTCTTGAATAAACTCTGCCACTGCTTTTTTGCTCATTTAGTTCAATTCTTTGTTCCAGATGAGAAGAATCTGGAATTTAACTCCAGAAGGAGAGGCAAGCAACCCAGAACCTGGTATGTTTAGTATGCGAGCCACTTTTCGAAGGGAGCTATAATATTATGTTGCTATATTTTTCTATCTAGCTCAACCACCCAAAAATATAATAGAAAAGAAACGTGTACTATTTTACCACAGCTCTCTAAAGAGCTACAGAACATCAGGCTTATATTTTTTGTATTACCTGCTAGCAACTGTAAGCAAACTATCGACTGCCTACCATGTTTCAAGCAAGATTATTAGCATTGTTTCCATACTTAAAATCAAGCTGTAGAATATTCTATAAAATAGTTTAAAGCCTATAAAATTATAGTTATTATGAAAGACAAAGGCTGGGAACTGTTTCAGATGAAAGAATTAAGAGACATGACAAGGGCTAGGTACAGGGGCACATGCCTATAATCCAACACTCAGGAAGCCGAGAGTGGAGGATCGCCTTGGGCTGCACAGTGAATTCAAAGTCAGCCTAAATTATATAGCAAGACACTGTCTCAATGAGAGACAGACAGACAGACAAAATAAATCAGTCTGGGTTGGATCCTGTAACCTACTGCCCAACTCCAACACTGCTCAAAATAAAATTATAGGAATATTAAAAAAAACTTCAAATTTGATTTAATTTTTTAAAACAAATTTTACTAAGTTTTGGGAAATCTAGATAACTTATTTAAACTTTAAAATGCCACTTAAAAAGTTAATTATTAATATTTCTCATAAACTAAAAGAATATCCAAAACTCCAAAATAACTCTCTAATTATTGAAGATGTTTAAGACACATACCGCCATCTAACGTAATCACAAGTTCACTTAAAATGCCTTAAGACTGGAACTGATGAACCTGCATGCTAGACCCCAACCAACTCCACAGTCATGGATTCCACACTCTGGCCTGGCGCACTGCCAACTCTGAGCTGGCTCTACATTTTGCTTTCCCTTTTGTATTGGGCCACAGAGGAGCCCCCCAACTAACTGATCTGATCTTGGACAAGCCCAAAGCTCAGGACAGAAAATACTGTTGGCTTCTACTTGGTTTTCCTGAGGACAATGTTGTAAATAGATCTAAAAAGCACAGAGCCACACAACTGACTTAACAACCAACTTGATCAGGGAAGAGGCCAATACCCTGGTGAAAAGGTAAGCATAAAAGCGTTGGCTGCTTCAGGGAGAAATAATGGATATGCCAACAGAGTGAGGCCGAAGAAAAGCCCACAGCTACTAGAGACTAAATGAAAAATAGTGTCGAGTTTAACCCTGAGAGTGACTTCTTCAAGGTGGGATAGCGGTGGAGAAAAAGGGCAGTGCCTGCCACACTGCCACAGAGTTCAGTTGGGTGCCATTTTGGGAAGGGGTTGACTGTGTGTGACTGAGCCAGGGAACACCAACACTACAGCTTTATTCCCAGTCCAAAGTATTGCCGTTCCACAGCACAGCAGTGACTGGTGAGAGCCGTGGCAGACACACTGGGGGAGGGTGAGGGCAGGACACAGATCCCGAGAAGTTCAAGCTCAGGCCAAGAGAGGGTCTGCCTTCTGTGGCAGGCTACAGGACAGGTTCTATGGGTCTGGCTTTCAGAGTTTGCTGAATGTGAAGGTGACAGTGTCAAGTGAAGTGGTCTGCTTGAGCCCCTGACCTGCTGCTTACATCCAGAGGAAACCAGCGGTCAGACTGCTTCCCTGTGTACCAGAAGTGAGCAGGGACATATCACAGGGTGGACAGCTGCCATGGACTGATGTTTAGAGATATGGGCAGGGGGCTTGGGCCTCTTGAACAGAGACACAAAGTCACAAGCTATAAAAAAGGGGCACAGAGGCTGTGCCTTGTTGGATTCCAAAGACTGGTGGTCCTGGAAGAAAATGACTAATTTTATTAGTACACATTTGCATTACATAATGATACATTCACTGTGGAAAATTGGTCCACATACATAACACAGCATGTCAGCACCTGGATTGCCAGGGTATCATAAACAATACTGTGGCTAATTCCAGTGAATTGGATACTGGGCCATATAAGCTTTAATCTCACTTCCCAAATAATAGGAAATTGTTGGATCCTGGGACTCAGGCAAAGATCAGTATTTACATACACCCAGAGGACATCTCTGAAAAGCAGACATTAGCTAAAGAGTGATGGGTTTCTGGCCATGTAAAAATTCTGTCAAGTCATTATGGTGGTGATCCAGCATGGCTCAGGGTCCAAAACAACAACGTGTCACTCCAAGACTAACTTCCTCGTCTTCTTCTCCCAGTCTAATCTCAACTTCCTGTTTCCTTTTCACATGTGCCAACAATTCCCCAATCAGCTCTTGATACGTCACCTCAATCGCCCATGTAAACTCTACCCCAAGCCCAGCCCAATAAATACACCCTTCCCCTGCCTCCTCCTCAGAGGGTTCTTGCATTCTCCTGCAGCCTGCCTGTGCCTGCAATAAAGGTCTTCTTTTTATCTCTGCCCTGTCTCTCATTTGTGCCAAAGAGAAACCTTACGAAGAGGTCTCCACAGTAGTAATAAAGCTACCCACTATAATAAATACATAAGCCTCAACACAAAAACAGAAAAAGCAAAAACAGAAACATGAGAAAACAAGCCAGTAAAATGCCTACAAAGTTGATTGAAGGGACACTGAAGGGGAAGAAATCAAGAAATCACACAGGCAAAATATCTGAAAAGATAACAATGCAGGAAAGGAAACAGGTCAAAAAGGTGTTTGGTGAATTCAAAGCTAATGTAACTAAACAGACAATGACACACACAAAAAAAGAGAGAGAGATAATGACACTAATGAAATGATCAGTAAGTTTAGAGCAGACACTAATAAAAAAAATAGAAGAGCTAAAGAGAGGTAAATCATCAATGATCAGCATAGAAAAGAAATAAAAGAATTTTTAAAATTTTAAACAAATCCAGGAGATTAAACATTTACTGAAAGCAGGAGTAGCAGATGTGACCACTGTGAAGACAGAGTGTTAGATCTAGAAGACAGGGCTGTGGTTGGTTACTGATGAGACATAACTTAAAAAAGAAAATATAAAAAATTCATCTAACAGCTGCTACATGATGCAAAGAATAATCTAAGATTTCAGAAGCACAAAGGGCCTAAAAACATATTTACTACCATTGGTACAAGGCACCTGAAGGGATAGTCATGCATGTACCATCAATGGTTTAAGACAGTGGGAACATGTTTAGAGAACAATTCAACAGGAAGAGATAACAATTATAAACATAGGAATCAAATAGCGATACACTCAACTTCATGAACTTGTATGCCAATAAAATGGAGAATTCAGAATGGAGATTCCCAGATACATACTTCAAATCCTGAATAATCAATAATAGGCAATGAAACTGAAGCAGTAATAATAACAGTAATAATGATAAAAATAAAAACCCTACCTACTAAGAAAAGTCCTGGTCTGGATGGATTCATTGCTGAATTTCACAAGCACCTCAGGGAAGACCTAATGCCAAGACTCCTCAAACTCTTTAATAAAAGTGAAAGGAAAGGAATATTCCAAGTCTTTCCTACAAGCTAGCATTACCCTGATTCCAAAACCACACAAGGACCCAACCAAAAAAGAGAACTACTGGTCAATCTCTTTAATGAATACAGAAACAAAAACTGTCTACAAGATACTGGCAAACAGAATGCAAAATCACCAAAAGATCGTATACCATGATGAATTAGTTTTCACCTCAGGGATGCAAGGATGGTTCAATAATTTTACATTAATAAATGTAAAAACAAAAATCACATGATCTTCAACAGATGCAGAAAAAGCCTTTGACAAAATTCAACAGCCATTCATAATTAAAACCCTGAAGAAAAGAGGCATAACAGGACCTTAGCACAATTTGATAAAAGCCATTTATGACAAATCTACTGCCAACAAAATATTAAATGGGGAAAAATTGAAAGCTTTCCTTCTCAAATCAGGAACACAAGGATTCCACCATCCACACTCCTGTTTAACACAGTCCTGGAGACAACAGCAAGAGAAATCAGCAAAGAGAAAAAATAAAAGGGATGTGTATATGAAAGGAAGAAGTCCAAATATTATTTGCAGAGAAAATGATCCTTTACTTTACTTTTTTGTCCTTTTTTGAGACAGGGTCTCGTCCTGCAGTTCAGGCTGGCCTTGAGATCACTCTATAGCCCAGGCTGGTCTTGAACTCGCAACGATCCTCTGCCTCAGCCTCCTGAGTGCTGGGATTACAGGCATGAGCCACCAGGCCCAGCTTGATCCTTTACTTATAAGACAAAAAATTCCACTAAAAGACTCATAGAATTATGAGCCAAAGTCAGCAATATAGCAGGATACAAAATCAACACACAAGTATCAGTGGCATTTCTGTATACCAAAATAAACTCATCAATAAACAAATTATGAACGCGATACTGTCTGGGATATAGCGCTCAGGGGGCACAGTGCCTGCCTAGCAAGTGCAAAGTCCTGAGTCTGATTCCCAATACCAAAAAAGAAAACAATACTACTCATACATCAAGAAAAGTTAAATAGTTAGGAATTTATCTCATGAAGGAATCAAAAACCTCTACAACAAAAATTATATATTGAAATTATACTTTGAAAAATCAAGTTTAAAAAGACATCAGAAAATGAAAAGATACACCATATTCCTGGATAAGCAGAACCAATAGAGTCAAAATGCCTACACTTTCAAAACTGTAAAAAAACAAAACTCCCTCTTGATAAATGTAATCTGTATGTATTGCAAAAATGTACTAGGAAAAATAGTTCATAAAATTCTATAATTACCAAAAATTATATGTGCTTATTAAAGCACGTATCTCACAGAAAGTAAAATTATATATGAAATAATGATTCTCATGTAAATAAAACTGGTTTTCCTTGTTAATCTTGAAACATAAAGATAAAAGCTCACTGTTTTACAAACAAGTGAATTTCAGTACAGGACAGAAATTTAAAATTCTTTTGTTAGGCCCTATATGCTAGAAGTAACGTATTAATAAAATAACACTTAAATAATGACAAGGGGAGATAAAAGAGAAACCTACTCAATTGTTCTATTAATCTAATACTAAAATTTATACAATATTATTTAATTGAAGAACATACTTTAGATTTGATATTTTCTTTGTTGAAAAGAAAATCAGCTGGGCACAGTAGTAAATCCTTGTAATCTGAGCTACCCAGATAGCTACAGGTGGAGTGACTGTAAGTTTGAGGGAAGCCTGAATAAAAAAACATGACTCTGTATTTAAAAAAAAAAAAAATCTAAGCCAGGGATATAGCTCAGCGGCACAGCACCCACCTGGCAAGTAAAAGGTCCTGAGTTCGATTACCTGTACCAAAAAAAATCTATATAATTTACACTTCAATATTTCAGGAATGAAAATTAAGACAGATTAGGAAATGATTTTAAATCATATTTTCTTTTATTGATTTCTGAGACAGGGTCTTGTTATGTGGTTCAGGCTGGCCTCAAACTCACAGCAATTCTCCTGCCTCAGCCTCCTCAATACTGGTATTATACGTATGTGTTGCTACACCTGGCCATATTTTCCTGCTGGTGGCAAATGTTAAGTAATAATTCCTGTTCAAACAGAAACACATTTTTAGTCCACGCAATTGTGCCCCTTAGCTGCTAACAAGCATTAAGTAGACTTAAAGATTCATTCTCACTACTTTCTTTACCTATTCTGCCTCAAAAAATAACTTACATATATAAATACTGCCTTCATGATTAAGAATATGAATAAAAGCAGAATTGAAAGAGTGAAACAGCGGAGATAAACTTAAAGGTCTTGGCTAAAGGAAGTAGGTGATAACTCCTTGTTTTTCTTGACAATACCTGTATATTTCCAAGCCTCTAAAGAAAATGTCACTTTGTACTCTTGTTATGAAAAGAACACATACTTTGGACAATAATTCCACAATCAAGGAAAGGAAGCAACAATGATATTTTATTGAGTTTCAAAAAATTAATCCCATTATTATCCCTTTATTGCAAAGGTAAATGACTTATCTGTCATTCTTCAGAAATTACTATTATGTAAAATTGTGTAGTCTAACGCAAACAAGAGCTCCAGTGGTATAATCAGTTAGCACACGGTACTCATGTAACAAAACCAAAAGGCTTATGAGTTCCATGATATTAGACCAGACTGTAGTGGTAAAGGTGGGTAACCTTTGTACTATCATTTCCAGCTACAGATTATTAAAACAAAAATACATTTTCACAAGTGAGGACAGAGGAATAAAAAAATTATTACTGTATGTTTTGAACAAGTGATGACACAAAATTGAATTAAGGCACTATAAGCAAGTACTTTCAGACTAATTTTAAAGACATAAATATAAATCCATCAAAAATATCAACTAAATCTTATATAAACCGATAATTAGCAAGCAAAAAAATTTACCCACAAAGATACTTCCAAGAAACAATTACAAAATGATTACCTGAGTCGTTTCGCAGGTACGATGACATGGCTGGGATAAGGCAGGACTGACTGAGGAGCTCAAGAAGGACGGCAGGCAGAGCGCTACTGTTCTGCCCTCTACTCTCGTGCGGTGACTGAGCTTCTCCATTTACTGTACCACTCACAGGATTTATGTAACTGGCAAGAACCTAAAAATTACAATTCTTGAAATTAAAATAGATTTTTAGCTTGACCTATAGTTTATGTTACACATTCAAACTGAATACTCAAGAG
The DNA here is from genome assembly GCF_000276665.1 of Chinchilla lanigera. Lineage (NCBI taxonomy): Eukaryota > Metazoa > Chordata > Mammalia > Rodentia > Chinchillidae > Chinchilla > Chinchilla lanigera. The sequence goes on along the minus strand of NW_004955441.1, from coordinate 874,376 downwards.
TGTTTTCCACTCAATGTCTCATACTTTATGTTTTCAAAATGAGACATTTTCTACTTAAACTGTCAAATCAGAAGTGGTGGCGCACACCTGTAATCGCAGCACTCAGAAAGTTGCGGCAGGAGGATCACTGTAGGTTCAAGACCAGCCTGGATGGTCTACACAGTGAATTCCAGGCCAGCCTGAACTACACAGCAAGACCCTGTCTCAAAAAACAAAACAAAACAAAAAGCCAAATAGGAAGACTGTTGTGCTGGAGAATGTTGCTCACAAAGAGCAGCATATCATACAGGACTGCAGAGAGCAACCCAGCCGTATGGACGCCAACTTTCAAATTTAATATGTCCAATACTGTTTATAGTATCTTATTGAATAAATTCAGTTCATTATTTGAGGGTGTCAGAATCTTAGAACTTTATACTCAAATGAGCCTATCATTGCAAAAAACAACTTTGATTAGTTGATGTAGAAACTAAAGCCAATCTTTTCTTTAAGCACCCCTTCTCATTTCTGTGGTATACAGACTTTCCTTACTATTCCAAGTTGCTTGATTCCAGAAACAGTATAGAAAAGTTTAAAAAATAAATGTAAAAGGGATCTGGGGATGTAGACAAGTGGCAGAGCATGTAGTTAATTACACGTGTGAGGCCCTGTGTTCAATAACTAGCACTCCTCCAGAAAAAACAAAAAAGTAGTCATGATAGTAATTTTTAATACAGGAGTCCAGATACAACAAATTAAGATGAAAAGGTAATTAGAAGGCGGCAGATATGGCACAGCCTTCAACTGTAGGATACTTTACTTTTTTGGTCATTTTACTCTCAGTGAAGAAACTGAGAGGAAAGAAATTTAGAATTACAACCAGGCAAGGGCGATCTGTATGCTGTGACATCTTTGAATGTATTAGGAGCATAAAAATAGCCAAGGATGAACTGGAAAAGTCACCAATATTTAAAGTCAGTACAAATACAAAAAATTTACAAAGGGACTTTAAAGAATACCTGGAGAAGACAGGTGACATGTTCCTCTTCCAGCCTCTGTTTAGTTAATGCTTGTTCCACATCCCACCCAGAAGCTGTAGATCCTGTTCCAAAGCCAGTCCCTTTGGCCCAATACAGCTGCTGTTCTTCTGTTGACGTAGGGTTATGAGAGCTTGACACCTGTGGCTTACAGCATGAAATATAAGCATTTATTACTATTTGATTTTCTCTTTACAAAATACTTATTTTGGGGAATGTAAAACAGTTCACCAACTTGTCTATAGACAAATTTGGCAGAATATTGCTTTATTCTGGCTCAATTTCACTCCCAGAATACCCAAAACAAATGAAAGCTGCTACCAAAATAAGGGACGCGTATACACGTATTAACCACAGAACTGACCACAACAGTGAGAAGAGCCCAAGTTCCAAACAATGGATGAACAGCTAAGCACAATGGAACACTGTTTGGCTGTAACAGGGAATGAAGTACTAATGAATGCTACACAAACTTTAAAACCTTTCTGCTAAGTGAGAGAAGACAGAAAAGGTAACATATCATACACTCCCTCATATACAGGAAATGCCAAATAAATAAAGAAATGAAATATCCGCGGTAGGTAAATACATAGAGACAAAACACAAATTGGCAGTTGCTGGGGTTGAAGTAAAGGAATACCAATGGCTTATATTTAGAAATACATAATTTAAAAAACTAATAATTAGGAAAAGAAACAGATCACTAACTAAATATGAACCAGATCCTTTTAGGACAAATCCAGTGAAAGACTATCTTAGAATTCTATCACTGACGCTTTCGATCGCAATAAGCACAAGTACTTCGAACTCCAGAAGTAGTCCTTCAGTCTTGTTCAGAACATGAAGTACGTAACTATCTCAAATGTCGAAAATGAGAATTGTTCGGAGAGACACAAAAGTAACTGGTTTATTAATGTAACCCTGTATCCCCTAAGGGTCAGTTCCTTATTATTATTTTTGTGAGCTATATAATTGTTAAATAGTTTTCATTAAATATAACATCACATTCTGCTAAAACATTTGCAGTTAAAATTTAGTTTCCATGAAAACTCATAAGCACTATGTTTTTGTTTCTTTTAATGGAAATATTTTCTTAGGAAAAATAATACGTACAAATACTGTTTTTATAAATTGATACATCTACTGTAGTACGTATACATGAGAAATTCCTTTCACATTTTTGAAGTTATTAAATATATCACAAAATTCTGTCACCATATAAGCACTTACTAGCTTCTGTCACCATATAAGCACTTTTTAATACTGATAAAAGAAGTATTATTTACTTAAAAACAACAGTAAGTCAAGATGGGCACAGTGCCATACGCCTACAGTACCAGTACTTGGAAAGCTGAGACAAAAGATCAATGAGCTCAGGAGTTTGACAACAACCTGGGCAACCTATCTCAACCCTGTTGAAAAACAAAACAAAACAAAACAAAACACCTAAAGTAAAATATAGCATCCACACATAACACAAAACACACACATAAAGCTCAATGATCTATTAAACACAAAGACTATAGGCTGATCTGGGAAGTATTAATACGCTATTATATTTTCTAATCCACAGGAGTCAGATAGAGACAAAACACTCAAATCTTAAAATGTTTCTTAAAAAAATTTTATATGGTTCATTGTACAAAGAGGTCTTTCCCATTTTTAAAGATTTATTTATATATATTTTCTACTTGTGATGGTATTCTAAAAACTTCTCTTAAAAGCTCTTTTTCTTCAGTCTTCTAAGTGATGTGGAAACAAGTGTGCACCTCCATGCCTGGCAAAGGCCCATTTTATGTTTCTTACTATTATATGGAAATAACAAATTTTTATACACTGACTCTATATATTGCATTTGCATTAAACTCAGTGAAGCCATTAATTACTTTTGGATTTTTTAATCACCTGGAAATGATAAGGGTTATTTTTCCCCTTTCTTTGTTCTTCTATTGCACTAGACAGAACCTCTCATTCAATACTGTGATTCCCTCAATTTCAAAAAAAAAAAGAAAAGGAAACAGGATCACATTATATCAAAGCACATGTTGGCAAATGCAAAAGCTTATTAAACTCTTAAATCTCTTCTGTTTTTCAAGTAAATGGGTTAACTTATGACTTTCTCAAGAGTAATAAGAAAATTTATTAACTGATCATTTCTCTCTCTCTCTCTCTCTCTTTTTTTTTTTTGGTCTTGTTGAGACAGGGTCTCGCTATGCAATTCAGACTGGCCTTGAGCTCACTTTGTAGCCCAGGCTCGTCTTGAACTGGCAACGATCCTCCTGCCTCAGCCCCCCAACTGCTGGGATTACAGGCGTGCGCCACCACAACTGGTACATTTCTCTTTTAAATATTCTTCATTTAGGCATAAGAACACCCAATTCTTTAAAATACAACTTCAATAAAAATTTTATTTTATACATCAATTAAGTCTTTTCATAACCTAAAGAATTAAAGTTAAACCTACCTCTGTCTGATTGAGGCTGGAGTTTGGAACCCGGGGCGCATGATGACTCAGTGCCGAGAGGCAGACAAGAATGAGATGCAGTGCCCCGATCTCCAATGCCATTCGCCTCAGAAGCACACCATCATCAGTTGTCAAAGGTGTCGTACTAAACAAGCTACGAAGCACATGGAAAGGAAGAGTTGGAAGCACATTGGCTGATGGAGATTGCAGAATATGACCTAGATTGAAAAGAGAGCAATACTCAAAATTAAAGATATTTAATTACATAGTAAGGAGCTATAAAGAAGTCCACAAATTGATGACAACATAAAATCATATCACTAAGTTTATTATAAAACAGTCTAAGTAACACAGAATTGTAATCTCTAAAATTTAATCATTATTGCCAGGGATGGTGCCAAGCCCAAGGGGGGCGGGGGCAGGCAAGGTGACTGAGGTGGGAGGAGCACGAGTGAGGCCAGCCTGGGATACATAACGCATTCAAGGCCAGCCTGAACTACAGAGCAAGATCCTGTCTCAAAACAAAACAGAGGAAAACAAAAGATACTATGTTTAACACTGAAATTAAGCCACCACCAATAAACCTTCTAATAGCTTAACTAGAAAATAAATGATGAACAACAGGAAATTCTCTGGATAACTTCATCTACTTGCGTTATGCGCTGATAAATTTAAGCAATAATAAACACTTACTTCCTTCTCCATCATCTGTCACCCCCAGGACCAGTCGAAGAAGGCACTGGGCATGTTTTCTTTCTTTCAGTAGCACTTCAGCATAGCCCGGAAGACGAAGAAATAATCCAAAAGCCGCCAGAGAGTGTGCAGGTATGGGGGACGTGGTCTGCACTGCTGACTTGATGGGGGGAGGCTCAGCTGCGATGGTCTCTGGAGCTTCATAAACCAACTCCCCCGACTGCTCAATTGTCACCCACTCAAACTGATCACTGTCCTTGGGCTTCTCCTGCGTAGTAGATGTCACCACTGGAGCACTCACCTACAGTGAAAAGGAGTTTGGCTATTTGCACGTTTCACCATCAAGTTAAAGACCTCATTTCAAATGACACCTATAAAATACAAGACTCTGAAGACTTAAAAAAAATTTTTTTTTTAAAGTTAGGTGTGGTACTGAATGCCTCAACTCAGGAGGCTAAAGCAGGACGATCGTTTCAAGGTTGAGGCCTACATGGGCTACACAGTGAGTTCAAGGTCAGCCTGACCTACA
>NW_004955441.1:864902-866199 GCF_000276665.1 Chinchilla lanigera | reverse complement strand
TATTTTTTTATGTGTTATTTTGTTTTCTGTTCAAAAATGTGTTTTTGTTTAATGAATAACAAAGATACACCAATGTGATGGTACAAGTCTGTAAATCCACGGCACTTGAGACTAAGGCAGGAGGATCACAAATTCAAGGCCATTCTGGGCAATTTAGCAAGACTTGTCTTAACATGAAAAAGGCTGGGGACACAGCTCAGTAGTAAAGCACTTTCTAGCATGTGTGAGCCTCAGGATTCATTACTCAGCATTGCACAAACAAAACAACAGCCCCCTTCCTGCATCATCTGGGAGTGGTGTTAATCCTAGCACTTGGGAGGCTGAAGCAGGAGGGTCACCAAGAGTTTGAGCCTAGCCTGGACTACATAATGAATTCAAGGCCAGCCTGATCTACATAGTGAGATCCTGTTCTCAAAAAAACCAACAACAAAACCCACATATTTACATTTCTGATATACTAGGAGAAAACAGTTCAATTTCCCAAAGACAAGTCGAATAATGTCTGAAAACGTGGAAGAGAAATTCTATTTTCAATGAACAGGATGTGATTTATGTGAAAAGCTTTGAGGAATTACGATATTCCAGCCATCTAATATATTCTAGTAAATCAACTACTCATGTTTTACAGCAAACACCCTACGATTCTGACTGAAGAGGCTTTTTCTCAAGTGGTCAAATGCTGCAGTTTAATACCCCCCAAAAGGGGAGAGCATTAGTTTGAACTAAAAAAAAGGTATTAATATTATTTCAAAATCACCCATGGAGTTAAAAATTACAATATAATTAACATGTGAGTATATAAACAAACATACATTTCAGGTGTTAGTTAAGGTGACTTGTGGTTTGCAAGAGAGGTTTTATTTTATTTTATTTTATTTGAGTCAGGGTTTGCTATGTAGCTCAGGGTGGCCTTGAAATCACTATGTAGCCCAGACTGACCTCGAACTATGTCCTATAAATGTCAATTAGGTACATACAGAGGTACTGGAGTTTTTCCTCCCAAAGCTTCTATATCCTCACTTATCCTAGCCTCAACTGTTGAAAGATAAATGTTAAAATGTGTAACTAAGTATGGATTTTCCTAATTCTCCTTTTAGTTCTCTCTGTTTCTGCTTCATACTTTTGAGTTTATATGAAAAAATAACAGATACTCAGGATTGTTATGCCTTCTGAATCAATTCTCACATTAATTATATAACCCTTTGTATTTCTTCCCTTTTTTGATTTTTGAGAGATAGGGTCATACTATGTAGCCCAGGCTGGCCTCTAACTCACAGCAATCCTCCTGCCTCAGCCT
>NW_004955441.1:862220-864802 GCF_000276665.1 Chinchilla lanigera | reverse complement strand
AAAAAAAAAAAGCTTCCAATGAGATCTCAAGTATGGTAGTATCTACCAAATGTCTCCATGTTAAAGTTAAATGTTCCCCTTTGGAATTCACTGTCTATCTGCAGGCAGATTGTTTGAAGTTATGTAAACATCTTTTTTCTCATCAAACTTCCATCCATTTGTATTATCATTTTTATACAGTAAGTCTTTCAAAAAGTACAACAACATTTAACAAAGTATAACTTCCTAACTCCATCATTCCTTCTACATTGACGCTGAACTGGAGAAAGACCCTTTTCTTCCCCACCTATTACTCATACACCCACTTTTATTAGTATGGATTCTAATTTTATTCTATGGTTCATATTATGTTACTACTAGAATCAAACTTGGTCACCACAATCCCCTTAGGAAGGTTCTTAGATTCTTTTAACACATCCTTGTCATTCTGTCAGTGCTTCCTCTCTGTCTAGCACAACATGACATTTTATGTTCATCTTATGCATTTCCTGCCTTCTAGCAACTCTCGATGGAGTGCCAATTTCTCTTAGTAGAGAACCAATACTGCGAGAGGAGTCTGCTCCCAGACTCTATTTGCAATACACTCGCATGCACGTATGTTTGTGAGTTCATATATAGACATTTCTAGTATGTACTATTCAAAATCATCAAGGCCATAAAAGACAATGAATCATTACAGATTAAAGGAGACTACAGAGACAACACAATGTTGTCTGGATCCTGAACTTCTACCACACTTAAACCTGGATCCTGAACTTCTACCACACTTAAACCACACACAATAAAAGTAATTTTTCCTCATTTTTAGCTGGGCATGGTGGGGCACACCTGTAATCCCAGCACTCGGGAGGCTGAGGCAGGAGGATTTGCTACAAGTTAAAGGTCAGTCTGAACTACATAGGAAAATCCTGTCTCAAAAAAAATTTTTTTTTCCCTTTCTGATCTTAAAGAAAATCTAGTTTGAGAAAACTAGAATAGGATTTGCAGTTTAAAGTAGTGTGTCAGGCAGGCATGGTAGTGCATGCCTATAATCCTAGCACTCAAGGCTGAGGCAGAAGGGTCACTGTTTGAAGCCAGTCTGGGCTACATAGTGAGTTCAAGGCCAACCTGGGTTGTAGTGAGGCCAGGCCAACCAGAACTACATAGTGAGACTCTGTCTTAAGATAGATAAATATATATATAAATATTGTGTCAATGTAAACTTCCTGATTTTGATAATTATACTATAGCACATTAAGAAAAAAATGTAACTATCTTGTGGATAACAATACGTAAAACAACAGCCATTGGTAATTTCCTACCACTTTGTAATTGGGTAAGCCCCCCTATTCCTATGTTATCCTTCTTTTACTCTTTAAAATAATAAAAAAAAGAGGAAAAAATCTTTGCACTTAGGAGTAAATAAGCATCATGTCATAATGTAATTTTAAATAATATTCTAATTCTAAGCACAGCTACCAAAGAAACCTTAAATTATTGAAACATCTTCTATTTTACTTGCATGGCCATAAATAAGACATTTCAATAAATAGTAATTAGAAGTTCCCTACTCAAAAATATAATTTAATGAATAAAAGGAAAACTGCAAAGTTCTCTCACCATTCACTTAAAAATGACCTCACAAAGCAAGGAGAGGGCAAATAGATATAAGAGACATTCTTAAACTGATCTACAGCTATACTAAATATACATGTATCTCAATCAAATAGTTGCAACTGAGGTATCAGCCTAATCTGACTGAGGTTTAGGCAAGGATGGCAGAACATAAAGTAGCCCCAGCGTAAGTCACAAAACTCAGGGCCTTTTTGCTTTGGAGTTCAATCCATTCTGATATCCTTTTTCAGGGGATTTCTCCCCCCCCCCCTTTTTTTTTTTTTGGAAATAGGGTCTCGCTATGTATTTCAGGCTGGCCTTGATCTCACTATGTAGCCCAGTCTGGCCTCAAACTCACAGCTCACCTTCCAGAATGCTGGGATTACCAGCGAGCTCCACCATGTCGTGCTTTTCAGGTGAATTTTAAAGCATGTTTACACTCAGTATTTTATATTATATTGTACAAAAAGACAGGTTAGTATAACATAAAATAATGAAGGTACAGTGGTACTTTGTGACAAAGATAAAACTTTACCTTCTTGTCATTATTCAATTTTTAAAATATTATTTCTAAAATTATGACACAAAACAAAAATGTTGGGAAAAAAACCAGAAGTTCTTGGTTCATTATACGTAGATTCTTTAACAAAGAAAATGTGAAAGACTTTCAATCTCAAGAAAATCACAGCAAATTAAAACTACTTATTTCCCACTCGCTAGTATATTAACAAAAATATATATACATTCATAAAGTTTTTCATCATACCAAATAAATGGAAGCAATCAAAATGCTAGTCAACATTATAGGTACTATCTATACTATCATACAGTTATGTAATATAAATGAGACTACTACAGGTTCAAGTAGCAACAAAGATTTATTTCAGGATAGACATTCAGGAAAAGCAACATATTATAGCTCATAAGCTGGTATTTATGAAATGTCAAAAGTATGATCACACAAACAGTACTCTTTCAGGGAAATAGGA
>NW_004955441.1:786721-860272 GCF_000276665.1 Chinchilla lanigera | reverse complement strand
AGCCTGAACTGCACAGTGAGACCCTGTCTCAAAAAGACACCCCCTCAAAAAACATATATATGGACACAGGCTTTATTAGACTTTTAAATACATTTCCTGTGAACAGCATACACCTGGGCTTCACTTTGTTTACTTTTTAAATATAGTTTTATATAATTACAGATATTACTGGATTTAAGAGGAGTCTTCCCAGATTATACTTATTTTAAAGTCCTTTTCAGATAATAGTAATACTTCAGCTTCACTGATTTATTTGACGGCATTTTCTTTTTTGCATAGCTAATAACTTTGATATATGAGGAGATGATATACCAACTCTTTAGTCTATCATTCTTCCTGGAGGGTGTTTTGTTTTAGTAGTCACAGTTAGTGGACTAAACTGACTCATGGAAACTTTTATCCCTATTTGTATGTCAAATCTTTTATTTATTTATTTAATTTTTTTGGTTTTTTTCTGATACTGGGAATCCAACTCACGACCTTGCGCTGCCAGGCAGGTGCTGTGCCGCTGAGCTAAATCCCCAGCCCCTATATGTCAAATCTTTTAGCAATGGAATGTAGTCTTTACTTTTAATGGACGGGCCCTGGCAGGACTAAAACTGAAAATTTTATTACCTTTGTGAAAGGCAGCAGCAAGTGAATCTCTGCACAGCTCTTTGGGTTTTCTAGCCTTTGACTGCCCTCAAGAGATCCAGCATGGCTGAGTACACAAGGAGCCAAGCTGGACAGACTCAGAGAACCTCAGCTAGAAACACAGGCAACTGAAGCAGGGCAGGGGCGTGCACCCTGAAACAAAGAATCAACTTGAAAGAAGACAGCTGTAGATCAGAAACACATACACACAGGAGTTAGAAGAAGCAGTCTGCAACAGCCACCCTGGCACAGCCGGGAAATAGCAACTTTGAGAACTTCCCTCCCAGCCGGAGGGATCCCAACAGCACGGCAGTCTAGTCTCGCAGGACAGACTGGGGGTAGAAGAGCCCCTCCATCCCACTGTCCTCTCTCCAAACACTGAGCAGACTGCAGCGGGGCCGCACGTTCATCAGTTCGCACTAGACGCCCAACAGCAAGCAGGAGAGTCTCCTTCCCCACCATGGGATCTCAGCCTCCGAGTTAAAATGGGTGAACGCTGCCTGTGTCTAGAGTCATCAATACTGGATCCTGGGCATGCCGGAGGCATCTCTGAGTGCCTCAAGTTTGTCGCACGACAATTAGGACGTTCACTGGCACACGGTACTAACACTGGTCTGGCTTGAGTCCACACCTGGCTCCCAGGGCCCGGCACCCACTCACAGACCAGCCAGAGACTCTGACACCTACCCCCAGTTCTGGGCAATCTGGGTTTGCATCGGAGCTCCAGCCTCACATGCTTCTCCACCTGGCGCACCCAAACTCCCGGAGCACTCTTCCATGCCAGCTGCACAGCACCCTAACCCGGGCATTGGAGTCTCCATTCTACACACTGCCACAGATCTGGCAGACTCCCTACCCAGCACCATCAGGCCAGACCTCTGCTTGGTTAGCAGCAAGGGCTAACCATCAGCTGACTTTCCTTCTGCTCCAGACACTTGTCAGACACTACCTGGTGCTCCATGCCCTCACTGGGCCTGCCGAAATCTCCCCACATTAACCCTGGGTACACCTGGGTCTCTTCTGGACACTCCGACGTGACACAAACCTCCACCTAGTGTCTGGAAGCTCGTCCCACGGACACTGGAATATACCCGAGGTACCTAGCTTTGGTTCCCTAACTAGCAGAAACCTATCAAAGAGCCTTAGAAGCCAATGACCCACACCTTTCCTGGGCCCAGTTTCCAGCTTGTCCAGTCACTCAAACAGGCTTACAAAGAGAGGTCCCCTGAAACTGAGAAATCTCCACCCAAACTCAGACTACACAGAAGAGCAAAGAGGAATACAACTTGTAAGATTAAAGACAATAGGCCCTGGGAAAAAACACTCTTCTGGATATAGGCAGGAACTTTTCTTTCTTTTTTCCTCCCCTTCATTTAACTGAATTTTTTCTCTTACTTTGCCCCTCTATTGGTAAATTATTTTATTTTTCCTTTTTTTTTTAAAAGTTTTTTTGAGACAAGGTCTCACGCTGTAGTTCACACTGGCCTCAAACTTACATGATCCTCCTGCTTCAGCTTCCTCAGAGCTGTGACGATAGGTGTTCACCACCATGCCTGGTTTTTTTACTATGTGCTTTTCTCATTTGGTGGAGTCTGGAATTTTACTGTGCATTTCCTCCTCTCAATCCCTTTTAATATTACTTTATTTGTGTGAATAGGTCCTCCTTTTTCCCTCTCTCCCATGCTTTCTCTTTCAACTTTCCCTTAATATTTTTTCTTATTTTCTTTTCCTCTAGTTTAATCTCCACTCCCTATTACTTATCCTTTTCCTGGTTGGTTTTCTGTTACTGTTATATACTACTTATTTCTCTTTACTCCCTAATAGGACCTTGTACACCAATCTTACCACATTCTTCACATCTTTCATTGCTTCATTTTTCATGATCTATTTCTCTTTCTCATGACTGCCCTCAAAATGAATTTGTATGCATAGTACTGGAAATAACTAATGTATAGGTATGTATATACATAATTCAGAGCTCCTCATTTGCTGCTCCCTCCTTTCTGAATTCCTCCCTCTTTCAACTTCCAGCTGGCCTGGAAGAATCAAACTTTGGTCAGTAAGGCAGTAGCTTACATTTGAGTTCTACCTGTTCTACCTCAGAGATGGAGGCATGCACAGCAGAGAAAAGTTGTACACATACAAGGGTTATCCAGCGTGATTCTAGCCTATATTTAAATCTAATTTCTAAGCCTAAATTTAAATCTAATTTCTCTTTGCTTCTACTTACTCTCCAGAGCCTATAAATATTTGTTTCAGAGTGTATTTTGCCGAGAGCTTAATTACAGATAACAAGGGAGTTAATCCCATACCCATTATTCTGTCATTAGTGCCTAGGGAGATACTTAAGGATTTTCTTCATTGGGTATAAAATTGTAAGAAGGCAGATTTTATTTTCTTCTAGCACTTTTTTTTTATATTTTGAGACAAGGTCTCACTATGCAGTTCAGGTTGGTCTTGAGCTCACTTTGTAGCCCAGGCTGGTCTCGAACTCACAACGATCCTCTGCTTCAGCCTCCAGAGTGCTGGGATTACAGGGGTGTGTCTTCTAGCACTTTAACAATACTATCTCACTTCCATGCTTGCTGTCCAAAGGTCAGCTGTCTGTGGTGTTGTTTTGAAAGAAAAGGTCACTTCTGTGGATGGTTCACATTGTTCTCACTGTCATCACTCTATTTCCAGGTTTCAGATCTTGCTTTGGGTTTACAGATTTTTTGAATTTTAGGTGATGTTTTACCTTGATTTAGGAAACTTTCTTCTTTTCAGTACTGCTTTCATCAGTTTCAATCCACTTTTTTTTAGGACTGTAAATCCAAATATAATTTTCCACTTCAACTCACATAGCTTTTAGGCTGTCTTCCTTGTGCTGTGTGTACTTCAGTTTGAATGATTTTTCTAACACATCTTCCAGTTCACCAGTGTTGTAACCTGTAGTATCTGCTAACACATTCACCCAACAGTACAGTATTCTTTATTTGAGATATTCCTTGCCTTTTCCAGCTCCAGAGGTTGTTCCCGTACATTTCATGGCTCTCCCATCACCGCATCACTTCCTCCACTCCTGACTTGTGCTTTGATGCATGAAGGGAATCCACGAGTAACAGGGATAGTATCTTCAAAGGGCTCTCCGTATAACTGAATTTCCAGCCTTCTGATTTTTCTAAGAACTAGCAAAATGTCTAGCCATGCGTACTTGGTTTTTTCTCTAAAGCTTTTCTGATAGCAAATCTCTAATTGTAGCAACTTTTGTGATCTAGACAGGCTAACCATTTTCCAAACTGTCAAACATTAGTTGCTTATTATTTAATAATTCTCTTGTCTCTTTCTTCTCACATTTTACTATAAGCAGCAAGAAAAACAACAGGATGTACGTTTAAAATTTTGCTTGGGAATCACTTAAATATTCAGCTATACCACTTAACTCATCTCTTACAAGTGCTGCTTCTACATTTTGGACATAAATGAACTATAGATTCTGTTACTATGGAACAAATATTCCTTTTCTTCAATTTCTAGTAACTTGTTTCTCATTTTCTTCTAAGCCTCACTACACGCCACACACACACTGTGGTGTTACATGGGATAGAACACAAAGCACTGGGCGTACTACACAAGAGTTCTGCTAGTAAGCTCTACCCCGATCCGTTATCAGCACTTGTAACATCCTACAAAACCTGCTAATGATAACTTGGGCATTCTTTTGGGCAGGACAGGCTTTCTCCACTGTGATCCTTATATTTTTCTGAGCTCAAAGTGGCAGAGGCTTTACCATCCATAATTGATCAACAACCTGCTCAAGGCAATCTAAAATAAAAAGGGATGGGGAAAGCAATCCCAAGTAACACAAAATGATGACAATAAAGATGATGGTGATAATAATAATAAATGTACCAAAGTGACAAGTTGGCAAGTGTTCTTTTTTGGGATTTAGTTGATTTTATTTACAGCTTTTTTTTTTTAACATTTCAGAGCATTATACAATTACATTTCTCATTTTCTGACCTGCAAACAGAGACCTTAAATGGAAATATTTTTTTTTAAATTATCAAATTAGGTACATCCAAAATGAAACAACTGCATATGTAACAATTAATTCACAAAGTGTAATTTACTAGGACATATACTAAGGTTTTAGGAATAGCCAGTCAGGAGAAATCTAACCAATTGTTTTTTTTTTTTGGTTTTTTTTTTTGGTACCAGGAATCAAACTCACAACCTGTGCTTGCCACGCAGGCGCTGCACCTGGAGCCATCTTCCTGTCCCCCCCCCCTTTTTCATCTAACCAAATTTAGTAACCAACTATTTACACATCCAAAACCAAACCTATCTAAACTCCCAAACCAAAAGCTTGAAAGCTAGTTATACCCCCACTGTTCAAAAGTGTGATGGTTCAAACCTGTCCTAACAGTTCTAACAGCCAGAAGCCCCAACACTAGACTACTTCTCCAGTCTGTAACTAAAACAGCAAGTATCTCAGTTTGTCAAAAACTCAGATATCAAACTTTTATACCATTATACACACAGGAAGACTAAGTGTTGATTAATTTAGAAAACAAGTAGTCATTAAATATTCTCTTCCTTTAGCTCATCCCTTACTAAAATCTCAAATATGCAACCTGTGTCACATAGTGAAAGACAGCATTGTGCATGCATGTGCGTATACAGTAACAGGTACAAATGGCAATTAACAGTCCCTGCAAAAATTCAGTTTCAGTTGAGGCTATGGCTTCTGTGCCTTGGGATGGTTTCAGATTTCAAAATTGGAAAATATTGTTAAAAATCTCACTTCCTCAAAGCAAATGTGATTGTCTGTTCAGTTTTAAAATTTGTCTAAAAATGGCTATCAAGTAAGTATAAAAAGCCAGCCAACTGAGTGCAATTTTTCTGTCCAATTTGGCCAAGCTATTTTGGGGAAAATTATTACTACCTATCCTACAAAACTATGGTGCCTTCGAATGGTTCTCACCTACCTCACTGTACTCATTCAGGTTTCAAGCTGTGTCAACAGAACCCGTACTTCGGGGTTCTGCTGCTTGACCACCTTAGCATCCTCGGCGATAGCCTTGCGATATAGGTCCTTTCTCTTCTTATTTAAGTGTGACCGGAAGTTTCCAAAATACGGGGAGAGTTGCGAAAGAGCAAAGAAAGCAGTGCTTGGAGACCCTAACCATGAAATACGGGTCTCGTGTCAGACTAAGGGCCGTTATCTTTCCTGCTAACAGTTATAGAAAGAAGACGGGCTGGCCGCCAAAGGAAGCCATAGATCTTGACCCAAACAAAGTCCCCTACACATATGGTCCTGCCAACTGCTTGGCAAGTGTTGTTTTCAATATTTCTGCAGCACCAAGCACTTTCCTGAAGCTGTGTGCAGGCAGATCCTTGAAAGACTTACACAATGCTCAAAGGTTGTAAAGGCAGAAATACTTCTATGTTAATGAAATTAAAAGGGGGGTGGTACAAAGGGCTTTTCCATTGAATGTACCCAATTATGAATCTTATCTTACCTGTTGAATTACTTCTGGATATAGCATGGGTAATCTCTCTGCAATAAGGGCCAGTCCACCCATTCCTGCAAAAACTTGTAATGGTGACTGAATGGGACAGGTCTCAAGCAAAGATTCATCCAATATCCCATCTATGCACTCATCACTCGGAGTAAGAGCTTCATCTTCTGCACAGTTACCAAGTAAATCTCCGTGATCTATACATTATAAGAAATTGAACCGATAAGAAAGGACTAATTTTTATCATATTCGTTTCATTTACGAAAGGAGATTTTGTTGCCTTCACTATTCAACAACACAGCATAAAAATGATTATTCAGACACAAGTGAATTAAGGTTGGATATTACAATATCTCTGAATGACTTCTGATACTGCCTTCCATCGTCTTGTTAATGGAAGCATGGGTCATGGAATAATATTATGGGCATCCTCTGAGAGCAACTCTGAAATTCTACCCCACTACTGCTGAATCAAAATCTGCATTTTAACACCTATCTGTGTAAGTAATTTATAAGTATGCTGAAGTTAGAGGAAAACTGTTCTTTAGGACATAGTTGTAAGTTATAGTCTATATTTTTAAAAAAAAGACTCCAAGCAAGTAGCATGCATATGTTATGCTCCAAAGTATCGTTAGGAAAAGCTGAATAATGACAAAGATTTCTCTTGGTGAAAACTAAAAAATATATCACATATTGGATTAACTTTTACTTAATACAAAACCCAAATGATTAGTGTATTCAACACACAGCCAGACCTTATAAACATTAAAAAGACAGGAGAACAAAACAAAAATCCAACTGCAGAAATGAACTAGTAAATGTACTGTACTAAAATTTACTGAAGAATACAAATGGCCAATAACTACCAAAAAAACCTTAATCATGAGAAAGATTCAGAGTTTAAATATGATAACAAATTCACATTATGAAATACATTATTTAGATAGCATTTATAGTAGTGAAAAATTGGAAACAATCAGAATGTTTAAAACTGGGGGACAGGGATGTAGCTCAGGGGCACAGCACCTGCCTAGCAAGCAAGAGGTCCAGAGTTTGATTTCTGGTACCCAAAAAAACAAAGAAACAAAAAACACTGTGGGAACATAATTATGTTATATACATACAAAAAAAAAAAAATCTTAAAATTTTTAATGGACTGTGTAAGTAAAAAAAAGTATGACCCCAAATCTGCAAAAGCAAAAATGTTTATAAGCATCAAGTATCACCCAATATAAATTATTAGCAACCTGGAGCTCTCATTTTGACTATAAAATTACAATTCACCACATGCACATGGGCTCATACAGTAATGCTGTGGGGAATTTACACAACGTAATTTTCAAATGAAATAATGGCAATTTGTAATATTCATAAATGACTGTCAAAAGAAAAGCTAAACTTACATGATAAAAATTTAAATTAAGTCATTATTGATGGAAAGCTCTGTCTTCTAAATGAAAGACTGGATTTTTTTTTTTTTTTTTTTTTTTTTTTGGAGACAGGTCTTATGTAGCTCAGGCTGCCTTGAACTCACTAGGCAGTTCAGGCTAGCCTCAAACTGGTGGCAATCTTACTGCCTCAGCCTGGAGTGCTGGGATTATAGGTGTTTACCACCACACCCAACTAAGACTGGAATTTTGAAAGTAGTGATACACACTTACCTTTTTCAGGGTGCAGTCTTTTAAAAGAATCTGTTTTTGAGAGACTTGGGTCTGTGATGACTCTGGATCCCAATTTGACAGTCAGATCTATTGAACGGTAACCTTGAGGAAGTTTTCGGTCATATAGGAGAGTTAAAAGCTGGGCAAGTGTCATTTCAGCTGGCAAAGGCTGACCTAAAAACAGTACACTAAGTTGAAATCCATGAGGGGAAATGATTACTGAAATTTGATTTATTCAATTATACATTATTTTTGGTAAGTCAGAGAAAATTTTGTTTCTGACATCACTTTTAAAACACTTGAAAATCAGTCATTGGAAATTCTACAAATTGTATTTATTTCTGATGTATGTGAACAATAACATCTGTAGTGTTATTTAAGGTACAACATCATGGGCAAAATAGAAACAAAGTAACACACTTTTGTTCAAAAATCTATGGTTGGCACATTTTTTCCATAAAGGCCCAGATGAAAAATACTTAAAAATGTGAGGTCACTCACAGAGGCCCCTGCAAATACTACGTCTATGTTGTAACAGAAAAATAGCTAAGGGTATAGCACATTGGTTGTATTTTCATAGAACTTTATTTATAAAAAGATGTATCAAATACACCAATCATAGCCTGACCACTATTATAAAGTGACAATGTAAAACTCAGAAAGCAAATCTAGCATCAATCAGCTGGGAGTTTAATTACATAGTACGAACATAATCAAGTGGGTACCATCTTGACCAACAAACGTATGCAATATATTTGCCAAAGACTTTGTTTTACTCAAGAAGAAATGCTGTGCTGTTTAATTACCAGTGGTGTATCTGAGAGACTACTGCTAGAACTCATCCTAAGAATTTGCTTCACATTGCTTTCTATATAACTTATTTTATAGTACACTAACAGAAAAGTTAGAAAGCCAGTGAAATTAAAAAAGAAAAAAGAAAAGTAAGTCAGTGAAGTAGAAAATGTAACTTTACATAAATCCTTAAAAAGAATGTATACTAGGTAACCCCGTTTTTCATTTTTACTTCTTAGACGAAATTTCAATAGCTCTTTTTTTTTTGAGACAGGGTCTCACTGTACAGTTCAGGCTGGCCTTGAATTCACAGCAATCCTCCTGGCTCTTCTCCTGAGTGCTGGGATCACAGGGCATGTGCCACCATGCCCAGCATATGTCATTTATCTAAAGTACCTGATCAAGTATGATTCTGCTATTACCACGGTGATTTATATGCCTGTAAGATCATTAAATTTTTCTTGATGTTTATTCATTATGACTAGTACCTGCCAAGAGTTTGTGAAACAAATGGAACACCGGGACAGTAATGATCTTGTTGGCTGCCTCTGCACCTGCGGAGGAACTTCCTATCTTATCGGGCATCGTCCTCCCCCTCCTGGATGGTGGTCGAGGTGGTGTAGCTGATACAGCACGTTTAGATTGTGATTTCAGCCCTAAAAGAAAACAATTCATTGAAGTTCTACGTAGCCAACACACTAAAATAACAGAAGTGTTTTTCTAAAATATTTTAATAAAGCACACATTCCTCACCAATGTCAAATCACAGAAGTACTTCTAATCCAATATCGAATCTCCCAATTGTATTTGCACCCATTGACACATGATAAATAACTTTGGTTCTATACTTATCTGTTTTCCAAGAAAGTAAAAAATGCTACTATAATGTGTAAGATTACAGATCCCATCTATGTAGTAGAATGCAGTTTCTACAAACAAGTGTAATAAATCCTGCATTAATTTTTCTTAAACAGGTTAGAACATCCATACAGCACTCTCCAAAGTGAAAAGTAAAATATGAAGACTTCATCTGAACTAAAATTATTTCACTTATGTTTAACAAAGTAACCCTCTAAAATTAAACGTTTTATGAATATATAGATGAAAACTAGTAAAGACATTTTAAGTTTTTTTACCTTTCTTTTAAAAACAAGGAGTTTACCCCAAAACTCCTAAACATTTAGTGGACTTCTGTGGTGAATCATCAAGCTCAAATACACATCTAAGCTATTCACACATGTTCATATCTGATCAATAACAGTAAGCTTTGGACAAAATGTAAATTTCATAATTCCACTGCCAAACTCTAGTAGGTTTCTGGGGCAATATTTTAAGATCTAGTATTAAAACATTAAATCAGCCTTTGCACTAATACATTTTATTGTTACTACAAATTATTATTTTTTATAGAAACAAAATAAGAATTTTAAAAAATACAAAGCATACCAGAGGCAACGACAACGCTGTAATTGTCCTGAAATCCATTTTCTGCCTTAACTTTTTCTTTTTCTTCATGGTTTTTCTTTTCTTTGTCATCTTTTTGTTCACTAATTAATTTAGCTGTAATACTTGGAGTATCTGTTTAAAAAATATACATAAAATATATTGTTTTTCCATCATTAAAAGGGAAGCAGTAAGTGTTTCAGACAGTTTTACAGGATATTAGCCCTAAAATGACATAAAGCCATTTGAAAGAAATGCTGGTAAATCAAAGCCTACTGTTCAGTATTTGGTAATAACAAAAGGAACTCTGAACTAAAAAAGGATGTTCAAGCTCCATGCTCTATATACAACAATACCATCTCTAGAAGTACTAAAAAACAATGAGCAGGAAAACTTGCTTTACTGAAGCAGAGTTCAATATGCCTGACGACTACACCCAATTTCATCACTAGGAAATGGACATCAAGAAAGAACACTAATTTCAAGATCAAAAAAAGAGCCTAAGGAAAGCTGCAGATACAACCTGTGAATGGCAAATATGGACTTGAGCTCAGGACTCTACAGCATTACAATAGATTGCTACTTATACTACAAATAGAAGTATAAAGGAACTGGCACATAATATGCTATCAAAAAGTCAAACTAAATGAGTGCTGCCAGGCACGGTAGCTCATGGCTATAATCCCACCCCGCAGGAGGCTGAGGCAAGAGGGTTAGTGCGAGTTCAAGGGCAGCCTGGGATACACAGTGAATTCAAATCCAAACTAAACTGCACAGTAAAATACTGACAAATAAAGGGAAGAAGGGAGGTAATGATGTGATGTAACCATTAAGAAATCCAGGCCAGGCTGGGAACAGTGGTGCATGCCTGTAATCCAGCACTCACTCAGAAGGCCGAGGCAGGAGGACTGCTGTGTGTTTGAGGCCAGCCTGGGCTACGAAATGACTTCAAGGCTAGCCTGAACTACATAGTGAGGCTCTGCCTCAAAAAAACAAAAAAAGAAAGAAAGAAAATAAATCCAGGCCAGGCATGGTGGCTCAGGCCTGTAACACCAGCACTTGGGAGGCTGAAGAGGAGGACTGCCTCTGGATTACATAGCTAAACCTTGCCTCAAAAAAAAAAAAAAAAAAAAAAAATCAAAAGGCTGAAATGTTTTGATATTAGTGATTTTTTTCATTATGTGGATATGGGTGGTACGGATTCTCTTTTTACTTTTCTACAGTTATGATCCAAAATTTTCTGATGTTCAAAAGGCTGAGACAAGTATCTTTTCTAACATTTCCTACTTCATAGTTATCTTCGAGAATCTGGAAATAATTGCCTTTAGTTTCATTTTTGTGAAATTAAAAAATTCTATAAACATTACAAATGAACCATGAAACAGTATATTTTACATTATAACCAAGTAATCCCAACTAGCAAAAATACTAACCTATGTCTAAGTAAAACATTTAAGTCAAAAAATTCACAAAATCGGGCTGGGAATTTAGCTCAGTGGCACAGTGCCTGCCTGGCAAACGCAAGGTCATGAGTTCAATTCCTGGTACTGGAAACCTCCCCCCACAAAAAGACATCATTTCTAATGTTTAAAAAAAAATTCACAAAATCAAGTCACTGAATAGCAAGAAAAGGCATGTAAAGAGCATTAATTGCTAACAATTTATGTAGTACAATCAGAAGTTCAACTGATTTCCATTTATCCAGACTGCTTTTCCAAAAATAAAATCTAAAAACACAAGTGGGGTTTAAATACCAAATGATATGACCAAGAAAAATTTTCTTAGCAGAAATAATAAGCAGGAAACCATATTAAGTAACAGCTTAACACCTGGCACTAGGCAGGGCGAGGCAGGGCAGGACAGCAGTGGCCGGGTGCACAGGAACTAACGAGGTAAGTGCTCCCACCTGTTTCTGGAAATTCCCCGGCCACAGTCCAATAAAACCCAGGTGTCACCTTGGGTTGAAGACAGAGCTGGGATTCCAGGAAGACAAAGGCAATTGCAATTCACAGACACGTGTCCAGGGAGAAGTACTTTTCACACAGTGCCTCAGAGATACACAAAAGATCTTCAAGTCTCAGTGTCTACTAACAAGCATGGACATGTGGGGAAACGAATAAAGGCCCTTCTCTAGTCACTGAATGAACACTGAATGGAAGCAGTAAGATAAGGTTGTAAAATTAATCAAATTTCACATACACCTGAAGCTAACAAAAACTTCATCTTTAAATCTGACTTGCCTGACACTCTGTCGAGAACGTCGGATAACGTTGTTGAGACTGGCAAATGAAGAGTACGGAATTTGTGTCCTGCTCCATACATTGGGTGCTGGATCACATGGCTAGTTGCATTAATTCTACCCTTATACAGCTGAAAAACAAATTCAAAAATTAAAAAAATGTAGAAGTCAACGTTTTAGAATGTGTATCATTATCCAATAAATTCAAAAGCACGTAAAGAATAAAAAGTTTAATAAAATACAAAAATATTTTTAAATAAATGTGGTATGTTTGCCATATAATTTGTTGGTAAACTTTCGCATATATAGTATTTTACCTAGCAATGTATCACTCTGTCTTGATGGCAAATCGTATTACACAATGTATGGCAAAAAAAGGTTGTTCAAGGGGAGGTGTAGTAATGGGTTATCCCGAAGACTTCTACATCCTCTCATTAAATATAAAGTTCACACTTCTTTCAGTTTGCTAAATCAGGTAAAAACTGTAAGGCCCAGTTACACACAGACACCCATTAAAATCTAACTGTTAAATACTCACTGGACAGGGAGACTGAAGAAACATTGTCACTTTCTCATCTTCCAGCATCAACTGTAAAAACAGTCTTCGTATAAACCCTGAAATGTTTCCAGATGTTGGAAGGTTCCCTCTTTGAGGAGATGTCTGAAACAGTTCACAGAGAACCTACCAAGGCAAGAGATTTAAAAAGTTTAACGCATAATTTGTAGTTTTTTTTTTATTTTGAAGAATAAATAAGAAAATTAGGAATGAGGATTAACAAATGTATTTTAACACATCTAAGCACCAAGAAAAAATTTTATCTTAAAATATATGAATAAAGCAGATAAAAAGTTAAAAGGATAAGAAACATTTACGTGGGTAAAAGACATTCCTATTGAAGAGTCTCACACAAGAAACACCTAACATAACCAATTTATTTTTGCCTTTAGTCAATAATAATGTGGTCACAATACAGCAACAACTGCTTCTTAAAGTATATTAAAATATAAAACAAAGACCTGTAAGATACAGATGGTAATTTGTGATGAAGTGATGAGAGAAACAATTCAGGCTACTCACACATATAAGTCAAATTTTCAAAATATTCATACACTGCCCTTGGCTGAAACTGGTAAATTAAGCATTCACTTTAAATAAGTCACATTAAAAGCAGAGCAGCATTTTCCCACTAATTATTAAAAACAATGGAGTATCTTATCTTCTTAATAAAGTATTCAATAATTTATAAAGGTTTTTACTGTTATACTTCTACACACTAAAAACTATTAAATGGGGGCGGGGGGAGCTGACCGCTACTTATGAGTGCTATTTATTTCCTCTCTCTCAGAGAGACTTTATGCTAGGTACTTTATATACATTAACACTATTTAATCCTGTCCAAAAAAACACTGCTTGGGCTGGGTGTACAGCTCAGTGGCACAAGTGCCTGTCTGGCAAGTGCAAGGTCCCAAGTTTGAGTTCCGGTACCAAAAAAAAAAAAAAAAATTGCTTGAAACAGGTGCTACTAGCTTCATTTTATTTGTTAAACATGTCCAAGGTCACAGAAAGTCGGCAAACTGCACAATTTTGCAAACAGGAACTGGAATTACTGTTAAAATAATGCTACCTTTTTTTTTGAGACCAAAGAGTCTCAATATGTAGTTCGGGCTGTCTGTGAACTCACTATGTCACCCAGGCTGGCCTTTAAACTTGCACTGATCCTCCTGCCTCAACCTCCAGAGTACTGGCATTACAGGCATGCACCATCACGCCAGGCAAAGAATTCTACATTTTTGGATTTTTGGTCCAACAGGCTTTGTACAATAAATTGGTATTATTGTTAGATTTACTCACAGGCTCCTATCTAAAACATACTCTAATGTCTACATAACGAGAAGCAAACAAGTTCGATTCCCAGTACCAAAAAAAAAACAAACAAGAAGCAAACCAATGGTAACATCAATCAAGCTACATCAAAAGGCAATGCCTAAATGAAGATTATGGCACACAGTGGTCACTGTTTATTGGTTAATTCTGTGCTAGCAGCTAAAATATTATTCTTAAGGACTTGTTGTTTTTAACTGGCAGAGTTTGGGAGGGGTGCACAGCTACATTCCCCATGAATTTCCCAGTCATCTCTCATCGTAAGGAATAACTGATTTATGAAACCATGTATTTTGATAAGAGGATATATTAGTACTTTAATTATGGTTTAAATTCGGATGCTTAAATGCACTTAAATTTTACCATAACCTTGCCTTAATACATGGCCCTCACTAAATTCTAGCAGTGCAATGCAACATTTTATTGAAATACTAAGATAGCTAAAACTTCAGATAGTATTTTTTCTCTTACCTGTGCCATCAGCTTTTGATTATTAGGATGACATGAAATGCACTGCAAAAAGAATGCAACTGTTGCATTCTCAATTGCTGTCCGCTGTTGAGTGGTCAATCCTGTTGTAGCAGCTGAAGAAAGAGATGTTGGTCTTGCACTTGTCTGTTGTGCAGCTAAATTATGTCCTCCAGAAGTTGACCCAGAATGACACAATAAAAACAGAAGTGCTGTCCAGAGTGGATTGACTTCAGAACCACCAAGCCAATCTTTCATAATATGGCTGTTGCCAACTTCTGTCAAAAACCTAAGAATAGGAGCAACCAGGTCGGCTGTGATAGGCATCTTACTACAATGCTGTGGAACATGATGCCGCCGGAGTTTATCCTGGAAAATATCTACTGACTGAGCAATGCTTTCTGAGTAGGAAATATGGCTAAAGCAAAAACTAGCCAGACTTCTCACAAGAAGAGACGGCAAACCAGAGTCTAGTAACTGTTTGATAGCTTCTGGAGACTGAGAAGAGGAAGCAAGGGTTGCTAGATGAGATTCAGTTAGCATGAGAGGTGCTTGTGCATTTTTAGAGTCGTCTGTTAAAGATGAAGTAAGATCCTGCTTTTTGCTATCATCTGTCATGGACAGTCTATGGTGACACTGCACTGGAGGAGGAGTAATTCCCATCCAGCCCATGAGCAAGGAGAAGTAACTGGGATGTACGTGGCACATTGAACAAAGCAGGCTGTCAACAGCTTTCTTCAAAACCATGTTGCAGGGAAGAGACATGGACCAGTTGAAAAGTAACCTACGGAAATAAAACATACCACATTAATCATACATTTAAATAAGAAAGAATAAATCTCTTCAAGTATTTCTATTAGAGATCAAATATACCCTAAAAATGTAATTTATCTGACATTAAATAATGTGACACTGTAATTCAGGGCTTATGATATGTACATTATTTAAGGATTTAGGTAGCTGTTAGGTTAAATTTCTAGTATGAGTTCAGAAAATCAACATCATTATCATATATCCTCAAAAAAGAAGTAACAAAAGAAAATTTACACCACAGAAGTGCTTAGGTTAAATCTGTCATGAAGGTCATAGAAGTTCTTATGTGCAAACTGAAAGGTACTGACGAGGTTCATTAATTAGGTCATGGATTCTGCCAACTGGCAGGGCCAAATACAACAATCACAGATTAGAGAACAAGAAGTCTGCTTTCTGTAAGCCACTGTTAGCAAGGAATAAATTCATCAAAGCCTTCGCTAAATATAGTGAACGAGTGTGGGTGAATGGAAACGACCTATTGAAAGGACTATAAAAAAAAGTGTCCTTCAAAACTGTTACCTATGATTTTCCTCCAAAGTTTTACATTGAAAAGAACTTAGTGGGTAAATTTATAAGTGAGAATAAACCTAATATAGGGGAAGGGAAGTATAAAGAATGAGATGTATATTATATACATGTACTAATAAATAATACAATTAAATTAAATTTTAAAAAGCAAATAAAGATAATGCACCTCAGGAACATCCACATTAAGCATTCTGATTTCAGATAAGGAAGGTGGACAGTATTGCCTTTTTTTTTTTTTTGAGACAGGGTCTGGCTACATAGTTCAGACTGGCCTTGAACCTGCAGCGATCCCCCTGCCTCATGCTCTTGATATATTCCCTTAAAGTACGAAGATGGGAGTATAGCTCAGTGGTAGAATGCTTGCACAGTATGCATGGGCCCCTGGGTTGGCCCCGGCATGGCAGAAAAAAAAAACAAGTGTGATACCTCATTTTAAACTGGCTATATCTGCTGTTTTCAAAATATTTTAATCCAAACACATACATAAAATACTTCTAATCAGGTAAAACCCCAAAGTGTGCTAGTAACTGGAGGGGAAATGGGTTTTATAATCATACTTACTCAAAGAGCTCTTGGTCCAACAGTGCTGGTAAATCATATTCTACAAGCAGTTCATAACTATGCCAAAGAATTGCTGCTACACAATGCAAATGAGAGGGCGATGGCATCAGGAGACCATACTCTATTGCTGAAGAGCTAGGGCACACGTAGTTCATCCTGCCACTTCTTTTCATAGCAGCCACTCTTGCAGAATCACTGACCCATTTTAACAAGGCCTGAATTCTTAAAAGAAGAAGTTGAATTCTAATAATCAATAATGATAGAACCGATACCTGATTTTTGTATGTCAAAAAGGTATTTATGAGAGAAATATACTAGTTATTTTTTATCATTTTAGTTATTTGGTATCCTATTGTTTCATGTTTTATGCAGCAGAAAAAATAGGGTAGAAAGTCCAAAGAAAAACTATCAGTGAGCATTATAAATAGTAAAAACAGAACATTATCACTCTCAGAAAATCTAAGTAATCTAAGTAACATCATCTCTCTCAGAAAAATAGCCACATTTTTCTGTATTTATATACAATTCACAAGCACCACCTAAAATAGCATTATTAGGACACCACTGCCTTACAAGGATCCTATCATAACAAGGTTGCCTTAAAAATAATGTTTTATTCCAATTTGGTTCCTAAAAAAAAAAATACTAAGAATTCTGAGTTCGAATTTGTTCAAAATAGGCCCAAATACATGAAAATTTATGTTTAATTTTCATGAAAATCTTTAAAAGTTGCACCATGTAAAGTATACAGGTATTGATCTGCAATATCTAACAGTGATGTCTTTTATGAGATTTTTTTAAGAAGAAAGTATTACAAGTACCAGTCACTATGGCATGCTTGTGCAAACGTGTGTATTTAAATGAAAAAAAGAATCATCATATACCTGTCTTTTGTTCCAGGATCCTGAGTTGTACCAAGCTGGTAAAGAATGTCTATTGTAGAGTCAGAAGAGAGTCCATTTAGTCTTCCAAAAAGTAAAGGGCTATTCAAATCTTGCAACAAAAGAAAAAAGTTTTCTAAATAAGCAAATCTTAGGTGGGAAGATATGCTTAATTTTTAAAAGTTATTCATTAAAAGGAAGTTGTCTATAAATTTCAGTAAGAAAAAAGAAACATGAAACAACTAAACTATAAGAAATTAACTTCAGAGAGTCAACCACAAAGATCACACAGTACAACTTTGATTACTTTACATGTCTGTAAAAATTAAAATATTAAAACCTGTCACCTGTAGGATCACTGCCAGATGCTGCACAATTTCTCAGAAGAATGTCTATAAGTTTCAGGCCAATTCTAGTGGACTGCAGTCCTATCTTCACAAGCACAACTTCAATGTTGGGTGAATGCATTCCGCAGTATGGTGACATCAGTAAGGCAGCACAAGTTTGCAGCAGATTAGCAGTAGGTGCAGCTGCACTTGCCATCATTCCTTCCAGATCACTTATGTGAGTAAGGCAATGATGTAATAACCGTAACCACCCAATACTGAAACACACAAGGCAGATGACTTACATGGTGAATCAAACTAGCTCAAATTATTTCAGGGGTAAAATAAAACTTTTCTTAAAGTTCAACGTGTCTCATAAACACCATCAATCAAAATTGTTTTAAAATGCTACAAAATGAATAGGGAATTAAATACACAGTAAGTTTGCCCTACATTATTAAAAATATAAGTATGCTAAGCACTCCAACTATTTAGGAACTATATACTTACTCATCAAGAAAAAAACACAGGAATTGTTTTTACATGTATATTTCTGTATATATTAATATGTACTGACTAAGATCATAGACGAAGTCTTGGCACCTTGAGAATAAAAAGGAAATCCTTTACCAGTCAAATTTTAAAATAAAACCTATCTATAAAAACCTTAAACATCAAAAATTATCAAAAGAACACTGGTAAAAGTTTATATTCATGTTCTTGTCTGTTAAACAGAAATCTATCAATAACTGGTATTTGGTGATTACAGTGTAAGACCAGTTTGTTTTTTCTATGATCTTTTCTTTTACTTTTTTCTTTTTGGTTAAGATATATTCCTGTCCATAAGGCATTTGAGAACCTGTAATAAACAACAATCAAAAAAACTGGAACCTACATACATATATTATACCACACTGTGGGTAAACTAAAAGATTAAACACACATAAATTTCAATTTCAGTAAGTTTTAGGGTTTTGCTTCCATAATATTGACTTTGTTCTGCCTAATAAAATCATGTTATTATAAAGACAAAGAATTCCATAAAATCCAAAAAAGAAAGCACAGGATGAATAATTAGTACGTATGTATGTATTTATTTATTTAATTTATTTATTTGGTCTTTTTGAGACAGGGTTACCAATATGCAGTTCAGGTTGGCCTTGAACTCACAGCAATCCTGCCTCAGCCTCCCAAGTGCTGAGACTACAACCTTGGTGTATAATTAAAAACAAACCAAAAAAGCACAGAAAGTGTTTTTTGGAGTGAGAAATAAAGCATACCTTGTTTTGGATACCTGATCTTCAGATGGAAGAAAGGGATTATTAACCGTTGCAGAGGAAGTGGTACCAAAAGCGGTGAGGCCCAATAATTTAATCTGTGAAAGGCCTAATGTGCTGGCATCTCGGGGACGATGTAGTCTAAGGCAGACAGCAGAAGCTACCTCGGCTTTTACAAGCTGAATTTTTATATAGGTCAGACCACTTGTGACAACAGGAGTAGACAAGGGTAGCATATTTACCCCATCTGCACTCACTTCAACAGACACTGAGGATGGGCAAGCTGTAGGAGAGAAAATTGAACATTTACCAACAAAAAAATGAACTAGATTTCAGTCTTTAAACAAAACACATCAGAAATACAGCAACTTTCAGGTACACTCACTTAATGAACTTATGAAAAGAAAACTTATAGACCAAATCATACTTTGTCATGACTTCCATCATAATTACTTTTGGAGATACAGTCCATAAAAAGTCTGATCTACAACATCATTTTTTAAAGTACTTAAACACTGTAATATTTATCTAAAAACAGAGTAACTGAACATTGCAATACAGATGCATTTCATAGTTTGGGGGGGAGGTGTGACCAACCAAATAATCAATTATTTCTACTTTACTCAAAATATTATAAACACAGGACTACATAATGAATACACTAAGCATTACTGTTTTAAATAATTTGTTCTTCTAGAAACTCATTGTATCATTAGTACACTGTAATGTTTCTAAACATTGATTTTAAACTCACAGCTGAGTTGAGATTGCCTTCACCCCATTCGTGATTTCCCTTTCAAAACTGAAACATACTTTCTCAAATTTAAAAAAAATTAATTCTTAAAACCGGTAAGAAATGACAGCTACCTCAGGAAAAGCACTTCTACCCAGCATAACAAGTCCATCTATTACAAAAACATATCTGTGGACTAAAACAAATTTGAAACTTGGTTTTAATTTTTTTTTTTTGGTACCAGGAATCGAACTCTTGCCAGGAAGGTGTTGGACCTGCTGAGCTACATCCAGAGTCACTGTTTTAAATTTTAAATTTACTCTTCTGAGAAACTTTTTGAGAAAAGCATAAAACATTTTACATGATCAGAAAGAATGAAATAGATTAATCCAAATTCCCTCAAAATATATTCAAGTACAACAGTGATTCTAAAGCTATAGCCAGGAGCGGTAGGGCATGCCTGTAACCCTAACACTCAGGAGGTTGAGGCAGGAAGATTGTTGCCAATTTCAGACCAGTCTGGACTACACAGTGAGTTCAAGGCCAGGATGAACAACATAGTGAGATCCTATCTCACAAAACCCAAAATAAGCAAATAAATAAAGCCTATGTTATTTCCACTGAAGTAAAACATATATTTAATTTCTGATCTCCAATACCAAATTATTTTATAAGGACATGGGCAAATGCTACTTACAACTACCAGTAAACTTTCTCATTTTAGAATTTTCCTCAACTCATACTGTTTGACTTCTGCCTTTTTAAAATTTAGTTTTGAATTGGTATATAAAAATACTATTTTAAAATAGTGTATTTGTCTTATTTCCTTCTCATTTTATATTAATAATATGTTTTGCTCTAACTAGTACAGGTTCCATAACTTATTAGGACATAATAAATTAATCTTGCAAATAAAAAGACAAACTTTATTCTTCCAAATATGCCAAGAATCTACAAAATTTCCTACAGCTCTACATCCAATTACTAAGTAACAATTGATAGCAGTGAGAATTAATCAATGAAAATAAAATGTAATAATTTGAACAATTCTATAAAATTTACAATAAAAGTATTTGTAAACCATACAAATGCAAACTAGTATTTTGCATTCTCGCTCTACTTAGACTATAACTTATTTTCTAAATATCATATTGAATTATTTATTTACAATAAAATATATTCAATGAATAATCAATGATAAAATATATTCAATGAATAATCATCAAATGAATCATACAGTATTAAGATTCAAATATAAAATTTTGAATAAAGGCACTTTTGGGTGGGGGAGGGCATCAAAGGTGGAGGAGGAGATAGGCAGAAAAAGGGATAAAAAAATAACTCTACGTGGTTTACATACATTTATCTCCCAAAAAGAATGTAAATACTGTATGTTACAAACATATACCAATTTTTCAACATTTATTAAAACAAAATACATGTACCAGCTAATAACCCTCAGTTAATGATACATATAATTCGTGGCTTCTAAATAATAGAGCTAAAGGGAGGATCATTTATTTTCAGAAAAAACTTTCTGGAGCAGGTGCTAGGGGTGTGTACTGCACAGAGTCCAGTGCTGCCTGTACAGGGACACAAAGATGCAGCAGACTCATCACTGATCTCAGACATTTTCTGAGGAGAATACAGTACTAGCATGCCTGTATGGAAGGAAGTGGTGGGGACCACATGTTTATTTCTTGTAGGTGGGTACCTGTGTTATAATAAAAACTATTTTAAAAGGTATTACAAAATTTGAAACCACACTCAAAATATTAAAAATACTACTCTCAAAACGTAATTAAAAAATTATTTACAGAATTACTTATGTTCCAGTAGGAGTAAGGGGGACACATACAAATCTATGCCAACTTCACACTTCAGGGTTAGTACTGAGGAACAGGCTAGAAAAACCAAGACTGGTAATCACATATATATGTGTGTGTGAATGAACTCATAATACATTAGCTTACTAAATCTGGGAAAAAGGACAAACAAAATAATATAACTGTATTTCTTTAGATTTATATTTCCATAACTTTACTTTCTGTAGATTCTCTATACTTCATCAAATATTCTCTTGTGAGGAAAACCCTATAGCTTCAGTTCACAGAAAATGTATCATTGTTAAGTATTTCTAAACTACAGTTTATTTTCATGGTATTTTATAAAATATTACTCACTTGCAAGAGATGCAAGATGAGGCTGGATATGAATCTCCTTAAGCAGCACTGCTGCAGGAAGGTGGATGGTAAGGTCACACCAAGCCTCCTCTGGCAGGAATATGTACGACCAAGCAGCAGAGCGGGCTCTTCGGTGGGGCGGTGTGGCCTGCAAAAGCACTTCGGCAGGCTGGGCAGTGGGACTACTAGATGTGATTGTACCTACAGAAGGTGTTTGAAATAAAGCAGGAACATGCAAACAATTGCAATAAGGCATTAAGAACTATTCAGCAATAAAAGAGCTAAAAACATGAACAAGACGTTCAATTAACTGGCAAGGATAAAGTTCAACATTCGCACAACAAATGAAAACTGGTGACAATGATTTAAGTACAAAACTATAACCAATATACTCTTTATCTTGAAAATGATCCTGAATGAGAAATCGAAAATATAAGGGATAAGTGCTTTCAAACTAGCATTTAAAGAGAATAATGTGGTAAGAATTACTATTTAGTTTTATAAACTGTGCTAATTAAACTTGAAATGAAAGTAAACTTGATTAATAAAAGCACAATTAAAACCTTCATTCTCTTCAGTGGAATATTTTACTATACTGTATACTATATTTAAAATCAACTGTGCCTGGCAATGGTGGTACACGCCTGTAACCGCAGCAGCACTCAGGAGACTCAGATAGGAGTCTGCTGCGAGTTCAGGGTCGGTCTGGGGTCTACATAGTGAGTTAAAGGCCAGCCTTAACTACAAAATGAGATCCTGTTTCAAAGAAAAATTTAAAAGAAAAATAAAGTAAAATAAAATCAACTGAAAATTTAAAAAATCAACCGTAACCAAAATGGTGACAGTGTATCAGTGTAATTCAACAACTGATTTTGCTTCAACTTGACATCACCTAATTAACTAAACAAATTCGTAATAGTAAAATGTAATTAACTTTCCTTACCCAGGGGTGCAAAGTTATGGATCCCTTCTGCATTATCAGGTTCAGAAGCCAGTATTCTTGTCTTCAAGGTGCTGTCAGCAGCTTTATTTGGACCAGAATCAAGAAATTTCATAATAGTTGACACCATACTTCTCGCAGTATTCACAATAGCCCTTGTACTAGTAACCATATTGTTGCAAATGAGCTGAACACCACCTAAATTTACAAAGAATATAAAACAAAAACTCTTATGATAGATGATCTGACATCAAATGGCAAGGTCACAGGTAACACAAAAACATGAACATAACGTAGTATCCCAAATGATTAAAATTTTATCTTACCCATATCATGGAATGCTTTCAAGGCATCACTAGTATCCAATACTCTCAAAATGAACCACAGCAATGGTTCTGATAACTGACAAGTTGCAAGAGAACCCTTAAAAAGGAAACAAACATATACTGTGATCTTCTGTCTTTCTGTGAATTAAAACTCTATGTCCGAGGGTAAGCAGTACTTTATTATACTTTTTCACCTAGTATTTTTTATCTTTAATATGCATTTTTTCATTAGACAGTAATTTCTTTGAAAAATCAAAATCTTTGTACTTTCCAAAGGAAAAATATATATACATTCAAAAAACACCTAATGACAATTACACATGGACATATAAAAGACTGCAGGAAACTTCTAAAATCTGTATTTGAAAAATGATAAATAGACTAAAGGTTAAACTAGTTCCTATAATTTCATTTTTTTAAAAAGAAAAGTAAAAAGCAAAAATAATCTAAGCCGGGTGTGGTGGAGCACACCTGTAATCCCAGCACTCGGGAGGCTGAGGCAGGAGAACCATTATGTGTCTGGGACCAGCCTGGGCTACAAGTAAGCTCTAAGACAGCCTGAACTGCACAGTGAGACCCTGTCTCAAAAAGAACACACACACACACACACACACACACACATATACACACACTCACAGAGCAAAAATAATCTAACTTCTTTTTAAAATTACCCTAATCCCATTCAAATTAAAAGAAACTATGCAAATAAATCTTAAAATAAATCTGAAGTTTTCTTGGATAACATATAGAAAGAACATCTTTGGCCTTCAACTAGACTATTTTCTAGGGAAAAGGAAAAAACTACTTTCTGAGACTGTAAAAGAGAATCTAAAATGTAAGACCGTGTTAAATGTTTTACTTTTTGTGTGTGTGTGTGGTACCAGGAATTGAACTCAGGACCTTGTGCTTGCCACGCAGGCGCCTGGGCCACTAAGCTATATCCCCAGCCCCATGTTTTACTTTTACACCACTGTGGTCATCTGGAAGTACAACACTTGGAAGAAACTTACCCTCTAACTTCTACTTATAATGTACCATCTTCACCTATCGGTATTTTTTATTTTTTATATGTCACATGAATATAGGTTTGACTCTGACCCACACATAATTCTCCTCTTATTATCAGAAATCTCTCATTGCTTATATCTTTGCAGCTATTGCTAGACTGAACGTACCTGTCTGCCCATGTAGCCACAGGCCATGTAGGTTAATATTGGTTGCAGCATCATGTGAACTGTAGAAGCTTTTTTACTAAGTGTTGTCAATATGGTAAATAATCCATCACCAACAGATATGGCATCTAACCCACCGTGAAAGTTTTCATGTTTGGTGAGATGTAATCCACTTGCCCCTAGTGTAAGTAAAAGATCATACATTTACAAAAAGAAAGTATACATTCATAAATTCACAATGATTAAAGAGTCTATATAGCCAGTTTTTCCAATCCATTGAAAGATTACAGGTACACAATAGCTACACACCCCTACAAATTATGCTAATAATGTTCAAAGCATAATTCTTAGATATTTTATCAAGAAATACCCCTACTGTTGGCTACAATAAAAAGAAGCATCACTCTATATACTAGCTTTGCAGCATGAAGAAAATGAAAATTGATATTACCATATATAGCATCTAATGCACAAGATACACTGACCAAGAAACACCAAAAGCCAAAAGTACATCTGAACTTCTACTTAAAAAAACCTAAGGCAAAATACATTGGTTTCTAAAAATGTAGAAAAGTTAAAGAACATATCAACTTTACACTGATAGGTGTTAAAGAAACTTACATTTTGAATAAAGTTTTATATTTCATTTTCAAATAAAATGTCAGGTTTTACTGGTCTCTAATACAAACTTTGATTTGAAATTCTTCATACTGAAAACATTAGCAACACTCAGTTGTAAATTACTGTACCTCCTAAATATATGAACCTGGTCCTTTTTTATTTTTAACTTAACTAACCAGAAGTTCTTTTGTTAGCATTTCCTAGTACTTTTGAAACTGATTCATGAATATTTTAAGTATTTCCTTCTTTAAGCAAAAGCACTCTAAAAAAGTCTTCACTAATACAAATCATTCATGACTAGAACTTTACAATGAAGTAGTTCTACACTATGAAGTAAAAAGAACATTGGTATAGTACCAGAAACAAATGTAAGGTTAATCTTAATACGTACCAATTATCATTGCCATGGCACTGCTATTACACAGGCCTAGAGCAGACAAAATCTGGCTCATAATCTGTTGGTTGGCTAAGACTAAGTCAGCGACATATGCAGGTGATCCGGTAATACTGGTGCAGCCTCCATTGACATCTTTCCCTCCTGAAACCTTCTCTTCATCTGAAACACTATCTGTGGTATTGGTAGTTATAGACACTCTTGCACTATACTCCCTATTGCCTGAAAGAGGTAGCTGTACTAAAATGTTAACAAGCTTTAATAAATCAAACATAAGTTGATCTCTTGTCATTTCACCACAAACGGCTTTTGCATCACCTGGGCGAATGAGGTTGGCAAAGAGTCCCCCAAAACATGCTCGAGCACCCACAGAGCTATCAGATCCACTTCTAGATATTACTTTGTCTGAGCAAGTAATATAGTGGTGAACCAAGAAGGTGACAGATTCTATCACAGCAGAAATAGTACTAACTGAAACAACTTCAAAATTCTGCTCCAGAGTAAATTCTAAGAGCTTCACTTGGGCATCAAGAGGTCCTTGGCCTGTCTGGAAGGCACCCCTGTTAAAAGAGATTAAAAATTAAATTACCAACATCCAAAAAAATTGAAGGCTTAAACTCTTAGTACTCATTATTTCATTTGCTAGCTACATTTCCATGTCTTCCTAAGTCTTCTTTATGCCTCCATTTTATGTAAAATCAAAAACAACTTTCTTTCCAAATAGAAAACTAAGGGATAATAACATTTAAACAGTTATGTTAAAGCTACAGAGTAGGATACTTGAGTTTCACAACGCACTCTTAATAATGGAATAAAAAAAAATTAAAAGAAAAAGAAAAAGGAATGAGCCCTGGTTTGGTACAGTAGCAAATGTTGCTACTATAAATATTCTGATTCTAATTCTCAAAACTTAAAATTCAAACTACTTTTATATATTCAAATCAAATGCCCTCAAGTTCTACTTATTACCAAGACATACAAAGCTAAAAAAAAAAAAAAAAGATGACTCTCAATCTAGTAACAAAATGATTCCGAATTAACTGCAAAGCCGTAACTTTTTTTCTTAAACATGATGGAGAACTAATGCCAAAGGAAACCCAAAATCTTGAAATCCACTGAAAGACATCTTCAAGGAGATGAAACATAAACACCAGGTTTCCTGAGACAGAAATTGAATATATGCTGGCAATATATATTATGGGTAAAAGAATTCAGTAAAAACATTTAACAACTTGCTAAAGGCTGAGTGTATGCTAAGGTGCTAACTGTGTCCCCCACTCATGGTCTCTCTCCCTATCCACAACCCCTCTGCACACTGTCCCCTATGCACTTAACCTGTTTGGCCATTTTGAGTTCTATCTCTCATCATAAGCCAGAAAGAACCTGGAATTATACTGTTCTAGGTTCTGACATTATACTTAGCAAATTGCTATTATTTGAAAGAAAACTGAAATGAAATAAAGTTATATGCAATGTAAAACTAAGGCAATCACCCTTTTAAAAAAATTTTAAGTAATAAACCAATAGTGGAAATGAAATTATCAAAAACCATTTCAAAGTTAGTAAAAAAGATTAGCAATGAAATCAGACATGGAAAGTACAGTATGAAGTATAAGATGGTTCACTGAAAATATCAGTAATAATATTACATTTCTATACAGAATGACCAAAAAATGATAAAAAAAAGTCCAATAATGCATATGAAAGAAATCTCACTAGATTCTATGAACATTAAGACAAGGAAGTACTATCAATAATAAATTCAACAACATGTATAGGGCCGGGGATATAACTCAGCGCCACAAGTGCCTGCCTGGCAAGCGCAAGGTCCTGAGTTCAATTTCCAGTTACAAAAAAAAAAACCAAAAAACATATATAGATGAATGAACATCTTTCTTTGCATACAAACTACCAGAGCTCACTCAAAAGGGAAAGGAAAATGCTCAAAGTCAATTTCACTTAGAAGTTTACAACAATTAGCCAATAAATAAAATTTTTTGAAGACAAAAACAAGTTTTATGGACTCTATTTCTTTCACACTGTACAGAAATGAGGGCTTGAAAGAGGCATCATGAAATGAAATGAAATGAAAATGATCAGGAAGTACATCAAAAAGACTTTCTCCCAATTTGCTAATTGCTACTGTCCTCCTACTGACTGGTTCCCAGGTAAATCCCCACCAAACATTAAAGTGTATTTGGGGTACATATGTTCCTCCTGCATCAGCACATAAAAATGCATTGAAATTTACCTTTCTGTTGAAAGTATGTGAATTAGCTTGAGCAAAAATTCACTGAATATCTGTGGACATGTTGAAGACAGATGCACTTGTAACCGAGTAAGAAATTCTTGCATAGCTTGTGTAGCTGTTGGGCCAACCTAGAGAGAAATGTATATCCACTGAAAGCTGCTTACTGATACTAGTTACACTGAAAGAAAAAGGCTACTTTTTAATATTTTGCAATGAATACCTTCCTAGTTTTACTTTACAAATAGTGTTTACTGAAACATCTGCACACATTATTAGCATTACCTGGGGACTGTGTTGATTTGTTCCGTGTGGACTGGTACCAGATAGGAATTTTACTAAAACATGAATAAGGTTTGGATCTGAAACCAGCAAATGAGCAGTACTTTCCTGAGTTCCAATGGCACTGCTGGAAGCAGCTACAAAAACAAATGTTAAAATATGCTCTCAATAAATGGACCATAAAATAATGAAATGCAATATTTGTAAACATACTTAGTTCCAAGAAATCACAGTTTGTTAAAAGCATTTCAATCTCTATTGACGGACCTACAATTCATTCTTTCATTGCATCTACAACTTATCACCTCTCACCTTTTTCTATGCAACACCTGAGTACAAGGTGCACCTTCTTCAAAACATAAGTGGAAAACAACTAAATCTTTACTGTGCTGTCACACAGCCTATTTCGGAAACAGAAAGAGATCTACTTATCATGTAACTTTTAACTTAGTTTGCAAGATAAACTGAGGCAAAAACTATTCCTTCTTTGGAAGTTAGTTATACATAGGTTATATACTATGAATTAACATATAGTCAATAAAGTACTTTTCTGGGCTGAATAAAACATTGTTCTGGTATGTCTATCTTAAGTAACAGATAGTGGTATTTTTTTGTATCTCATTTTTGAGAAATAAACTCCAAACAAAAAGACAGTAACACTTCGATGCTAATGCTTTAAGTAACAGCTTTATCAATGACAGACCTCTTCATTTAACGAAGCTGTTCTTCAAGAGATAAAATCCATCTACCTAAAACTGAATACACTGTACATCAAAGGAATTCAACCATTTATAGAACTACAACACTTCTTGTAGAAATGTACTTAAGAATCTGAAAGCAAGAATATTAAAAAATACGTCAGATATTTAAGTAAGTAAATTTTTGAACTTACAATTAAGCTGCATGTTTGTCATAAGTGTTAGGCTATGAAGCACAAGGCACCATGTTCGGAGCAAAGTATTTGGATACCAAGCAAGCACTGTGAGAAAGCTAGTTATTGATGCTACGAAGAAGAGAGAAAGAGAAACATTTTTTACTCAAAAATAATTATTTACAAGAAGAAAAAAAGGAAAGAAATAATTTAAGAGATTAAATACTTCTTTAAATTACATCAATAATGTCCTCAAAACATACAAATAAAAAGAGTTCACATTAAATACAACAAAAATATTGAGTCAATAACATTTTATGGCAAGGGATAAAGCTCTGCCCATGATACATAAAATGAGATGTCATCATTACATAGTTGTTCTACTTTCCTAACTACAGGCACTTCTATTCAACACTATTTGTGTTATTTAAACCCCTCACATTCTCCAAAATCAAAAGCTGAAAATAAGACACTGGAAAAAAACAGGAAGAGGTAAGATCAATCACAAGTGCAAGCCAGGAGAGGTGTGCATACCTGAAATCTCAGGAGGCTGCGGCAGGAATACTGTAAATTTTACCTCCTCCTGGGCAACTTAGTGAGACCCTGCCTCAAAATTTAAAAATACTTAGGGGCTGGGGATTTAGCTCAGCGGCAAAAGCGCCTGCCTGGCAAGCGCAAGGTCGTGAGTTCGGTTCCTGGTACCGGAGAAAAACAAACAAACAAACAAACAAAAAAACAAAAAAAAAAAAATTAAAAAATACTTAAATAGAGCTGAAGATGTAGCTTAGTGCAAAGGCCCTGATTTCAATCCCTAGTATG
This sequence comes from Chinchilla lanigera, assembly GCF_000276665.1. Classification (NCBI taxonomy): domain Eukaryota; kingdom Metazoa; phylum Chordata; class Mammalia; order Rodentia; family Chinchillidae; genus Chinchilla; species Chinchilla lanigera. The sequence continues at coordinate 830,675 of NW_004955441.1, read as the reverse complement.
GTCAAAACAAAACGGAAGAACGAAAATGAAACAGTCCCATCAAAAACACAAACTCAAGTAATTAGTAAAGTTCGAAGGCCCACAAAGGAAGAACTCATGGCCACTGGGCAAACCAAAGAAGTCATTAAATATGCACTGTGTATACAGTGCATGGCACAATGGTGCAGAGAGAGTTTAAAACACCCTCTCAAAGTGGGTGATTCAGCCAGGTGTGGTGACGTACACTTGCAATCCCAGCACTTGGGAGGCTGAAGGACAAGGATCACAGAGTTCTAGGCCAGCATGCATTACACAGTGAGACCCTGGCTCAAAAAAAGGTGATTCTGCCGGGCATGTTGGTGCATGCCTATAATCCCAGCTCTTAGGAAGCTGAGGTTGGAGGTTCATAATGAGTTCAAAGCCAGCCTGGGCTGCATAGTGAGTTCATGGCCAACCTAACCTCTACATTGTGAGACCCTATCTGGGGGGGAAAAGAAAGAGTGATTCCGTATCTAGAGAAGAAAACAAAAGGAGTTGAGTATGTATTATGCCAAAAGTCAAGGAAAACACAGAAATGCATTTTAAAAACTGATAAAACAGCATTTTATTGACTAGAAATGGCACAATTTCAGTTCTAGGTTGAACAATTATAACAGAACCATAGGAAATGTTTTTAAATTTAAGATTTTAAACAAATACCCATTAAAGAAACTAACTGGTCGTAACTACCATTGTTTGTGAATCAACCCATTTTAAAACTAATTTTTAAAATAAATCAATGGTTCCAACACTTTTCCTGCCTCTTCTACAAACTACCACACATGTGTATCAAAGGAAGTTTTCCTTTATAGAGTTCAATAAATAAAAGTGAGAATTAGATCACACATTCTGAAATATCTAACGGCTAATGGATCTATGCAATATGCATCAGTGCCTTCAAATGTCATGAGAAAAAAAGACAATCTATAAAACTGCCTTTTAGAAAAACAAAAACTAATGCTCCCTTGGGCAGCACACACACGAAAAAGACAACAAACGAAATTCCCAGATCAGATTAAACTCTCGTATAACTCTCAATTTACACAGAACACAGAAAACACCATGGAAATACAAATACACACATACACACACCAGAGCTTGGGCCCTGGGAACCACGGGAAACAAACCATCAACCTTGTCAAGTACATGTCTTTGCAGAGGGGAGGAACACTATTGCAATTAAGATGAATTTTAGAAACATTCAAATGTACAGAATATTTCAAATAAAAAGGTTTCACAACATTTGCAATAAATTGATACTGACCAGGTATCTAATGACAGTAAGCTGTTTGTATACCATTTTGTATGTAGTATTTTTCACAGTAAGTTAAAAGTAGAGATGTAAGCAAATTTACAACAGTAATTACTAACAATACAGTGTAAGAGATGGAAATCTCCTAAGCAGGGCTGGGGCTAACTGGTATGGAGACAAAGCAGATATAAGTGGAAACATGAACAAATGGGCCTGCCATTTTTTTTGTTTTTTTGAGACAGGGTCTCACTAATGTAGCTCAGGCTGGCCTCAAACTCATGATGTTCCTCAAGCAGGTCTCAAACTCATTGTAATCCTCCTTGCTCAGCATCCTGAATCCTGGGATTACATGAATGTGCACAACACTTGGTGGGCTTGTCACCTTTTTTTTGATACCAGGAATCCAACTCATGACCTCACACTTCCCAGGTAGGAGTTGTGCCACTGAGCTGTATTCTCTGGCCCAAGGCTGTGACTTTTAGGGACAAAAGACAAAGTAATTGCCAACCAAGATATAAATGTACCAAGTTAGGGAGGAAGCACCAGGAACAGATGCTCCTTTTAGCTTTCATAAAATGTAACTAAAATAGATTACTATAGACTCAGCTAAAGGCTCATTCTTATCCTGTTGAAAGACATGTAACAATTACATACTCCCAAATTAGTATTTAGTGAAATAAATAAATGGACACAGTTTCTCTAAATGGACACAGTTTCTCTAGTTGATTCCCCGCCGCCGCGACCCGGTACCGGGGAATCGAACTCACGACCTCACACTTCACAGGCAGGTGCTGTGCCACTGAATTTTTATACTCACGACCTCACACTTCACAGGCAGGCGCTGTGCCACTGAATTAAACTCCCAGCCCCTCTCTAGTTGATTAATAAAAACAAACAAAAAGGACTGGGTAGTAGACTGTTTGTCTAGCATTCACAAGGCCCTACATTCAACCCCAGGAACCACAAAGCAAACAACCAAAATCACCTGTTATAAGAAAATATACTATGAACAAGATAAAACTTTAAGAAAACACAATGTAAGGATTAAGAGTGTTATACATTTTAACTGTACATATGCGTAAGATAATATAGACCAGAGAAGGAGAACTTTCTACACTCCTTCCTGCTTATTAGCAAGTCAGTGCATTTAAAAAAAAAAAAAAAAAAAAGCCCCCTTCCGACTTATAACCTTAATAACAAAGATTAGGTATATTTTAACTTAATCTTTACTATATTAATGGTTTTTCCTGCTAGTAAGTCTTACCTTGATTTAATGAAATGACAGGTATTCGATTAGCATTATATAAAAAAATGTCAGCTCCATTCTCTTTGTTTCCAGATGAACTAGAATTCAGGCTCAATGTGAGCCACAACTGGAGAAGTGACTCCAACTGAAAAAGAATGAAAATTTAAAAAAAAAAAAAAAAGTACCTGTTACGTTATGAAGCACCACTTTGAAAAACCTAGTGTTTAAAATTTCAATGAGGCAAGAGTTTTTTCTATTAAATACTTACTCTAGTTATCTCAACCCATTTGAAAAGTAAACACATCTTAAGTTCTTGATGAAACAAAATTTAAGTAAATTAAATCTAATAATTTACCTCATTACAAATGTTTTTAAGAGATGATTCAAGTTTTTAAATCACAGGGTTTACATAAAGTATGTAATAGGAATTAAAGCCCTAAAGCTTAAAATCATAGAAATTAAAACTGGCCCATCACTACTGAGCTGTGATTATTAAAGTATTTCCAGTATTTTCCCATATGAGTATAATAAACAAATCATTTCTATCAGGTTGTAAATGAGCTTCTCATTTAATTACATCTTTTAGTGTGTCACCAAACATATGACAAAATACATCATTTCCTCCTGAAGTCATACCTGAACATGATGGACTTGAAGCATGGAAAAAAGTTTGTTGAAACAAACATTTAACATTGGGACAGATGATAACTGTATAATAAGCTGGTTGGTTTGGTTTGCTGCTTGTAAGCCTCCGAGAAGCGAATCATCTGTTCCAGTAGGAGACTGTGATACTGAAAAATCAAAGACAAGTATGATTTTATACACAAAGTTTCAAAAGAGATTTTAACTGGTTACTAATATACACACATACGTAAAAGTATGTTTTAATTAAAAGTGCACTTAGTAGAACGATTCAGTTATATGCTACTATTTTTAAAAACTGTCCTAACATTACTTGAAAGTTACAAAGACAGCAGAGACAAAACTTCCCAAATTTACAGGACTCATCCAACAAAGGAAAACAACCTACTTTCTAGAAATTTTTTCTAGTAAAGGAAAAGGAAAAGAAAGAAGAATTGGGCAGGGATATAGCTCAGCAGCACAAGCGCCTGCCTGCCAAGTGCAAGGCCCTGAGTTTGACTCCCAGTACAAAGAAAAGGAAAAAAGAAAAAAGAATCCTGACTAATTATTAAGTGAAGCAGACAACAATTTGAAACATATTTTAGTAAGTTATTTTCAGTCAGCAATACCTAACAATGAAATGGGCTACTGAGTATTCCATTCTTTGTGATCAAGAAGAGACTAGACCATATACGAAAGGAATTCCATATTATATGAAAGAAAAGACACAGTATCAGTGCACAAATATTAAAATGATAGGACACAAGGCCATCTTGGCCGTTCTTCTCCTTATTTCTGTATTTTCAGACAAAACGTAACCCTAACTGAGAAGATACAAATTCACAAAGAAGATTAAATATTGAAAATTTCTCTCCTGAATACGTTGTGAGTTCTCCTTCACAAGAGAAACCTATGTGATCTTACTGGGTTCTGTCTACTATGTCAGCCCTTTACTCAGTCCTAGAGAAGGCAAAGTAGTGATTTGAAGCTCTAAGAAAAATGAAACCAATGCTGACTGTGGTGGTACACCCTTGTAATACTACTGAGGCAGGAGGATAGCTATGAGTTTGAGGCAAGCCTGGACTACGCAGTGAGTTCAAGGTTAGCCTGAATTACCCAGAAAGGCCTTGTCTCAAAAACAAACCTAACGAACAGTTAAAAAACAAAACAAAACAAAACAAAACAAAACTTCAAGGCGTGGTGGCACAAACCCGTAATCCCAGCACTTAGGAGCTAAGGCAAGAGGATCGTTGCGAGTTCGAGGCGAGCCTGGGCTACAAAGTGAGCTCAGGCAAGACTGAACTGCATAGTGAGACCCTGTTCCAAAAAGACAAAAAAACAAAGTAAACCCCGTGATCCTCCTCTCAGCACAGCTCCTCGAACTTTACTTTTGTTAAACAGAGTGTTGCCTTAATGTACTCCACTGATAAGGAAATCTGCATAGGTCTAGCATGTTACAACAGTAATGGCCAAACCTAGCAAAAGACCTTATTTCTCTAACTCATCCATAATGACGCACTGTCTATAGCAGCTTTCCAACTAGCAAGTCAGAAACGAGTATTTCAACACACATAGTGTGGCAAGCAACTGAATGATTTATTATGTCTTTTATGGAGAAAGTCTGCCTTCTTCTTCCGAAAATAGTAAGGTAATTAATCTTCTCAATTAGCAGTTTCAGTTAGCATGCCCATGAGGCTGTCATGCTATATCTATACAATCTCTCTTAGTCTTTTAGGGTCATAAAGACAGGTCTTGGTGGTGCACACTTAAAATCCTATCACTCTGGGAGGTCAAGACAAGAGGATGGCAAGCTCAAGGCCAGCCTCAATAACTTAGTGAAACTCTATCTCAAAATAAATTTTTAAAAGAAGTGTGGGGGTTAAGAGAGGTGAAGGCTGGGGCTATAGATGAATGCGAAGGCCCTGGGTTCAACCTCCAGTGCGCACATACAAAAACAAATCCTTGACAGCGGGAGGCAGAAAGATCATAAGCTCAAGTCCACCTTGATCAATGCAATTGTCTCAATATAAAAATCTCATTTTATCATAGACTGATAATATAGGTAGGAAGCTACATAGGCTTCCCTAGAAATACCAACCTTACGGACAACAAACAAAACAAAATGAAGCAAAAAACAAACAAAAAGAAATATCATTAACCACCCAACATCACAGTAATAAAAAAGCGTTTTGGACCAAATTTAAAGAACTGCATGAAATGTGTTAACCCTTTGTCATATTTCTCAGCTTGTACTACCTTGGAGGGAGAGAGGTGCTATATACCAAATTTCCTCAATTCATACCAGGCATGAAATTTTTAAATTTGCCCTTGCTTAAGTCACTTGAAAATAATCAATAGACAAATCATTCACTGGAATTCTCTACGAATGACTACTTTACTTACACATAGGAGATGTGTTAGTTAATGCTTGTAAAATGGAATCTGCTTCCAGAGTAGACATCATTTTCAACATAAGTTCTGCTTGTTGTTCAAGTCCAACTTCTAGGCGAGCATCTAGGGCTACAAAAGCAATTAAGAAGAAAGTATATATAATCATAATTGTCATTCATGTCCTACCTCCAACAATAAAACACCAATATGTGAATGCACAAAAGGGTAAGTAGTATGCCCTTGCAGAAAGACAGTGTGGCAGGTAGTATCAATGCCACAACAGGGAAAATGTGTGATAAGGAAGTTAAAGATAAGACATATGTTATACAGAGATAGAGATATTATGTCAAGTACTGATAATAGAAGCAAATATATTAAGGATAATGGACCCAGGTTATTCAATTTAAAAAGATACAAATGTGGAAAGAGAAAAGAAGAAAACACTACCATTATATTAAAACCAGATGAATCAATCAACATGAACTCACCACATTCAACACAGAGAATCAGATGTGTAGATACACACACCACAAACAGTCCCTAGCTCTGTCCACCAAGAAGGCATGGAAACAGCCAATAAAATAGAAGTATAGCTAGCATCCAAATCTTGGTTTCTTAAAAATATTCCTCTTCAAAAGGATTAGAGTTATTTCACTACTTATAAAAGCAGCAATTCCCAGAGTGGAGCAAGTATGATAAATGACGAGCCTGGGGGCATCATGTTTTAACAAAGAATAAGAAAGTATTCAAAGACTGATGAGGCTATGTTAAAGGTCAGAAAGCAAATTAAAGGAGATCTTACTGGTCAAAGGTGAGACAATTTGAGTATCAAATCTAATAAACAATATGGTGAATGTACTTTAGACACACAAATGCACACTAAAATGGTGAAAATGGTAAATTTCTATTTTATCACAATAAAAACAAGTAAATTATAAGAAATTATAAACACAGAATAAAAAGTATCATAGGTTCACTCAAAACTGAATAAGTAAACTAATTTTGAAAACAAGTTTGGTGAAGAATGGGACTACTTATGGTTTATATGTATTTAAAAGTTACTTTTTACAAGAGGAAAACAACAATCTTACAATAAAGAAGCCTAGTAGACAGGTCCTTAATCAAGTGATTAAACTTTGCCAAAGGTAGTAGGACAAATCAAAGTCTGAGCCACTTAAAAGGATGCAATGAAAAAAATCTGACCATTATTTCTGTGATGTTCCTGCCAAAATGCATGAACTCAATTTAATCATGAGGAAACTGCATACAAATCCAAACCGAGCGACATTCTACAAAATAACTGGCTTGTGATCTTCAAAACATCAAAGTCATGAAAGTCAGCTCTGACAAACTGTTGCGGGCTGAACAGGATAAAAGAGATATGGCAACTAAATGTAATGCTTGATTCTGCACTAGGTCCTTGTGCATAATGAACGTTATCTGAAACAAGGTACAGTGGCATGCAGCACTCTGGGAGCCAGAGGCAGATGCATAGGAGTAGGGTAATTTCCTGATTCTGAATATTCTTCTTGATGTGTATGATGAAATGTCTATTTTTATAAAATGAACAAAACAAAAGTAACGTGAGATTAGCAACTTACTTTCAAATATTTCAAGTTAACAGAGATTCTCTGCATTATACTTATAACATTTCATTAAATGTGGTTGTTTCACATTTTTAAAATATTTTATTAAAAAATTAAGTATGTCTGATACAGGCTAATAAAAGAAAGTACTATTCAGTAAGGTTTTGTTCTTAAATAAAAATTTATTATCAAAAATAGAAAATTACAGCAAAGCACAAATAATTAAAATCACTAATAATTAAAATCACTGCCAACTGCATACAACCCACTATTGTGGGCTGGGCATATAGCTCAGTGGTATAAGCACCTGCCTGGCAAGTGCAAGGTCCTGAGTTCAATTCCCGGTACAAAAAAAAAAAAAAAAAAAAAGAAAAAAAAGAAAAAAAGTGAACCCACTATTGCTATTTTTGAGAGAAATAAAAAGGTAAAGAAGCTCCCCCAAACCTAACAATAAAAAAAGAGCTCTGACTGGCATTCAGAGCAAAACTGTGATTCTAAGCACACACTTAGGATCCCTTCCAGCACACAATGAGGATCAATTTGTCAAGGGACAGAATATACATACATTTAGTATTTGTTTTTAGAATAGTATGTACCATCAAATACTCCCATACACACTTACCTTGAGACACTGAAACACTAACTGTCTGTGAGCCATTCTTTTCTGTGTTTGCTGGTGGTTTTGCTACAGGAATGCCCAGACCTCCAATGTAAGGGTTGTAATTGTAGGTACCGTAATCAGCACCCCAATAATCATACCATGTGCTGCTTATTGGCTTAAAAGAATGCAAAAAATTGTGGTTTATATCTCTTTAATGAATGAAATATATTTATATAATTTAAACCAAACACTAATACATAGCAAACTTTCTTCCCAACTTTTAAATTCCCACAATCCAGTTATAATTTCAATGAGTTACAAGAATGGCCCAATAATAGCCTATTCATTTTCTGCTAAAATTTAAAAACATCTAAACAAATCTGAAAACATACAGAAACTGACAGATGCCTGGCAGGCACCCTTAGGAAAACTAACATGAAGAAGTCAGTGCCACTAGAAGGCTGCATACATACATCTTTATTAGAAGCAGTGGCAGCTAAGATAAAAGTTAAATCTATAATGAGCTCAGACAGGATGAGCTCAAATGGCCAACTGGCTGCATGAAATGCTGATGATCTATACCTCAACTTTCACATCCTTATTAGTGGTTCTTATACTTATTAAAAGCTATATCAAAAAAAATCGGTATGTTTATTTTATACTACTAGATTGACATATTTTAAAAACTACTACAGTACTTATAGCAATTTAATGCATTTTGAGTATGCTGAATACTGGTCCATATGTGGAAATAAATAGGTATTATTTTCCTCTTTTAGAAATTACTAAGCCAAAACAGCAAAAGATTTTAATCGTAAAGAATATTCTAATATAGCATACCTTAAAAACTTTGGCTGCAAGAGGATCCTTTTCCAAATCAATATCTAAAGGATCAATGTCAACTTCCATTAGATCTTGAAGCAGCTCAAGGTCAATTTCTTTTTCTTTTTCCAAAGAAGACAGAGGAGTTGTACCTTCAAATAATTGAAAGTGATTCTATTGGTAGAGTGTAGCACATTAAAAATGAAAGGATATATTGCTTTTGTTAACAGAAAAAATTACTGTACTGTATCTGAATGTAAAATATACATGCCTGATTTTAAAATCTCCAATTTTTTATACTTACCAAGTATTAATCAGTATGCAAATATTATTCTACAACACACAATTTTTTAAAAATGTGATACTTGATTTCCTACAGAAAAGCTCTTATTGAACAGTTAAACTTTGCTATTAAAAATAGTATTTCTAGAATGATTAAAATTATTCTTATATTCAGCCAGGTGTGATAGGGCATGCCTGTAATTCCAGCACTCGGGAGGATCTTTGCAAGTTCGAGATCAACCTGGGCTACAAAGTGAATTCAAGGCAACACTGAACTGCATAGCAAGACCCTGTCTCAAAAAGACCAAAAACTAAAATATAAAATAAAATTCTTATATTCAATATGTAATTCACTACACAGTATTTCATCCATATCAACAGCTAATCTTATCCAGGGTAACAAAAAAAGAAAAAAAGACATCTATTTAACTTATTCTATTATGAATCAGAAATTATTTTGCCCTCTGATCTAAGTTTTAAGTAGTTTTCTATACCCTACAACACTTACTCTCCCATCTTTCCCATTCTCATTTTCAGTATATATTTTTAGAATTCTCAATATACACCACCAGCCTGTAGTGGGTATCAGTATATAAAGATTAATAAAACCAATCTTCCCTCAATAGATTAATAAGTGTTCAAAAGTAGGGATACACTAGAATCAAAATAAATACATGCTAGGACAGATATTTCAGTGTGCAAGAGGAGCCCAGAAGAGAGAGCCCTCAACTCCTAGAGGAAGGCAAAATCTATATGCATCTGTGATAAGGATTTCACCATGCAAATAAAAGGAGCACGTCTATTCCAGATAAATGTTAGTAGTTTATCAAAACAAACATTTGTCATTCAGAGAAGCAAGGCAAAATATATTAATCAGGAAAATAACTCATGTCATTTATAAGGGCAAAGACAACAAAAAACATTTTATGCTTCATTTACATTCTGTAATTTCAAACGTTTTTATTGATTAAAGAACTATGGAATATTTTAAAGAAAACACAATTAAAATTGTACCCGTTATATCATGTGTCAAAGGTTCATCTATAGTTTCCAGCAACTGAACTGACGACTGCTGAAGGGAGTCGTCTGAGTCACCAGCTGTGGCACCCGCATCATCACCCACTGTTCCGTCCTCCATGGCTTCTGCCGCTACTGGAGCCAACAATTCTCCTGTATTTAAAGAGACAACCCTAACCATTTTAATAATTTACACACAATCTTCTAAAACAGATTAAAGAATGACAGAGTACATATTTTACCAATAGAAAAGAATCTGAAGAAAAAGAGCCTGCATCTATCTTTCAAAAGCTAGGACTCAAGCTAGGACTCACCACAGTACCTTTAAAGGCCAAGGAACTAGTAGGAAACACACAACATATATAATGTGAACAATCAATGATTCATACTTTACATTAACTTACTTGTTCATCAAAATAAGCTTATCAGGCAGATATTTCTTTATATTTTACAGATAAAGGAACACAGCACTGTGATTTCCTCAAAAGTCACATACAGAACTAGTAAGGAGCAACCCATGGTGCTCAATAATGAAGTACAGCAGCATTTATGTCCATGCACTTTAACAAACTAACTCTTCTCTGAACACTTCCTCTTATCAAAACTATAACGTAACTAAATAAAAAATTTTAAATAATCAGAGTTGTTTTAACATCAAAGAAAACTTTTCTACTTTGGCTTTCATTAGGAAGTTACAGTCTCCTTTAAAGATTACTTAGTTGAGCAGGAACAGGCTAATTCTCATTCACTCCAGGAAAATCAAGTCTGGACAAACCTGCTAAGATATCCTGCAGCATACAAGTTAAGGAATACTGAGCCCAAGCACCACCCCAAGATATATCTCCTCTATTGAAGTCAGTTCCAACCAAAAGTAACAGTAGTCTTTCCAGCTGTGGTTCATTCACAATCTCGCAGAGATGAATAGTTGGCCTTGTGGCATTTGCAATGCGTGCGAGAACCTGTAATATAGTTTATAAATCAAATACTTAGCCAGCAATCATAATCTTTTAAAAAACAACAGAAATCTATCAATACACTGGCACTGGAGTAATCGTTTTCAATAATGATGTATTATTTTGGTGTCAAAGTAATACCATGACGTAAGAGTTCAGAAGAAAATAATTTCATATTAAACATTGAATCTGATAGAACAGTGCATTAGGAATAGCTGGTATAAACACCAAATATGCTTCAGGAAAGTAATCGCAGCTTTAAAGGTCTTTTTTAAATATCGTTTCATCCTTTGTGTATTTCTTCTTTTATTTAATATAAGGAAGGTAATTTACACAACCCAAATTACTCACATTTCAAACCATCCAATTTTTACTAAATTAAAATTTAAATCAAGTTTCCTTAGGAAAAGTGAAAATGATTATTAAATCTTTGCAAGGCAAGATTAAAAAAGACTAACTGCAAAAAAAAACAAAAGAATTATAATTATTATTAATCAAAATCAATTTTAAAATGGCATCCTTTTGAAGTTTTTTCTGCCCTCTAAGTCTGTATTTATAAATTATGCCTAACAATCTTCTTACCTTACAAACAAATAATAAGAGATCTGCATGACATGTGAAATCCATGGAGAGGAGAAACAGAACAAGTTTTTGGACTACTGAAATACAGCGTTCATGGGCCAGAGTAAATGGAAGTGGTTCTATCTCTGGACTTTCTTTTGTTGTTGTAACTTCTGTATCTAAATTAGAACGAGACCATTCTGCTGTCCGACGCAAACGAATTAAGTCCTTAAAGTGCTGCATACAGAAATGCACATTTGAATTAATGAAAAATTTGCAATATATATTTACAGAATGAATATATTCACTCAACACACAACTTTTAATGAAAAAAATTTTAGATAAACCGTAGGCTTCAAAAATAAAGATTAAAAGCTATGCTGACCATAACACACCTTACTTCCTATCTAAAGTACATACAGAATATTTAACACAATTTTAGGCAAGTGAAATTCTACAAAAAGGGCACAGAAAGATACCATATCTCATGTAACATCTCAAATATTACCCAGGTAGCCTAACATAATTTATAGAAAGTTGATAGTAAAGAAAATTATAGGGCTGGGGATTTAGCTCAGCGGAACAGCGCCTGCCTGGCAAACGTGAGGTCCTGAGTTCAATTCCCAGTACCGGAAAAAAAAAAACCCAAAAAAAACCAAAACAAAGAAACAATAAGAAAATTATAACTTCAAATACAAAGTATTCATTTAAATTATTTCAAAATCTGGTGAAATAAGTGTAATGTTGTATTTATTTAAACAATACACAAATGTGGTTGTTACATATATTAGATACATACGCATATGTACGTCATACCAAAACATACATACATACATACATACATTTATTTATTTATTTATTTATTAATTATTTAGCTGTACAGGGGATTGAACTCACAACCTTGCGCTTGCCAGGCAGGTGCTTACGCCACTGAGCTATATCCCCAGCCCAAACTTCTAAAACATTAAAGATCACTAAAATTCATTTTCACTTAGAAAAGGACATGCTGTATTTCAACCTTGTGTACTAGAAGATCCAAGAGAAGTTTCAATTCTAACCTAGCCCTGAAAATCTTTCACTACCATAACGAAAGGGAAATGAGAAGCCATAAACATTATTTAATATATTATTTTATTTTTAGGGCTAACACAAATAGTGTTTATAGTCATCCTATATATTTCAGTATTTTCTTTTTTAGTTTTTTGAGACAGAGTCTCACTGTGTAGTCTAGGCTGGCCTCAAACACGTGGCAATCCTCTTGCCTCAGCCTCCCAGATGCTAGCATTACAGATGCTAGGATTACAGATGTGTGCATACACCTGACATGTACGAAAATAAACAGCATCATCAATGTACATGAGCAAATTCTTGCTGATAATCAGAACAACATTTTTAAATTTTCTTGGTCATTAGTAAAGACACTTCAATATTTACAGAACCTAAAATGCTAAAAAAAAAGTAGTTTATCTGAAAAAATTACATTCCATTACAAAGTATGAACCGTACCTTTGAAGTAGCCTGTTTTAGTTTTGCTTGCTCTACCAGGAGTTTATATGATGATCCTTTGTTACTCTGTATTTTTTCCTTTTCCATCTGTTCCACCAAAGCCTTCTGTTTTGCTTTTAATAGGTTAAGTTGCTTTAAAATACAAATAAATAAATCTTAAAACAACAGTTTAAAAAAGTAAATTGCCACTCTTCTCAGAACTCAAACTGATAGATGACAGCAATGCCTTTAAAGCTCTAGTAACAGAATTTTAACTATACTATTCATTAAAAACATCATTTCTACATTCTGACTTCAAGACCTATATTTTCATTAAGAATTAATCAGTTCCTTACCCATGAGTGAAAGAAAATAATCATAGAAGTTTCTTAATACAAGCCAATTAATAAATCAAGTAACATTTTTTAATAGTAGAAAATAAATATATTTTTAAAATATATGGGAATTTCTTTCTGGTATTGGGGATTCAAACCAGGGCCTTCACACTGAACTACATCCAAAGGCCTTTTTTATTTTTCATTTTGGGCCAGGGTCTCACTCACTCACTATTTTTTGTTTAAGAGTTTCAGCTTGCCAGGCAGACCGGCACTTACCTGTAATTCCAGCTACTGGGAAGGTTAAGTCAAGGGTCAACTAAGCAACAAGTAATAAATATTTCTAGTATATCTAGTGTTTAGTTTTTTTATTCAAAGAATTTTAGACTCATACAGATCGCTTAATAGACATTGCCAAATTTCCCATCATAATGATATTTTGCAAAAGTACAGCATTATCACAGCATGTACTGACACAAAATTCACCAATTTTCTTCACATTTTTGCAGTCTCACTTGTATTCATTTGTATATGCCCAGCTGTGCTCTCAAGTGTATACAACACTACGTGCTAGTTCACTTGTCTACTAAAAGACTCAATACTGAACGCTCTCACATAAAGTTCTGTTATGCTGTCCTTTCTGAACTCCATAATACCTCCTTTTCCATACATTAACCCTGGAAGTCAATAACCTGTAGCAATAAACTAATAGATCAAAGGAAAAAACTGCCCATGAAGACCTTCCAACCCATTGAATGACTTTCCCCACATACCCTTGAAATTGCTTTAGAAAATCACTAGAAAGGTACAGCCTCAATTATAAATTAATATTGCAGATAAGAACTTAATAAACAAGTCTTCTCTAAGAACACTGCATACATTTCTACTATGGATACCTATTTTATTACATGAGGGGAAAAAATGTTATAAACAAAAAAAACACATGATTATCCACATAGATAAAAAACAAGTTCCTAAATTAAAAGTAGCAGGAACATGTAAAAAAACAACCGAGTAACTGTAATAAGGGATTACATTTTGGTACTTTCAAAATACAGTGAATATTCTATGATAAACATATGCAATGATTGTGACAACATATTTAAACAATCACAATTTTAATTACTATACAAATACATGTTTTTCTAAACTATTTGAGAGTGAGCTGGCAACCTGATGCCCATCAATCTGAGTATTTTATAGCATCAATTTCCTAGAAACAAGGAAATTCTCTGGCAAATCAGAATACAATCAGAGTATTAAAACTGATGCCCTACCACCAATTATTTCTTGCACACTCAATTCTGCAAACTAAAACAAGTCCTTCAAATAAAAAATCAAATCGTAATATTTTATTTCATTATATTCTAGGGATATATATGTGTGTGTGTGTGTGTGTGTGTATATACATATATAGTTATATTCTAGGTTTTGTTGTCCAACTGTATATCCAGAATTAAGTATGACAGGCATAAACATTAAGTGCCCAATAAATTTTACCTGCATTTAAAAGAATACAAGTTAGTATTACCTAAAATTAGTTAGAAGTCTTAAAAAGAAGAAAATAAGGAAAATATCTCACAATGTTTTTCTTTGAAAAGATTCATTTAGCTCAGAGTTGAAAAAATGTAGACGCAAAAAATAAACTTCACCTTTTAAAAACAGACCCAATGCCTTCAGTTCTTTCAAGATGGAAAGGTTTTCATAAAAATCTCATTTCCCCTTAACATAACAACTACATACTAAATACTACATAAAACATGCTAGGTGCCTCTACTTTAAGAATCAAGGAAGAAATATGATCAGTTTGTATCTAAAAATCTTTAGGAGCAGCATGGAAATGAACTGGATTAAAGAAGAATAAAGGCATGGAAGCTTTCTGGCTACTCAAAACATAATGGCAACCTCATTTAGAATGGTAATAACAATAATGTAAAGAAGTGAACAGCTTAAAGATCACCAGAAGTCTGTACATTTGGTACTGTTGCCCTCTTACAAATAAAGTCTCTAAACTGGTAATCTCTCGAAACTACTTAGCCTGCCAAATGTCACACCCAAGAGATGATGAGACATCTGTCAACCTCCAAAATGATAATGTCATACAATAAATCAATGTATTTGACTATTACCTGCTTATGGTGAACGAGCTGCTTTCTGATTTTTCTGGAATATAATCTATCAAGACTACTGCTGCCCTTGGAAGATCTATTTAAGCTCTGGGTGTGCAGATTATTGTTGATAAAACTCCACTGGTTACCTAAAAAGGAAGGAAAAGTGTTACTAATAATACTGTTAAATGCAATTTTAAAGTACCTTTTATACCCAGAAAGTATAAAACGATTATGTCAATTGTGACAAAGCAAATTTAAAGAAAATTATAGAAACCACTACTAAGTAATTATTAGAAGATTTAACCCTACAAAGGTTAAATAACTCTGAGATCCTAAATAAGTTTAGGACCATAGTTCTACCTCCAATCCTTTCTTTAGGATAACAGGCACTCAACAATGTTTAAGACCAATGTTTGCACAACACAGCTTTACTTGTGTCACTAAGTTCTAACAATAAATACATAAAATATTATGTGTGCAAAGGGATATTATGCGTGTGTCATTATTTTGCTGAATTCAACCCAACAGTACTTAACCCATCTCTCATTCTTTACTCATGTTTCATTAATATAAAAACATCTTTCCTCTTCTCTGCTATGTCTTTTTCAAGTCTCAGTTCATATTCCTTGGCTTCAAAAAACTTTTCCACTAAGTTTTCCATTCTGAACAACATAAAAAAAAAGTTGGACTTCAAACATTATCTGTTCTACTCCAATTTATATTGCAGTTATTCATTTTAGCACTATATATTATTCTTTTACTGAGTAAACTGACCCATAAATGTAATTATTTCTTTTCTATAATCTCTGCAAACAGCAAATTCCCCATATATTAAAAATCCTTGATTTTTCAACATATAATACGCACCGTAAGTTGTTTTACTATAAAATATCGAGGAAACTTTGTATTATACTGACAATGTGTAAAATTCCAAATTTTACAGATGTGAATAGCTGTATTTACATATTTCATTGCTACCTCTAATCCTTATTAAGTGGAAAATGGGAATGAAAACATCAGATCTTGGTATTTGATTTTCTATTATTTTGTGTCTCAATCTTATTGACAAAGATTACAATTCAAAACAATCTGGGAATGTCTGTATCTAAGCATAAGCACTATTTGTAAGTCAATGGAAACAGCGCACTGGTAGGCAACATTTTCCCTTGGTTCAGTGGTCAGCAACCCCTTCAGAAAGAGGTTAAAGATAATTTACTCCTAATTAATTGAACTCTGTAGTGAAAAAAATGACACACCATACTAAAATAAAACATAAAAAAAAAAATCTTTGTAAATTTCCCTTTCAGAACTCACTTTTGTGTATTTTATTACAAAGTATTTGAATGAGAATGGGAGAAACCCTTGTGAAACACAAAGCAGTATTCAGAAACTAATTAAGTCTAGTTCAGAGTAAGAAATTTGTCCATCAAATCTAACTTCTGTCTTTAAAAAGATCCCTGACAGTTAACTCATTTTTTACATAAATTACATACAGCTGGTATCTCCAGGCCACTAGCCAGTTCTGGAGCAACTGCAGAGTCACTCAAAATCCCCACCAACATATTATTATAAACTTCTGATACCTGTCAAAAACCTTTCCCTGTCTTTACCATTCAAAGGTTTCTTTGCAGCTGCTGCTTCATCTTCAACAGTTGCCACATAGTCCAGCAATCTGGACACCAGCATAACAACCCAACTGATCATAGGAATATCTAGCACTCCTACACAGAGAGAGATGAGGGAAAAAATCCAGGTAACTATGATTCTGAACAGTCTCAAGACAAATGAGATAGAACATTTAAATAATTCAGAACATACTATATCATTACCAGTAGTAATATTTGTATATAATAAGCCTCACAACCAGACACTTTGACAATAAATTGAGAAGAATATTTTTTTTTTTTTTTTTTTTTTAATTTTTCTCCGGTACCGGGAACCGAACTCATGACCTTGCGCTTGCCAGGCAGGCGCTTTTGCCGCTGAGCTAAATCCCCAGCCCCGAGAAGAATATTGATTCTAACAAAGGATAGGTACTTTCTGGTATGAAAAGAAGAGTGGATGTGGGATCAATGCAACAATCGCTAATTTATCAACTAGAAAACAAGGTATAAGATCCACAGGCAACTGAAATATCCAATTCAACTTACAATTCATATAATACCAAACTATGTTCTAAGTTTTTTTCCTAAAATAAGTTTCTTGCTCAAATGAAATTCATCATTGACCAAAACAGCAAATATGGATCAAAACTTACATAAGAGAGTCTGATTTTAGTTATATATACTATATATAATAAACTATAATATATACTATATATATACACTATATAGTTATTCAATACAGAAAAATATTACAACAATTTCAAAATTCAATGTTAAAAAAAGTTAAAATCATAAAAAGGTAATAATTTAAAAGTAACAATTATGTAGCAGTCAATCACATGAAGACTGCTCACTTTAAAACTTCCATATCATAAAAATATTAGTAATAGGGATGGGGATATAGCTCAGTTGCACAGCGCCTGCCTGGCAGATGCAAGGTCTTGAGTTCGTTTCTGATACCAAAAAAAACCCCAAAAACAAACAAAAAATACTACTAACATATGCTATAATAAATGCTGAAGTATTTCACAGTCAATATGTTATCAAATATATCATTTTTACAAAGATAGCTGCTTTATAGTAATACCTTCTGTTCTCCTATGCATGGGTAATTCTGGCTGAAGAGGTGACAATAAATTATCCAAGAGATTAAGCAAGCTTTCCAATACCCCACTATTACTAAGTGATCGCTGACCAATGCAGGAAAGTAACATAAAGACCCTAAAAAAAAAAAGACGTACAGAAATAAAGCTTACTATTTTTGTTCAATATCTTAAATAATTTAATACTCATGTTTACTTCTTTAAAATATTACATCTTTGGTAGGGTAAGAAAGGTTTGTAGCTGGAGGTATGTCAAAATCAGCTTTTTCTAATTATTGGTTATACTTTCTAACGTTATCTACAAAAAATATCACGCACTCAGTGAATAATCAGGGAACTTTAACTGAGCCTCAAATAGCACATTTAACACATACAGTAACATGATCTGGTTGGAAATACTTAAAAATTCACATCCGCAATCCCCACCAATATAACTGAACTAAAAATGGAGCCTATTTACATGCAGTCTTTAGGACAGTGCTAGCACGCTTCAGTAGATATTCCCAAAATCCTGAAAATACCTATTTCATTTTCTTCCCACTTAGTATCCACATAAACAAGATTTCAAAATCAGGTCAATGACTTTAAGAAACACCAGTCACTAACGACAAAAACCAGCATTATTTTCTGACTTACCTATCCTGAGGAAAGATGAGAAGCTGCTCTGAATTATATAATTCCTGTAGAACATTAGAAAGAAACCGACCCCACCATCTTTCACCACCGCAAAGCTGAACAAGCAGGAGGCCAGTATGTAACCGTATCTTGGGTGTTCCACTGATGCACAAGTGTTTAAAGAGCTCTTCACAGGCCTGGGCATGAAATGTGCTCTGTAAAACTGCAGGAACAGAGTGCCCTATTACAAGAAAGAAAATAAAATTTCCTATTTAAGTGTATGGTGTAACATCAAAATCGGCCAGCCTACATATGCTTTCTCCTTTGCTAGCGATCAACAGACAGTTATATTCTATTCACTTTGTTATTTATCTACTTTGTAAGTATAACTTTAATTGTTAATACTTAGGGAAAAAGAGCATCCAGTCAATTGTATCTCTTTCTAGTTAGGTTTATCAGATTGTGCTGTGGGTTTGACTGCGTGCACGTGCATGTGTGTGTGCACATGTGTCTCCATCCATCTTAATGATCAAAAATATTTCCTGGCTAAAATATTTCACAACCAATACTTTATCAAATACATCATTTAAAACAAGTTTTAAATTAGGTTAGCAATTTATGAAAACTTATCACCACTGAATTTTTAAGCAACACTTAATACATACTTCGCCAGGAACACAAGGATGTGGATATGATAACAAAAACGAGAAACTGATCAAATACCCTTTTCAGAAAAAGTAAAAGACTGGAAATTTAGCTCAGAGGCAAAGCATCTGTGTGGAGCCTTGTGGTCGATTACTAGCACCACTGAAAAATAAACCTTAAAATAAGGGACACAGGGAAATGGGTTAAGCTAAACAGAGACTTCATAAATACATTAGAAAGGATATCAAAATTAACAATACCCAAAAAACATTAGCACAGATCCTACAACATGCAAAAAGATCACAGATATATTCCCAGCCATTAATGTACACAATCCAAATACAAACCATTGGAAGAGTGAAGAAGGCTGAGCAAAGTGTCCAGTAAGTATCTGATGATCGTACGTAACTGCTCTGTGGAAGATGCCTGAATTAAATCTTCTGGATCTGATGTTTCACTCAGTGTCTTACGACTTGCACCTACAGCTACTTTGAGTCTCTGCACAGCATTCTGAGCCAAATTTAGCTGAAGCTGTAGCTGAATACAATCCTGATAAGCAGAAAAAACTCTACTGTCCTCCTCAACTGCCTTGTCTGGTTTTCGTAAAAAGTACTGTGCATTGTTAGCACTGTTGAGGGGAGGAAGATCGATACTTTGCAAAAGAGTTTCCAGACGATGACAAGCTAAGTTATATCTGTATAAGTTAAAAAAAAAAAAATTATTAACTCAAATATTCTTTCGACATATACATGTGCACACTGAGAATTACATCTTTAAAATGTTAAAACCCAACTATTAAAAGAATTACTCTTCGGTAAGTACTAATACATGAAATAAATTAATCACATTATTTTCATGCCTTAAGCATAGTGGTAATGTGCTATTATCCTACTTCCTTTTTTGGCTCTTTTCTGTACAGTTATGAAAGGACATTCTTTGGAAAAATAAAAGCAAAACATGTAAAATACAAATCTTAAGTAATATTAAAATCTTTTCTACTAACCTGCACTGTATATCCTCTTGTAGTGCAACCATCATTGCTAAATGCTGGTCAATTTCTGGCTGGTTTGCAGATTCTCCCTCTCCCTTGAGAGGGTCATGCATTAACTTCAGCTCACTTTCCCAGGGCAAGATATAGGTATGACCATAGTAAAATCCTAAAGGGATTTTTGCTCTGGCATTTGTACTACCATACCGTCCAATGACAGTTATCTAAAATGAAAAATTATAAATACACATACACACATCAGCCACAACTAAAAACTCTGAACACTTCATTTACACAGAATAGTTATACTTGTCAATTATATGCCTCAGTATTTTTTAGAAACATAGAAAATATAAATTTCCTTTCTTGAAGTTCTTTACCTTCATAAATCTGCACACAGGAGGTGGTATTAAGTCATGAAGAATTAGTGAGTGGGTGCTTATATCAGTTGCCACTACCAAGCGCCTTCCATCCACTTCTTCTCCTAATGTCCAAATGTCAATTGATAAGGAAGCCAAGTCTCCACAAGTAGGAATCAATACATCTGTTAACAATATAGGTCTTCCAAAGTCCAAAGTCACAAATCTCCTGGCGCCTATGAATGAAAGAGGAATGATTAAGAAGAAAAAAATCTTAGCTATACTATATATATATATATATATATATATATATATATATATATATGTAACTTAACTGAGTAATACTAAAAAACTGTTTAAAGCATCCACCTTGTAACATAAAATCAACTTAGTAAACTAAAAAAAAGGAAAAGTACATGAGCAAAAATGACCTTGTCAATTCTCTTTTCAAAACTCTCAAACTCCAATCTATGTAACCTTAGCTTTAAGTCACAAACTACCAGATGAAGACTCTTACTATGAAAACAATCAGCTTTATTTTAAAAATTAAGTCAGTAAATGTAGTACATAGGCTAATATACAGTAACAATCTGCCCTTCTTTCAGCCAGTGGATTATTTGTTTTTCTTAATTTCACAACTAGAAATACTGAAGTACCAAAGTAACGCTGTATGACTTTAAGCCTTGTTAACTTAATGTGGAGCTGCACGTTATGCTAGGTTTAATATGCAAACTTTAAATGTGGCTAAGGTCATATATGATCAAATTATCACTTAAAGAAAAGAAGAAAGGCTCAGGAAGGTCCTCCAAGGGAAATAGCTCATTTCAAACAATGTCCTTCCTAGTACTGACAGTAATATATCTTCAGCTCAATGCCTGAAGAAGCAAATGAAGAAAAAGATTTTCATTTCATTTTATATGCACAATATAAAAACAAGCTTAATTAGTAAAATGTATGTTACACCACTAGTAACACCACATTTCTTTTACTTTGCATTTGCATAAAGGGCAGCTGATAACACACCTGCTGCATTTTACAATTAAGGAAAACAACTAAAAACTTCTAGGAAAAGTCCTGCTTTCAATGGAAAAAGAAAAGAAAAAAGGCAGTGACTAAAACTAAAACTAAACAGAAACATTATTACACAACATACAAAGCCCCTGCTCAAGGGGTTTATATGCTGTCCAAATTGCACTATAAACTACTGCTCACAACTAAGACTCCAGAACAGCAAGTTGCACTCTAAATGTTACAAATTCTAATGTTTCCAATTAATAATTATTTGGGTAGAAGGAACACACACTGTTGCAATAGAAAAGCATAGTTTAATTGTTCATACAGAGTAAAGTGTTACAGTATACATGACATATCTACAATTTTTCCATTGAGGATTTTGTTCACTTCTACTGTTGCTGAGGCAGAATTATGAGGCAAAATCTTCCTACTTCTTGTAGATATGCTCTAATGAAAGCACCTCCCCTTTGGGAAGCTGACATAGAAAGATTGCAGTGAGTTCAAAGCTAACCTGTGCTACATAGTGAGTTCCAAGCCAGCCTGAACTACAGAACAAGACCCCATCTCAAAAAGGAAAAAAAGAACAGAAAAAAAGCACCTACTCTAGAGTAAAAGCACAAGACAAGCCTAGATAAAATTTCAACTATGAGATTATTAAGTGTTACTAATCTTACTCAGTTATCATAATAAACAGTAGTTTTGTTGGCTAGTCTCAAAAAAAAATTTTTATTATACTAATGCTAGTTTTAGGAGTACTCCTTGAAGTGTAATTTGTAGCATAATAGTGAGTGACTAATTAAAATAAAGGCAGATATTATATGCTAATCATACTTCAACAGGCAAGACTGAGATAAAGACCAAATTGTTCAAACAAAATTAGCAAACCTGCTCAACAGCACTCTTCTAGCTAATACAGAATCACACAGCTTGAACATTATATAGCACTTATTCTTGGCAAAATGTATTTACCCAAGAGGAAATGTGATTTTTTCACAACAGGAAAGCAAACCGAATGAACAGTAAGCCACAAAAAGAACAGCAGAGAGGGAAAAAAATTACTTTAAGAAATTAAAAAATTACCTGAGTGCATTCGCTCTATAATAATGGACTGGTGAGGTGGAGGTTGAAGAAAATGTGAAGCATGAGAAATTGCAAGGGCTAGACCAGAACCAAGTGGATTCTAGAAAAGAAAAAAGTATAAATCTATATTGGTATTACTCTTGCTATATAAAAACTACTAATCATAATAGTAATAGGTTTCATTTCCTGTTGCATATTTTTTAATATTTTATAAAAGAAAATAATCTAATTTGATATACTAAATTGGTATAATAAAATTTTGTCTCCTAAAGTTAGAGTTTACTTCAAAATATTTTAAATGGATAAACCAATGCCTATTTAAAACATAATTTACCATTCTGGACTTGTTGGAATTTTTGTTATGTGCAGCAAGATTGACTGCTGGGGGATCAATGACTGAGCCTGGGAAAAGCTGTGCAAGTTCGGCATTAATCACAACGGAAACTGCTTCATTGGGTGGAGTGAGTGGTGGAGTCATAAAAAGTGGTGTTGTTTTTGGAGTGGGTGGAATAACATCAGATGGATGAATGAAGAATCCAGGGGCAGCCACTGGGTTGGAAGGCACAGAGTTGTGAACAGGACCTACTGCTGATGCTGCTGATGCTGCTGCAGCTGCTGCAGCTGTTGTCTGATGTAACTTGGCTTCCAGCTTTGCTTTCTGTAAAAGAAGTAAAAGCAACACATATAGACTAATCCTGCCTACCTAACTTGTTGGGTATACAAGGGTAAATATTATAAAGAGAAACATGATTAGCTAGGTCCTGGTTAAATAACGAAGAACCAAAATTGGACATAATATCAATGGAACGCTGCACTGATATATGTACTCCTTCAAATACTGAATATAAAATTTCCTGTGTATTTTTCAAAGCGAAGGTGAAAAGCCAGCAGAACAATTAAATGTAAATAAGGAAATGAAGTTCTGCTCTAAAGAAAATATTAACAGGAGATGGATTCTCATGCTGACTAAACTGGTAAAATTTGTCAAGTGAAACTGTCACAGGGTCCTTTAAGCCACAATAAAAATCTAAAAAACACCTCTCATCATTGCTGAATTTTAAGTCACACTAATTTAATTGGTCTTTGGAATGCTGTTTTAGGTTCTCTATTCCATGAAAATGGTTAACTGGTAACTAGAATGTTTGATCAAGAGTGTTCAAATGGAATGTACAAAAAGTATCAACTGCATTTCCTCAACTACGTGTCAAATAAAACGTAATGCTGCAATTTTAACAAATTTAAAACGTATCACAAAGACTTTACCTCAATTTTTTGTTGAAAATGATTAGCTCACATTGTTCAACCTATTTTCCTTTATGAAAATAATGGTCATTTTTACAGTGCTTTTTCAGCTTTTGAAGTTTAGAGACAGCATGAACAAAGAGCCAAATAGTCTCCAACCTGTTGCTGAAGCTTCAAAAGCTGCTGCTGTTTCTCTTGCAGCACCTGTAGCTGTTGCTCGGCTGAAGCCATTGCATGAGAGAGAGACTGCAAAGCTACCTGGGCTGCTGAACTCAGTGCTGTCGAGGCTTCCCCAACTGTCCCCGACGAGAGTCCACCTACTGCAGGAGTAACCCCGAAGGAACTCACTGGCATAAGACAAAGGAAACAAGAACAAAGACACCAGGATGAAGAAAAGACTTACAAAGAAACAAGGTACACTATTTTGACACTAGAAATATAGCAAATTTTAATTTTTTTTAAAAAAGGAATCATGAGAATATAAATAGGAAAATCTTAACAGCAAAAGTAGAAAACTGGTAACATGGGTATCTAAGAAGATCCATAAATGACTACTAAAAAAAATTAAGACCAATTTATTTTCTAAGTTGTAAATATTTGTGCTATAGAAGAAATTTCATTTCATTTTAATAAAATGATCATGAGGGGCTGGGGATTTAGCTCAGCGGCAAAGCGCCTGCCTGGCAAGCGCAAGGTCGTGAGTTCGGTTCCCGGTACCGGAGAAAAACCAAAACCAAAAAAAATAAAAAAATAAAATAAAATAAAATAAAATAATAAAATGATCATGAAAGATGAGAGTCATCTTACATCATCTGAACTGAAGAAATAAACTATGCTCCCCTAGAGTACTTAGATGGGGAGAGGAACATTCCACATAGAGTAAGACCTAGCACACATTACAGACTCATAGACATTATCACCAATAAAGGACCTAGGAAACCTTACATGTTAAGATATTTCTTTTACTTTCCCTTTCAATATCACTCAAAAATATATGACAAATAAATTTTCTTCCATTAAATACTTATGAAAAGCATTTTAGAAGTTGAAATAAAAACTTAACTCCACAACTTAATCTAACATGTCAGCCTAAAACAAACAGGTAGACGTCTAATAACAGCATTAATATTTATAACAAGCCTCTACTGGAAAGTTAAACTCAGGTAACAATAGCACAAATTTAGTACATATGCATTAGCAAATGGCCACCTTTGACCAATGAACAAGTATATGAGGTAGAGGTCATGATTCCCTTTTTTAGTTGATTAAGAAAACATCCTATAAAGCTGATAGTGGTACAACTGTATTAGAACGGAGGGCTAGATGAAGCCAATGCCAATGCACTCATCATGAAACTTATATTAAATCTTAGCAGTAGCAAAGTATTAACTCGGAAAAGTATCAGTTACTACTGTATCACCATATGCATAACATACTGTTAAAATCTCATTTTACAGATAATAAAATTAAGGATGAGGGAAGTAAAGTTATTTGCTAATTAATAGTAGAAAGAAAAGAAAGCCCAAGCAATCTGGTGACCTATCTTTTTAACGTCTAACAAAGGCTGTATTTCAAAACAGTGAACAGGAAGCTTGGAAACTACAGTCATCTTTCACCTAAAAGAATGCTGCCCTAACATTTAATAAAAATACCTCTGCTGGCAGTGGTTTCAGGATGTGTGAAATACAGAGATGATCTCTTGTATATGAATGCACTAACTCTGAAAAGACAAGAACCAGTTCCACTGCTTGCTTTACAGGAAGGGAAATGGGTGGAAGATGTAAAGGAATATTCTTTTATACCTAGGTTTTTGTGGTACCAGGGATTGAACCCAGGGCTCTTCAAACTGAGCTATACCTTTGATCCTTCTTAATAAGGAAAAATTTTGAGACAGGACATTGCTAAATTGCTAAGTTGCCCAGGCGAGGTTCAAACTTCTGATCTCCCTGTCTTAGTCCCCCACAGTACAGAGGTTACAGGAATGCACCACCACACCTGGCTAAACTGAGGTTTATATCTTTAGATTTTCCTTACTCTTTTGAAAGCATTACTAATTCAAATAAGTTTCTTAAAATTAAACTCCTGGATACTTAATTTCATGACAAAGCCAAGGAAAGAACCTTAAGTTCAATTTTTCACAGTATGTTTTTATAAATGACAATAGTCTAAGAAAACAAACTAATTTTGATCTTACTAGAATCTCTATGTTTTTAACAACTTACATTTAAAATTCTATCCTCATTACTTAAGCTAAGAATTTTACTTAGTGATTACTGCCACAATTAAGACAGGACACAAGGGGCTGGGGGTTTAGCTCAGTGGCAAAGCGCCTGCCTGGCAAGCGCAAGGTTGTGAGTTTGGTTCCTGGTACCGGAGAAAAAAAATAAATAAATAAAAATAAATAAATAAATAAATAAATGGAAAAAAAAAAAAAAGGACACAATTCTGAAAGAAAGAGTACTAAAATAAAAAGCTGATAAATTCTTTCCAAAATCTTTTGTCATTCTGAAGCCAAATGCAAGATTGTTTTCTATGGCTTCTCCTAGAAACCGTTTTTACTTTTGTTAAAAACTGTTCAAGAAAATAAAAAGGAGACCCACTTACAAAATTGTGACCAGTAAAATCAGTTTAAGACAATATATAAATCCTTCAGTGACAGTAAAATATATATAAAACCATCTACAAAAACTCTTTTATAAACTTCAATTATGTATGCCACAACAGAACTCTCTGTAAATAAATACTCATGCTAAAATATGAGGAGAAATAACAATAAAAAATGAATGTTTCCACTGATTAAGAGTCAGAAACTTAATTTTTAAGTCAAGGTATTTATTAAACACCAATTTCACCACATACATATTTAAGACAAATGGTTATTTCAGTTCTCCAAAGTTACTTTCAATTATTAGTCTAAAAACAGTATTCTCTATTTACTCATTTCAACCTTTCCAAAGACATACTGGTAACTTTAAGTGTGTACACAAAGACGACGGCCCACCATTTGGTGATCATTAAAGCTCAGTAATGGACACAAGGAATCTGTTTTACTCCTATCTCCATTAAGGCTGACATTTTTCAAACTGAAAAGTCTCTAAGAATGCACACACATACAAACCAAGGGATTCAGACAGAGCTGGGGGACGCAGGGGAGCAGCACTCGCCTATGAACTGACTGAGGACATGCAACTATGCCTTCCCCAAGATGCCCCTCCCACACGTTTCCACGTAACGTGACAGCAATGAGGTCCTCTGATGTTAAAAGCAGATAAGTACTTACATATCACTTTTGTTTATGTTTTGCATGAAATATATAATAAAAGAAGGGTATATACCAGTAAACGTACTTGCATCATCCCTTTCTATTCTGGTTCCATCACTAGTTGACACACAAGTGAAGTGTAGTGGTTCCACTTCCAGGAGTCCAGTGAGGGATGTGAAACTACCCTCAGCAGCTGTGCAACTACTGACTTTTCCATTTCCTAGTAGAGAAAAAGAGAATCTACTATATGTGAGGATATTGGCCAAAAGCAAGTCTTTGAAAGTTACAGCTACTACTCCACATTTAGTAAGAACATATATCCATGAGCCTTACACCGTGCTTCATCCATGAACATGGTATTAAGGAATCTCACAAAAGTAAATATGAGCTCCCTTACTACAAAAGCCCACTTGCATAAAAGCATTCTAGCAGCCATTTGTAGTAGTAAGAAACATGAGGAACAGTTTTCTATGAAAACTGAAACTTATACTTAGCAACAATTTAATTTCAAATACAGACAAAAACACCCCCTGAAATTACCGATTATGGAATCCATTAAGTAAGCATAGTATCAGAATATATTATGTGCCATCAACCGTACAAATATAAAACAGTATAAATAAGACTAAACATATCCAAATACTAACAAGATCCAGGGTTTTAACACTGGCAACAAATACAACTTCTCCCAAAGTGAACAGGTTATAGTCGGTCACTTTTGAGAAAACAACTACCAAATAACCAAGCCTAAATGTACATAGTTTCCCTATCAGTCATTCTTACAAATACAAATGGTGTTCCATAAAACATTCAATTAGTTTGTATTGTGACTCAAACAATTACACAAATGTACTTCCCTGAAACAACCATGTGACTTCAGCATATAGAAGTGCTCTGAGTGTTACTTCCTATTTGATCATAGAGTATGCGAAAGATGTACAATAATGGCCTCAAAATTTTATAGTTAGTTTTACTGAATCATTAAGGACATTCATAAATGAAACTGACATTTTTTTATTTCAAATGCATAGTGAAGAACATGTTTTGCACAATCAGAACAAATGTTAATATAGTGAAAACGGCTAATAATAGTGTAGTATTATAAAAACAGTTCTGACATTTTAGGTGTCCTTAAAGGATTATAGGAACAGAGGCTGGGGATTTAGCTCAGCGGCAAAGCACATGACTGGCAAGCGCAAGGTCGTGAGTTCGGTTCCCGGTACCGGAGAAAAACCAAAAAAAAAAAAAAAAAAGGATTATAGGAACACTGAGGGAGTCTATGGGCAATATTTGGAAAATCAATATGTCGAAGTAAGGAGATAGGATGGGGGATATAGCTCATTAGCACAAGCACCTGCCTGGCAAGCACAAGGTCCTGAGTTGGAGTCCCTGCACCATTTAAAAGAAAAAGAAAAAAAAAAGCTAAAACAATGGCAAAAAATCAAGTGGTAAAGGAAACACAGTCTAATTTTTATATGCTATACTAGAGACCCTGAACTTTAGACAAATGGAAAGCCACGAGAAGCATTTAGACAAGAAAGACTGAGTGATCAGGCTTGCATTCGAAAGACTGCACTTACTGCAGTGTGGAAACACTAATGAAGTGAAGCAAGAACCGATACAGGAAGATCAATTCAAAAGCGATTATTGCAGCCTAGGTTCAAGATAACTATGGATGAACTGTACTCAAGTCATTGTTGTAGATAAGACAGGGAGCAGAATTTAAATACACATGGGTTCAAAACAGGTCAGATGGGGTAATAGGCTCCACGTGGGCCGTAAGAAGGAGGTATCGAAGATAACCTTTGTTTTGTGCAGCTCATGCCCCTAGCTGAGAAGAAATATAGTGGGACTAATAATGACAAGTTAGATGACAAGTCATGCTTATGGAAACTTATCATGATTTCTGCTTCTCCCCTTTTGAGGGTTCCTTACTCAATATTGCTGCTCTTGCACATGTGAATGCCAGAAAGCATGACCTCAACCTTACTGTCTTCTCCTTATACTGTCATTGTAGAGGATCTCTTCCTGTCCTATGGTATATGGGCATAAGGTAATCAGAGCTGAGACAGATATATGGTAATGAGAGGCTAAGTTAGCAAACAGAAGTACCAACACATAAACTCAAGGCAATGTAAGCCATTAAAAAGAAAGTAACAGACTAGTATGTGTAGTATGATCTCTTCCACTAGAAATGTTAAGAGCATATACAGCAAACGAGACTGAATAGGTAAACATCTAGGTAACAATGAGAGGGTAGAAAGGTTGGGGTTGTGGTATTTCACATTTTATTTGTATTTCTATGCTCGATCTGTTTTACTTTTTCACAGTTCATAATTTACAATACATAAAGTAAGATTAACTCCCCAAATTTACTTATATTTAATGAAGTAATTAGTTTTAATGCAATTGCAAATACATTTTCTAATGTTTTGGTTTACTACCAACACTTGCAATAAGTGCAACTACATGGGAAGCAAATTTAAAATGACCATTGCTTTAGCCAGTGAAGATAAACACCAAGTTCAAGCACATGAAAACTACACATACACTGTGATACATACAACTCTAAAAGCACATTCTTCAGGCATATGGAAGACACATGTTATGCATACAAAGCTTACCATAGGTGAGTGATAGCACATACTAAAAATTACATTTTACTGTCTGCATTCTTGCTTATTAAAGTATCAACTTTATATTTTTGAAATAATATATACTTGCACTTTATAGAGAGCAAAGGTACAGCAAAAAATTTAGAAGGATACAGCATATAAATCAAATTTTAAACATTTTAATAAACATTAATTAAAATTATATTCACACATAAGGGAAGCAAAAAATAGATAATCTTTTCAAAGATAACAATACACAGGTTTACTGTACTTTTTCCAAAATGCTTGGGAATGGAAGTGTTTCTAATCTTGGCACTTTTTTTGGATTGTGGAACATTCCTATACACTAAGTGCTTGAGTAGTCCTAATCGAAGTTAAAAATGCTCTAAAATCGAAAGAGCATGTCAAATTTTAAAGTTTTAGATTAGGGATATTCAACCTGTTCTTTTTTTTGGAGGAGGACAGAGAAACTAAGCAATTAAGGCAAACACTTTAAAGCTTAACAAATGTTAAGTTCTGAAGAATTTTAGTGTTCTAAGGACAATATAGTTAACTACAATGTACTAAGTAATATACTAGCTTAAACCCCGGTTAAAACTTTCAGAAATTCCTTTAATAAAACAAGTCACTACCTGAAAGGACATCAGATAAATCAATTTCATCTGACTGAACACCAATGCTGCTATTGTATACATTTTTACAAGAAGAGCCACTCATCTCCAAATCAAAAAGAACTGGATCAAATGGTGAGCTATATAATCCATATCTGAAAAATAAAAATAATGTATGAACGTTTTTACTGTCAACTCATTTAATTAACAAAGTAATCTTAAAAGTTTGACTAAGGTATCAGAGAGAGATAGTTACCACATTTAACTAATAATTCATCAAATTCTGTTCTCTGAATCTATACTCCAAAAGACAGTACCCGGAGACTCAGTAAGTATGACTCCAATATGCTGGTAGCTAATGCAATTAGACTGCCATTTGCAGTCTGAGGCATAGAAGGGAGACATATCAGGCACCCTTCCCACCCGTTCTTCAACCACAATGACAGTGCAAAGTACGAAAGTTTTGAGGAAAATTTCACCAGCATCAAGATTTCTAATCTTAAAAAAAAAAAAAATTTCTAACGTAAAATGACTAGAAAAATCACTGGTGTAATTAATAACTATTTCAAAAGCTTAAGATTTGGCATGAATTCAAATCCAAAAACTTGATATATTTCTTATTTCACTACACTGAGGTCTTGAAAACATAACAAGCAGATAGAACACTAGGCAAAGGTAAAAAGCCATTGTATCATATACCTATAAAGTTGTAAAACTAAAGAATCCAGTCACATTAGAGGCTTCTTTCATTTTCAAGGCACTGTATTTTTCAGGTATTAAGCATAAATAGCCCCAGTCCATCTGTAGGACTTAGATGAATTAAGGGTAAAGAAAAACTAAATCATTCTGAAAAAATTTAAAACAGAAACTGAACATATTTTTTCAAGGAAAATAGTATCTTAAGCATACATATTAAGTAACAGCTCTGTGCAAAGGTGGTTTTACACGCGGAAAACACCACTGTTAATCGTTACATAAGTACCATACCTTGTTTGAAGTAAAGCCTCCATTGGTGTCAGTCTGTCCTGTAGCTGTCTGGACACTGCAGTCAGCAAAGACGCACAAGCTGTACTGCACCCTGCCAAATCTTCATCTTTAACATAATTCAGTAGGACGAAATACCAATAAACAGAACCTGAAAAAAACAAATGACAACACCAAAATGTTTCCTTTTCCTCCCTCTTCTCCTTTTGCTACAAAGATACTTCCATTTTCTAGAAAGAAAATCTTTCAGGGGAAATTGCAAGGAAAGACCAATTCCTTGGAGGGATCAAAGAAAAAGAACACTGCCACTATGGACCACATCCTGAGGCATAGTCCTACATGAAGAATGTCAAATATACTTGAGAATTGTAGCAAGTGAACCAAGGCAGTTAGGATGAGTACAGTATAAGAGGACCGTAAAGCACATCTTAGAATAACTGAGGAAGTGAACACTAAAAGTTCTCAAAGCCATCACTCCTGAATACCACGCTTTAGCAAGTGAATTAAGTACAGTTATTCTACACTGCCTGTTAGATACAAGGGCAAGATGGCTTAAAAGATGACCACTGGGTATTTTAAGATTTTATAAATCATAAGATGCCTAACTACTGTGGACACATCAGAATTTGAACATCCTAGTTCTAAAACTGTACTCAAGAAACTTGCAAACATCAGACACTATTATAGTGAGCAAGTGAGTCTGAACTATTCTATACTATGTTACAGAGTGAACAGTCTTAGGTAACATAGATTCAAATAAACAGTCAGTCTCTTCATTTAAATTAACATAATGATGCAATAATCATTTACTACCTAACTTTGAGAAGCATGGTTTTCTGATTTATTACCAAGATCAAATCCTAGTAAAATATAAATCTCATTTCAACTTGCTGAATGGGGTAGTTATAAAATTGTGAGAAATGTCTACATAAAAAAAATAAAGTTTAAAGAGCCAAATTAGTAGCCCTTTAAAGTAATAGCATAAAACAACAAAATATAAAAATCTTCATTAATTCAGCCGGGTATGATAGCTCACGCCTGCAATCCCAGCACTCATAAAGCTTAGGCAGGAGGATCTTTGTAAGTTCAAGGCCAGCTTTGGATATAAACTGAGTTCAAGGCCAGGCTGAAGTGCAGAGTGAAACCCTACCTCAAAAAAAAAAATTATTAATTTATATACGTACTATCTTAGACTTTTTGTTGTTGTTATTGTTTTTAGAGGCAGGTGAAAGCTGTCCTTGAACTCAGAGCAGTCCTCCAGCCACAACCTTCTGAGAGTGCTCAAATGACAGGCGTGCACTACCATGCACAGTGGGGTTGGTTTATTCTTGACAGGGCTCTCTACAGAACTTTTAGACACTATAAACCAGTGGTCCCTTGTGTGGAGCTCAGTTTGTCACATTCTTTCCCAAGCACATAAAATGTATGCACATGCAATGGCACCCAAACTGTTTTACTTATTATGTTGTCTCCCTGGCACTTTCTGGCATTTTAGATTAAGGCATATAATGTACAATCAGTAAACAACCAAATAGTCAAATATTTTAATGAAGTACAGAAAAACACATAAATTGAGACATTACTTGCTGTCCTTCTCAATTTCTCCTAGAAATATTATTAAACACAAAGTACAAGGCCATCCAATCACAAGTTATCAACTTTTTAAAAAAAATGCAGGTAAGCTACAAAAAAAAAGGGAATTAACAGAGAAAAACCAATGAATAGGATAAACCCTATGACTATATTTGTAATTAAGTAATTTTACATACCACCAGTTGTTGCTGCTGGTAAAAATGACATATTATCAAGTAAAGCCTTCAACAAAACAAATCCAAATCCTGGTTGACAAGGATCACATTTGCCATTACTGAAAAATTTGAAGAAGAAAAACTGTAAAGACATTATTCATAGTTTAAATACAACAATAAACATGGCACATTACTTCAAAATATATTCATACTGGTAAGAAAATTCTGCTTTAAGGCCCTGCAAGCATACAAACATGCAAGATAGTAAGGACTAAGTAAACTAAGCCTTTGTAACTATTTTCTTATGCATTAAATGAGTATCTTTACTACAAAGGGCTAACAAGCTAGTGTGATCTGCATTGACCATTAGCTCTTATTTCCTAGAGAATAAATTTTCAGGATTTACAGAAAATGATATGCACAACTTTAGAAAAATGTCCAGTAAGACTGTTACACAATAGGGACTAGCTTCGGTGAAGAAAAGACAGTAAGTTTTGAGCGACAGTGAAGGAAGGAGTTCCTCTTACCCAATTCTCCAAATCAGTAATAAACAGAAAAGCCTAACACACTTCTTTTAGTGAGACTTATTTAACATGGCATTTTGTTCTAAGAACCCAAAATTCTTTCTTAGCATTTCACCAACCATATTCAGCTTTTAAAATTCTACATTGTATATTTCACTCAACAAAAACTAAATTACAGCACAAACAAGGTATCACCCAACAAACTGCAGGCACACAGAAAGTATGCTTTCAAACTGGAAACACACAAACCTAATGCACAAGGCTAGGAATCGGGCACATTTATGGGCTATACTTCGTCCTGCCTCAAAGAAGCAAACTCGGACTATGTCTGAAAGACATTTTCGTGTTTTTGAAAGTAGGCTCTCATTTCCTTCCTTTGAGCTGAAAAACAGTAGGAAACTTTTAGATTCATCTTGAACTTTGAATCATGACATTCAAAGATCAATCACCAGTGGTAAGCAAAATCTTAATTTTTAACCTTCCCGGTCCATTTGAATGTACTCCAGCCAACCAACAGAGAGTATCCAACACAAGGCTCTGGGCATGTTCAGTGATTTGGCCATCATCTGCTTTTCTACAGAGAGTGTTAAGGAGCTTCTCATGAAACTCTGAAAACTGTAGCATGGCACATCGCTGCACTCTACAAAAAAGAAAACAGATATATGACCCATCAAAATAAAATGTATGACAACTGGTTGATCATATGTTTCATTCTAAATCATAAATATCATAATTACTTTAAAAAAAAAAAACTTTCAGTGCTGGAGATGTAGCTCGGCAGTAGAGCAGCTCCCCAGCATGAGTAAGGTGCTAGGTTTGATGCCCAGTGCCACCTTAAAAAACCACACTTTTCAATGTGGCGTATCTGTGGTACTTTATATGTAGAGAGTTTTAAATGATAGGAAGTTTATAAAAAAGCTTGTATACCAGGGATAACAATGAATTAGAAAGTCACCTCATACCTGAGATTATAATTTCTTACGAGAAACGGTAAGCAAGTAAAAATTTTCAACTGAAAATAACATTTTCTGT
The DNA here is from genome assembly GCF_000276665.1 of Chinchilla lanigera. Classification (NCBI taxonomy): domain Eukaryota; kingdom Metazoa; phylum Chordata; class Mammalia; order Rodentia; family Chinchillidae; genus Chinchilla; species Chinchilla lanigera. The sequence goes on along the minus strand of NW_004955441.1, from coordinate 795,968 downwards.
TGTTCTGGTTGTTACTATGTTTTACACTTTTATTACTATAACAGAAGCTGGGCGTGGTGGCACATGCTGGTAGTCCCAGCTATTTGCGAGGCTAAGGCAGGAGGAGTGTAAGTTCAAGCAAGAGTGGCCTGGGTAACTTAGCAAATGCTTGCCTCAAGACAAAACAAAAAAAATTTCGAGGGAGTGGGAATGTGGCTCACGGTGGAATCTCGCTAACATGCCTGGGGCACTGGGTTCAATCCATATCACAGCAAAAACAAAATACAAAACAGAGAAATAGTATGAAATGAAATTACCTTTCTTTAGAAATTGACGTTTTCTTAAATCTTCGAATGGTGACTGAGACCTCTTGAAGTAAGTCACAGCCCCGGAGATTTTCAGATTTACGGGTGCCACCTGCATTTTCATTTTTAACATTAGATGATTTTTCCTAAACATACAAAAATAAATTGAAACAAAAAATGAAACTAAAAAGTTAAGAATTAAGGAAAAAAATAACTGCATTAAGACTATCAGAACATAAATCTCAAGTTAAAATGATAGCTTTGAGCTGGGCATGGTGGCTCACGCCAGTAATTACAGCATTCAGGAGGCTGAGGCAGGAGATTGCGAGAATTCAAGGCCCATCTGTGCTATACAGTCAGACTGATAGGAGACGGGGAGGAGAAGAGGAGGAGAAGGGGAGAGAGGGGAGGGGAAGGGGAGAGGAAAGGGGAAAGGGGGAAATGGGAAGGCATAAGGGAGAAGAGGGAAAGCGGGTAGGGGCAGGAAGGAAGGCAGGAAGGCAGGTAGGCAGGCAGGCAGGCAGGCAGGCAGAAAGATAGCTTTTACTCTCATGTTCAGTAAGTGACTAAGTTTCCACAGAATTATAACAGAAAAAATAATAACAAATACAGTCACTATTTTAAAGGGCCAATGAATAAAAATTAGAAAAACAAAATCCTAAGTCCAATTCCCAGTTAAGAGTACTTCGTAAGTTATTTGAGAGATGCAAACTTCTCAATCTCTAAGGTTCACTCATATAAAAAAATGGACATAGCAGTACCTGCTCTGCCTAGCTCAGAGTTATTTTGAGGCTTACGTACAGGCAAGTACACAGGAGTCCTTTTCAAACTGAAAGACCTATACACATATAAGATGACTGGTGTTACTGATACTGCTGCTATTGTTACTAGCGAATAACGAGAGTAAGGAAAAAATCACCACAGCCCAGGAAAATCCAGTATCAGACAAGCATGAAGAGCCTGCCTTGTACAGAGCTAGTTACAGAAAAATCAGTCATGAAGATTAAAACGTTATCTCTTCCTACATCCTGCCAAATGGTTAACAACAAAAAAAAAAAAAAAAAGAAAAAATATGGTACATTACCAGCATAAGGGACAAAAGAAAAAATTCTCAACTATGAATGTGCTATAGTCTAAAAATAATTACAAAGGAAAACACCTCCTACTAACTACTTGCTACTGAAAATATAAAAGCTAGGTAATTTGCCTAAAGTTAATTCAAAACATTTTCTTCTTAATGATATATCTTTAAATAACTGCAAAGAAAAAGTATAAACCAAATATAAAATAAAACATCATAAAGGTTCATACTACTTCCAATGGGGTGACAAGTGTCCTCCGCAGTGTTTACAATAGCACTGTTACAGGTCCAAATGATGATGTCATACCTTGCCTGCTGCAACTTTTGCCAAGAGTGAAGCAAGTGAGTAACCCTTGTTATTCTGGTGTTTTAGAGATGGAAGTCTGACTACAGGACGTATGCCACCATTACAAATCTCATCTGTTCCTCTTTCATTCACTGCTTTGACATGGATTAAAAATGAACGATATTTTCCTCCTGCCATTCCTAGAGGAGTAATGTAGAATAGGATAAATAACTGAATCAAAAAAAGCACTCTCATAAACAAGCTAAATAAAAATGTCACAAAAAGCGAATTATACTAGGACACATTTTCCAAATTATATTGTTTGAGCACCTGGTTAAACAATTTGCATATGTAGGTAGAGAAAAAACAGCAAAGTTCTATCAGCAGTATAAAATACAAATTTTTGATCATTATAAACATTTGGCATGTTTTTTCTAATGACATCATTCATTTTAATGGCGAAAATTTTGTGAACTACAGAAAAACAGAAAGAAAAAAGAAGAAAACTGTCCTTCAAGCACCATTCATGGGTGATTATGGTATCCATCATGTGTATCCATCCAGTCTTCTTATGCATCTACACACACACACACACACACACAAACATACACGTGCGCCCACATACACAATGCATTATAGTATCAGCATTTAAAAAACTAAGGCCTTTAGAGGCACTACCTGGGTTTGAATAATGGCTCCACATTCATTAGGCATAAAGGTGTGCACTGCTGCACTCAGCTGATGTTATACTCTTCATATTGCCGTACTATTCTACCTCCCAGAACCCTCTTAACCTTCTGTTTCAAAATTTCTTTGGCCCATCCCACCATTTTACTCTTCCTTAAACATTTATTTCTCAAGTTCCAAAAATCTTGAGGGCAATTTAATAAAAAATTTATTAAAAATAATAATGGATCGTAACAAATTCTAAGAAAATCACACTTTTACATATGGAAGCTTTACAGATATAGGGCATATAATTCCACTCTCCATTTTGTCAAAACTGATTTTTTTTTTTAGGTTTGGTTTTTTTGAGACAGGGTCTTGCTATATAGTCCAGGCTGGCCTAGAACTCGTGGCAATCCTCCTGCCTCCAAGTACTAGGATTATAGGTATGCATCACTGAGACTGGCAAAACTAGTACTTTTATTTGATATACAAATTTAAGTTTCACAGTCTCAGTATATAAAACTTTATGCTCTGAATAATGAGAATAGATCTTATGAAGCCCAACATATCACAATGTCTTAAAAACTTCAATTAGATATAGTTAAGAAAGCACAATAAAACTTGAATATATAATTGTCTTCCTTATCCATGGGCGTATCTTCTACGATCCCCAGGGAGTCCCTGGAACTATGGATAGTTCTGAACATATACGTTTCACCATCACACACAAAACTACCATGAAGTCTAACGCTTTTTCCATTTACGCATTATTCACTCACTATGACAGTAATGTTTGCATTTGGAGGTACAATAACAAAACTAGCATGGAGTAATTTTTCTTTCTTCACAATTTCACAGAAGACTCATTCTTACCACAGATTTGAGCTACCAAATCATCTGACTTTTCTTTCTTTGTAAGAACTTTTACCCTTGATTTAAAGAAAACAGTACAACTTTTCTGACATATCCAAATTGTCACAACCCATTAAGTAAAATAATGGTTACTTACTCAGAACAAGCACTAAATACTACAAGAGTTGCTCTGATAATCAAGATTCTTCTAATAACCAAGTGACTGAAGAGTGGATTATGTGTAGTGTACATCTGTTGGACAAAGGCCAGCATGAAGTAGACTAAGGCAAGATTTCATCAAGCTACTCAAACTAGTGTGCAATTAAAACTAATGGAACTGCTCATTTCTGGACTTTCCAGCAATTTTTGGACCATGGTTGACCACTGCTACTATAACATGAAAAGCCAGATATGGATACTAATGTATACCATGTCTGCAAATGAATGTACATGTTTGAATATGAACAAATATTATGAAGAGAATATACACAAAATAGGTGTTATTTAGGTAGTAAGCTATTTTCTTGGTTTAGCAGAAGATCCCCCCAACACAGACACACACACACACACTCTCTCTCTCTCTCCCCCCCCTCCCCAAATTTATTCAACAACTAAACTACCCATTTTAGGGGTTAGCTTTCTTTTAACTCACTCCTAAGATACAAAAGCTAAGTAAATTCGACTGCTAGTATTTCTCTTATTATCCATGTACTAGCCAATTATTTTTAAAATATGCATTATCACTTACATTTATACAGAATATACAAATTATAACTGATACTTTCAAAACATTGAAAAACTCTTTTAAGAAATATTACAAAAATATACAACAAATCCTTCAGAAAATATGGTACTCTAGTTACTGATGACGAAGGCAAAAAAAAAAAAAAGAAAATATGGTACTCTAAAGTGACAGGACAGATACAAATGACAAAACATAGTATCTGATATTTGCAAAAGTTCTGTTCAATCACCCTACAGTCATTCCTTTGATGTGTCATCAAAAAGAAGGTAGAAAAAGTAAAATCAAAGCCGGGCATGGTGGCACATGCCTTTAATCCCAGCACTCAGGAGGTTGAGGCAGGAGGACCGCTGTGCGTTCAAAACCAACCTGGGCTACAAAGTGAGTTCAAGGCCAGCCTGAACTGCAAAGAAGAGACAGTGTTTCAAACAAAGACCAAAAAAAAAAAAAAAAAAAAAACCAGAAGTTTCACATAACCACAGTTACTTATAAGAGAAAATAATGTCAAGAGAGCTAGTGGAAGCCAGGTGTGGTGGTGCACACCTGTAATCCCAGCACTCGGGAGGCTAAGGCAGGAGGATCATTGTTGAGTTTGAGACCAGCCTGGGCTTCAAAGTGAGCTCAAGTTCAGCCTGAACTGCATAGCGAGAGCCTGTCTCAAGAAGACTAAAAAAAAAAAAAAAAAAGATAGCTAATGGAATTTCAAAAAGATATGACTCTTTCACATCGTTTTAAAAAAAATTTTATAATTATGCTATTATTTATTCTGCTTTTATAGAATGTATTACTTTACCTTTAACAAGTTTGGGGCTTGTTAATGTCAACATCCCAGCATGCCCTGACAGATCAAGGCCACTAGCAAGCCATACTGGCCCACACAGAATGTCTTCTTTATGGTCCTCTAGAAATGGACATAATCTCAGACCTAAAAGAAAAAGATTTCTCGTTTAAATTATTTAAAACATATTATTTAATAAGCAAACAACCATCCCATTCACATATACTACTACTACACAAAACACTGTATTTAAAATGGGATCTATTACCATGCTAAGGAACTACAATCAAGTATCTCAGGTGTGTTATTTTCCATTATCATATTATTTTTATATTTCACCTTGATTTTTCAAAAAAATGTACAGAACCATGACTTGACTTCAAAGCCCAACATATTAAAAAAGCAAGAATGCAAGTATTAGCGTAGCTGTGTTCACAAAGATGAGCTGAAAGTTAAAGCATATTGCCAAAGCAGAATTATAGGTTATTTTTTAATCAATTTCTTAAAACCAAGTTTTTGCAAGCCATACAGAAATCTTGGCCGAACAATCACTATTCCTTTTACTGTCATGGACAACAGCTCTATAATTTAACTCACACTGTGATTCCTCTACATCCATGTGCTGCATTTCTTCATTCAAATCAACCAGGGACGGTTTCCCATTTTGTTCCACGTCAATGTTAAGAGCTGGAGACAAAGGAAAGGTGATCTGCCTATCTACTGCTGTTTCTAGAGGATAAAAATATTAGTAAACTTAATTTTGCTTAATATCAATGACTTCTGTGCCTAAATCTCTAAAATTTGATGTTAAATTGGGAATTGTGATTTTTTTAAATCACAGATGCTATAAAATGCTTGTTAGGACAGGAAAAAACTGAATTCTACTAATTATTTTATATACTCTTTTCTCTCATTGTAATAAAATATCCACCTAAAGAAATTAAAAGTTCTTCACCTAGCCTTCACAGTATAAGTACTTACAGAGTATAAAATGCCAATGCCTAAATCCTAGACCCATTAAATAAAAAAAATCTGTTGTGATTCAAAAGAATACATACAAAGACATACACAAGCTAATACACAAACATGTAATTTTTGACAAAGGAAAATTTTCAAATTTTCTTGTTTAAGCGCCTAGTGCTAACTTGCATTTTATCTTGAAGTTATCCTAGGACTTCAAAATTAATCTATTAAAGAAAAAACACTAAAAAAAAGAAAGAACACTGAAAGTAACATGCTAACTGTGTATAACCTAGTTAAATAAATAACTTAGTTATATCAAATTTTGAACTTGCAAGAGTGACAAAAGCAGGTGCATTTGTGGCATTACATGAAAGGATGGCTTCACTAATAACCTTATCAGAGTAGTAACTCCCATAATGTAGTTCTTCTCACAACCAATTCTCCCCTCAGGTAAAGAAAAGCATTAAGCTAGTAATGCCCAAGTAAAACTAATCCATGAAGAAACAAATCCAGCTTCCCAAAAGGTATGATTAAATCATTCGATTTTTTGTAACTGAAAAATTCTTGAAATGATCCTGAATTTTTTTGCTTTGTTTTTGAAAAAGAAAGTGCAGCCAGGCACAGTGGTGCACGCCTGCAATCCTAGCACCCAAGAGGCTGAAGCAAAAGGGTCTCTGCGAGTACAAGATACCCTGGGCTATACAGTGAGTTCAAGGCTGACCTAAACTGCACAGCAAGATCCTGTCTCAAAAAAACACACAAACAATAAATAAATAAACAGCAAAGAGTATTCAAATAGTATGGAAGGAGCAGAATCTAAACAATCAAATTGAAAATTAGTTTTTTAAAGAAATAAATCACAAGATAAAATCTCCAAAAACCAATCTTGATCTGTTCTTACCATTCACTTTCCCTAAGCCTGGAGCCTTATTTTTCAGCAATGTCACTTGTATCTGTGGAATATTGGTGATATTTGAGTTCAAAACAAATTTGAAGTCCACATGTCCAACCATACATGCTTTAGGTAGAACCAATTCAAATACATGCTCATCCCAGCTGTTGCTGTCAAATAAGAGAGAAATGCTAAATAAAGGAAAATTTTTTCTTTACCCAGAACCGTATTATTATTAATATCATCTTTCCCACTTTAGTGGGAACATTTAGTGATTGAACATTAGGACAAAACAATGTTGTTCAATGGGATCAAAAAACAAGGCTAATTTCCCAAAGAGGAGGGTTAACTTTGGGCAAATGAGTGACTTTGTCTTAAACACCTGTCCTTTCTTTGAGAGCTGCGCGCAGCAGTAAACCCTTGTTTCTCCAAGTGTGGACTATAGTAAGTCAGAATTACTGCCAAATTTCCACGCCTCACCCTAGATCTATGTGTGAAGTCCTATATCCATTCTCTAGTTTTAAACTCTTATCCCATACCAGATGTTCAATACCTCACCAAATTATACTCTTTCTGCCTCCCAAGTAACCCATAATCTAACCACTCTTGACTACCTTCCCACCACCATGGTCCAGGCTACCATCATCAGTTAACTTGGATTACCACAACAGAAACCATACTAGAATCCTTCCTTCTATCACTGGCCAATGACCACTTTAATCACAGCCACCTAGAATCTATTCTCAACACAACAGTCACACAGTAAGTAGTCCTTCTAAACCATAAATCATATCACATCTACCCTGTACTCAAAATACCTTCCTACCTAATGCAGGATCAAAGTCTGGATTTACTTCCTACTATTCTTCAGTGTGTTCACTGTACTCCAAGAACAATGTTTTCTCACATTTCCTAGAACTCATAAAATACACTCCTTAGAATCTTTGGACTTGCTAGTCCTCTGAATTGGTATCTCCACAGAGGGCTTTCTCAGGCTCCATGTATAAATTCTATCATATATATGATCTCTCTCTCTCTCTGTATCTCTCCCTCTCTCCCTCAGTCTCATGCATATAGGTAAACACCCCCAAATTATTCTATCAACACACTGTTTTAACATTCCTCAAAACTTTAATGACAATAATCCATAAAATATATGTGTTCACTGTTTGACTATCCCCAGTAGAACACAAGTTCCACAAGAATAATATAACTAATGCCCACAGTGCCTGGTTTAAAAAACAAGCATTCAATATTTAAATATATTTGTGGATTAAGTGGGTTGCTCTCATTATTTTATGATACAACTAAGAAAAATACAGCAATTTCCAAAATCATGATGACAAATGAAAGGAACAAAGTTATTAATACCCAAAAGATAAAACAAATAGTAACATACTGAGGAAGTCCATGTTGTGACTAACAAATACAGAACATGGACTTAATTACATAAGATAACATTTCACCTGTCTGTCTGCAGTTTCCAAGTCCTAGTGTGCTGAGCAGCATCTCCATGATGCTGCTGATGCAAATGCTGAGGATGCCTCCTTTGCTGCTGTTCTTGCTGAACTTCGACCCAGCAGGGAGGAACAGTAGCTGAGAACCGAGGTGTCAATGTCTCAAAGCGGGTTAGCTCTACTAGAGATGTCAAAATTTCAATGGTGAACGGTTGGTCCACCAATAGGTCAACTCCTTAACATTAGTGAATAAAGTAATTAAAAGAGAAAAGAGAAAAAAGAAAAAACAGAATGTAATGTTAATTCACCTTTTTTTGTTCTGAACTATAATACTGTCAAATATCCTGAGAGTTAATAAGGTGGGCACAATTATCCAGACTGAACTACTAATGATGGAATAATAGCACAAAAGAAAAAATTCATCCTCAATCATTTAAATACACAGAGAACAATCACTTTTGGAAAAATCCAAATTTAACCTGTCAAAAAAGGATTTACTGGATTTAACTCTAAGTTACTAAGGTCAACAATAGCAGTGATACTAAAATGCAGAACAGTTCTTATCAAATCAACAATTAACTTTTACAAATTGATATTTACAAAATAAAAGGCTAGACATCAGGAAGTATATAACATTTGTCCTTTTATCACCACTTTAAAAATGTTAAGACTAGTCAAAAGCTAATCTGAGTGCAAATACTTACAAAAGATTGAACAGTTTATTTCCACTTCTGTGGTAGTTAAGATCTATCTAGTAGACATGCTATTATTAGAAAGTAACAATACTTCAGATGGATTAACTTTCTTTTACAAATACATCCATTCACATTTATGAAATGTCTAACATTTGACACATTGAAAAAGAACTAAAATATGAAATCTGGTAGGGTTAGAACATTTTCACAAAGAAAAATGATACAAAGTTCTATTAAGTTATAAACTGCTTTTTTACCCAAAGTACAGATATTTGCTGGAGATACTACTAAATATTGTTTATAAACATTAACAGCATGGTGTCAATGTCCTTTCTTTACAGTGGTTTTTTTATACCAAGTTGCATAGTAAACCAAGCTCTAATTAATAATTACAAGTCAGTATATCCCAACTGGGAAATTATTCTGCCTACAAGGAGTCTTCTAGAAATATGTGATCATGACAGGGACAGTTATACACTACTAGAGTCAAATGGGCAGAAGGAAAAGAGAAAGAGATATTGCTAACAACACAGGTCAGTCTGCCCAAC
>NW_004955441.1:764948-786621 GCF_000276665.1 Chinchilla lanigera | reverse complement strand
CAAATACCAAAAAAAAAAAAAAAAAAAAAACCAGAAGTTTCACATAACCACAGTTACTTATAAGAGAAAATAATGTCAAGAGAGCTAGTGGAAGCCAGGTGTGGTGGTGCACACCTGTAATCCCAGCACTCGGGAGGCTAAGGCAGGAGGATCATTGTTGAGTTTGAGACCAGCCTGGGCTTCAAAGTGAGCTCAAGTTCAGCCTGAACTGCATAGCGAGAGCCTGTCTCAAGAAGACTAAAAAAAAAAAAAAAAAAGATAGCTAATGGAATTTCAAAAAGATATGACTCTTTCACATCGTTTTAAAAAAAATTTTATAATTATGCTATTATTTATTCTGCTTTTATAGAATGTATTACTTTACCTTTAACAAGTTTGGGGCTTGTTAATGTCAACATCCCAGCATGCCCTGACAGATCAAGGCCACTAGCAAGCCATACTGGCCCACACAGAATGTCTTCTTTATGGTCCTCTAGAAATGGACATAATCTCAGACCTAAAAGAAAAAGATTTCTCGTTTAAATTATTTAAAACATATTATTTAATAAGCAAACAACCATCCCATTCACATATACTACTACTACACAAAACACTGTATTTAAAATGGGATCTATTACCATGCTAAGGAACTACAATCAAGTATCTCAGGTGTGTTATTTTCCATTATCATATTATTTTTATATTTCACCTTGATTTTTCAAAAAAATGTACAGAACCATGACTTGACTTCAAAGCCCAACATATTAAAAAAGCAAGAATGCAAGTATTAGCGTAGCTGTGTTCACAAAGATGAGCTGAAAGTTAAAGCATATTGCCAAAGCAGAATTATAGGTTATTTTTTAATCAATTTCTTAAAACCAAGTTTTTGCAAGCCATACAGAAATCTTGGCCGAACAATCACTATTCCTTTTACTGTCATGGACAACAGCTCTATAATTTAACTCACACTGTGATTCCTCTACATCCATGTGCTGCATTTCTTCATTCAAATCAACCAGGGACGGTTTCCCATTTTGTTCCACGTCAATGTTAAGAGCTGGAGACAAAGGAAAGGTGATCTGCCTATCTACTGCTGTTTCTAGAGGATAAAAATATTAGTAAACTTAATTTTGCTTAATATCAATGACTTCTGTGCCTAAATCTCTAAAATTTGATGTTAAATTGGGAATTGTGATTTTTTTAAATCACAGATGCTATAAAATGCTTGTTAGGACAGGAAAAAACTGAATTCTACTAATTATTTTATATACTCTTTTCTCTCATTGTAATAAAATATCCACCTAAAGAAATTAAAAGTTCTTCACCTAGCCTTCACAGTATAAGTACTTACAGAGTATAAAATGCCAATGCCTAAATCCTAGACCCATTAAATAAAAAAAATCTGTTGTGATTCAAAAGAATACATACAAAGACATACACAAGCTAATACACAAACATGTAATTTTTGACAAAGGAAAATTTTCAAATTTTCTTGTTTAAGCGCCTAGTGCTAACTTGCATTTTATCTTGAAGTTATCCTAGGACTTCAAAATTAATCTATTAAAGAAAAAACACTAAAAAAAAGAAAGAACACTGAAAGTAACATGCTAACTGTGTATAACCTAGTTAAATAAATAACTTAGTTATATCAAATTTTGAACTTGCAAGAGTGACAAAAGCAGGTGCATTTGTGGCATTACATGAAAGGATGGCTTCACTAATAACCTTATCAGAGTAGTAACTCCCATAATGTAGTTCTTCTCACAACCAATTCTCCCCTCAGGTAAAGAAAAGCATTAAGCTAGTAATGCCCAAGTAAAACTAATCCATGAAGAAACAAATCCAGCTTCCCAAAAGGTATGATTAAATCATTCGATTTTTTGTAACTGAAAAATTCTTGAAATGATCCTGAATTTTTTTGCTTTGTTTTTGAAAAAGAAAGTGCAGCCAGGCACAGTGGTGCACGCCTGCAATCCTAGCACCCAAGAGGCTGAAGCAAAAGGGTCTCTGCGAGTACAAGATACCCTGGGCTATACAGTGAGTTCAAGGCTGACCTAAACTGCACAGCAAGATCCTGTCTCAAAAAAACACACAAACAATAAATAAATAAACAGCAAAGAGTATTCAAATAGTATGGAAGGAGCAGAATCTAAACAATCAAATTGAAAATTAGTTTTTTAAAGAAATAAATCACAAGATAAAATCTCCAAAAACCAATCTTGATCTGTTCTTACCATTCACTTTCCCTAAGCCTGGAGCCTTATTTTTCAGCAATGTCACTTGTATCTGTGGAATATTGGTGATATTTGAGTTCAAAACAAATTTGAAGTCCACATGTCCAACCATACATGCTTTAGGTAGAACCAATTCAAATACATGCTCATCCCAGCTGTTGCTGTCAAATAAGAGAGAAATGCTAAATAAAGGAAAATTTTTTCTTTACCCAGAACCGTATTATTATTAATATCATCTTTCCCACTTTAGTGGGAACATTTAGTGATTGAACATTAGGACAAAACAATGTTGTTCAATGGGATCAAAAAACAAGGCTAATTTCCCAAAGAGGAGGGTTAACTTTGGGCAAATGAGTGACTTTGTCTTAAACACCTGTCCTTTCTTTGAGAGCTGCGCGCAGCAGTAAACCCTTGTTTCTCCAAGTGTGGACTATAGTAAGTCAGAATTACTGCCAAATTTCCACGCCTCACCCTAGATCTATGTGTGAAGTCCTATATCCATTCTCTAGTTTTAAACTCTTATCCCATACCAGATGTTCAATACCTCACCAAATTATACTCTTTCTGCCTCCCAAGTAACCCATAATCTAACCACTCTTGACTACCTTCCCACCACCATGGTCCAGGCTACCATCATCAGTTAACTTGGATTACCACAACAGAAACCATACTAGAATCCTTCCTTCTATCACTGGCCAATGACCACTTTAATCACAGCCACCTAGAATCTATTCTCAACACAACAGTCACACAGTAAGTAGTCCTTCTAAACCATAAATCATATCACATCTACCCTGTACTCAAAATACCTTCCTACCTAATGCAGGATCAAAGTCTGGATTTACTTCCTACTATTCTTCAGTGTGTTCACTGTACTCCAAGAACAATGTTTTCTCACATTTCCTAGAACTCATAAAATACACTCCTTAGAATCTTTGGACTTGCTAGTCCTCTGAATTGGTATCTCCACAGAGGGCTTTCTCAGGCTCCATGTATAAATTCTATCATATATATGATCTCTCTCTCTCTCTGTATCTCTCCCTCTCTCCCTCAGTCTCATGCATATAGGTAAACACCCCCAAATTATTCTATCAACACACTGTTTTAACATTCCTCAAAACTTTAATGACAATAATCCATAAAATATATGTGTTCACTGTTTGACTATCCCCAGTAGAACACAAGTTCCACAAGAATAATATAACTAATGCCCACAGTGCCTGGTTTAAAAAACAAGCATTCAATATTTAAATATATTTGTGGATTAAGTGGGTTGCTCTCATTATTTTATGATACAACTAAGAAAAATACAGCAATTTCCAAAATCATGATGACAAATGAAAGGAACAAAGTTATTAATACCCAAAAGATAAAACAAATAGTAACATACTGAGGAAGTCCATGTTGTGACTAACAAATACAGAACATGGACTTAATTACATAAGATAACATTTCACCTGTCTGTCTGCAGTTTCCAAGTCCTAGTGTGCTGAGCAGCATCTCCATGATGCTGCTGATGCAAATGCTGAGGATGCCTCCTTTGCTGCTGTTCTTGCTGAACTTCGACCCAGCAGGGAGGAACAGTAGCTGAGAACCGAGGTGTCAATGTCTCAAAGCGGGTTAGCTCTACTAGAGATGTCAAAATTTCAATGGTGAACGGTTGGTCCACCAATAGGTCAACTCCTTAACATTAGTGAATAAAGTAATTAAAAGAGAAAAGAGAAAAAAGAAAAAACAGAATGTAATGTTAATTCACCTTTTTTTGTTCTGAACTATAATACTGTCAAATATCCTGAGAGTTAATAAGGTGGGCACAATTATCCAGACTGAACTACTAATGATGGAATAATAGCACAAAAGAAAAAATTCATCCTCAATCATTTAAATACACAGAGAACAATCACTTTTGGAAAAATCCAAATTTAACCTGTCAAAAAAGGATTTACTGGATTTAACTCTAAGTTACTAAGGTCAACAATAGCAGTGATACTAAAATGCAGAACAGTTCTTATCAAATCAACAATTAACTTTTACAAATTGATATTTACAAAATAAAAGGCTAGACATCAGGAAGTATATAACATTTGTCCTTTTATCACCACTTTAAAAATGTTAAGACTAGTCAAAAGCTAATCTGAGTGCAAATACTTACAAAAGATTGAACAGTTTATTTCCACTTCTGTGGTAGTTAAGATCTATCTAGTAGACATGCTATTATTAGAAAGTAACAATACTTCAGATGGATTAACTTTCTTTTACAAATACATCCATTCACATTTATGAAATGTCTAACATTTGACACATTGAAAAAGAACTAAAATATGAAATCTGGTAGGGTTAGAACATTTTCACAAAGAAAAATGATACAAAGTTCTATTAAGTTATAAACTGCTTTTTTACCCAAAGTACAGATATTTGCTGGAGATACTACTAAATATTGTTTATAAACATTAACAGCATGGTGTCAATGTCCTTTCTTTACAGTGGTTTTTTTATACCAAGTTGCATAGTAAACCAAGCTCTAATTAATAATTACAAGTCAGTATATCCCAACTGGGAAATTATTCTGCCTACAAGGAGTCTTCTAGAAATATGTGATCATGACAGGGACAGTTATACACTACTAGAGTCAAATGGGCAGAAGGAAAAGAGAAAGAGATATTGCTAACAACACAGGTCAGTCTGCCCAACACAACAGACCAGTAGTGCTGAGGGTGAGAAACTCTGATATACAATACAGTGAAGATTACTTTTTTTTGGGTTTTCTTTCCAGTACCAGGAATCGAACTCACGACCTCGCACTTGCCAGGCAGGCACTGTGCCACTGAGCTAAATCCCCAGCCCCATGTGAAGATTACTTTTTATTATACTACCAGTACTTTAGAATCACATAGTTACATATTAACTAGTGACCAGTGCTTTTGGTGCAAGAAAAACTATCAAATGCTCAAATGTAAGTGTTTATGAAGATCAAATACCGCCTTCAGAAATTATTTCTACCTAGAATATGTTGGAGTTTTAACACATTTTTCATTAATGGTTCATTAAATGCTACATTCAGCAGACAAAATACAGTAAGTGTTAAGAGCAAAATATAGCCACACTAGGGAAACACAAGAGGATTGCCCGTGTTTACGAGTATTTACATTTTTTAAAGCGTCATTTAAAAATGTACCATCATACCTGAAATGCCAGGACTTGAAGGATTTGATAAAGGTTTGGAACCTTCTGAAGATGGTTCTATTCCTTTAGAGAGAGATCCATCCACTAGAATATCAGCTTCATCAATATCATCACAAGTTCCTCCAATCTGGAGAAAATGAAGCTCACCACCTATAGTATGAAAAATTTCATCAACACAGATAATATGAAAAGGACAAATATTCAAATCAATACAATTTAGTTAAAATTTTGACTTATTTTAGTATCACTTGATAGGCAGTTAACAACAAAACAGGGGGCTGGGAATTTAGCTCAGCGGCAAAAGCGCCTGCCTGGCATGCGCAAGGTTGTGAGTTCAGTTCCTGGTACCAGAGAAAAACCAAAACCAAAACCAAAAAAAAAAAACAGGTACAATTTAGATAAACATTTTGTGTTTTTTTTACTATCACCAGATAGATAAGTAAGGCAATCGAAGTGCTTTATTTTCAGGACTGTAGAAATGTAATTGCCAAGAAATTGTTAAATAAAAGCCAATTTTAGTGAAGAAAAAATAAATGCGAAAACAGGTGTATTTAATTAATACTCTAAGCAAGACACCAATTTAAGTGGTTTAACTGATTCATCTAATCTTCACTGAAAACCTTTGAGCCAGGCTCTATTAAGGTGACAATCTTAAAGAGGAGCAAACTGATGAGCCAGCTGCACGGAGAAAAATAACGGACAGCAAACTCAGCAAATATGTAAGAAAAATTTTAAAAACATTGTACAACAGTATATTTTCACAAGAGTATCTGGAGATGCACTTCCAACATGACAGGATGAGGAGGATGATAAATTCTCTTCCTGTAAACAATATCACAGTGAAAGAATGTGAAATGGCAACATTTCCCAGTAAAGATCAAAAACACTTTATGTTAGCTAACCTGTCTTAACAATAAATACCAAAGAAAGTCCTTTAAAATCAAAGAAATCCAGGCTGGCAATGTGCTTGGTGACAGAGTGCTTGCCTAGCGTGTGTGAGGCTCTGGGCTCAATCCTGAGCAATGCAAAAAAAAGCAACAGCAAATTCTTAAGAGGGAAAAGAAAAGAAAAGAAAAGTTAGGCACAGTGATAATGCTTGTAATCCCAGCCTCTCAGACACTGAAGCAGGAGGACTAGCCTGGGCAACCTATAAGACCCAGTCTCAAAACCTTAAAAATGGGGCTGGGGATTTAGCTCAGCGGCAAAGCGCCTGCCTGGCAAGCGCAAGGTCGTGAGTTCAGTTCCCGGTACCGGAGAAAAACCAAAAAAAAACCTTAAAAAGAAAAGATTAGGTACCAGAAAAAGGGGAAAAAAGAGGAAATAGGAGAGGGCGAAGGAGATCAAAAGAGAAAGCAGAAAAGAACACACAGAAATGACAGTGAATAAAATAAGTATTTCTTCTCATTCTTATTAATATTTTTAGCCAGGCACGGTGGCATACGCCTGTAATCCCAGCATTTGGGAGGCTGAGGCAAGAAGACTGCCATGAGTTCAAGGCCAGCCAGGGCTCTGTAGTGGGTTCAAGGATAGCCTGAAGTGCATAGCAAGACCCTGTCTCAAAAAAAAAAAAAAAAAAAAAAAAAAATTTAAAAGATAAAGGTTTCATTAAATAGTTGAAACATTTTTGTCAGGTTTATTACATATCAAAATTGAAGGATTAAAGCAACATTTATATATACATTTTACTAGTATTAAATTAATATTCTTCTAAATTAGATTGTGATAAATTAAATCACTAACAATGTAACATGTATACACACATACACACACACACACAGAGTAACTAAAAAAAGTAACAAAAGTGCCAGTGATTTTTGCCCACTGAAACGCCCGAGTAGGAAGCTGTAAGGGTCACTGTTTTCACCAATGAATCAGTAACTGGCATCTACTGTTTCAGAACCCCAGAACCCAACAGGTACATGTGACAACCAGAAGAGTGGCTGCGAAGGGACTGGCTGACCTCCAGTAAGAAAACAGCTGCACTAACTGCTCCCCTCTCCCATTGCTGGCCCGCTGCAGCAGATGGGAAACAGGCCCTCGTGCCTGCAGGGGTTGAAGGACCCCCACGCAGGCAGCAGAGATCTTGGCCTCTAAGTTCTTGGGGTTCTGCATCTTGGTTGATCTGGAAGTTCCCAGAAGGACCACGGCGGACTCTTACCATGGCTTTGGTCTTCTCAGGCTATTGCCACTTGCCCAGGAAACATCTTCAGGGAGACTTAAAAGGGGTAAAACCCTTTAAAAGAGTATTGAGAAGGGCAAGGGGTTCTTAAGCCCTTTTGTCAGGTTGCTGACAGCAGAGACAATAAAACAGAAATGGCAATGACCACACACAACAAACATACCTTCCTCTATGAAAAATAATCTAGAAAAAGTCACAAAGAACAACAAGCAAAAACCCTGAGTGGAAGAACCAGTTTCAGAAGTACCACACACCATACTACTTAAGAATGTCCCCCTCCCATTAAAAAAAAAATTTTTTTTCTAAAGTATACAGAGAAATAGGCAAGTGTTGCTGTTTGTAAGTAGGTGACACCCCCCCTCCCCCGCAAAGCTCACCTGCTCATAGGTGAGGCTCTGGGAGGTGACTGGATCGCACAATCTTGATATTCATCAGTGGATCGGCCCACTGATGTGTTTACAGCTAACTGTGCTGGGAGATGATGCCTGCTCAGAGGCAGCGGTCACTGGGGGCAAAGCCTAAAAGGGTCTCCTTCCGCCTCCCTGCATCTCTGCTTCCTCATGGAAGGCCACGAGCACTTTCCCCTCTGCCACGCTGTCCTGCCATGCAGCCAGCACACTATGGACTGCAATGCTTGTAAGCTAAGCTGAAAGTTTACAAACGGAGCTGAAATAAACTTTTCCTCCCTTAAGCTGTGGGTGTCAGGTATTGTGTCTCAGTGATGAGAAACTACGAAAGTTAAGACTCAAAGGAAAAACGGAATTTAACAGAAACCACTCCCAAAGAAATTCAGACACTAGAATTCCTAACCATAAACATTAAACCAACCGTCTCTGTAGGGCCATCAGCTAATGGAAACAACAGGGGAGGGAGACGCCAAAGAAATGCGATGAACAAACATAAGATTAATAAAGAGAGAAATGAAAGATTTTCATAATTAAAATTATAAGTCAAAGGACTCAATGAAGAAAATGAAAAGACAACCCACAGAATGGCACAAAATAATTGTAAAACATACCTAATAAAAGGTTTAGCTGGGTATGATAGTGCAAGGCTACAATCCCAGCACTTGAGAGGCCGTGGCAGGAGGACTGCCACAGGTTCAAGGCCAGCCTGGGCTATACAGTGAGCTCCAGGTCAGCCTGAAACAGAAAGCGAGACCCTGACTCAAAAAACTCAAAAGATTTAATATTCTGAATTAAAAAAAAAAATTCCTACCACTCAACAACAAAAAATCAAAATCGGACAAATGACCAGAACAGAAATTCCTCAAAAGAAATATAAATAACAAGAACTTAGAAAAATGTTCAGGATCTATAGTCATTAAGGAAATGCAAATCAAAACCATAATGGGATACCACTTCACACCAAATACAATGGGTACTATCAGAAAAATGGAAAATAACAAGTGTTGGCCAGGATTGAAAGAAAATGGGCCTTTCTGAAGAACTTATAGAAATAGAAGTGGTGCAGACTCTACAGAAAACCATTTGGTGATTCCTCAAAAAGCTGACTACAGAATTACCATCACCCGACAATTCCACATGCAGGGGTATATACCTAAAGGAACCGAAACCAGGGACTCAAACGCTTATCAACCAGTGTCTGTAAGGCTCCTCCCCCCGTATTATTTACACATAAAAAGAAATGAAGAGCTGACACTACAAGGATCAACCCTACCAAATGCCTACACAGAAGCAACATCCAAAAGGACAAATACTGGAACACTGCACTTTTATGAGGTTATCTCCAGGACGTAAATTCATGGAGACAAAGCAGAACAGAGGTTGTCTAGGGCTGAGAGTAGGTGCATGGGCAGTTACTGCTTAATGGGGACAGAGTTTTCTGCTTAGGTTGATGAAAAAGTTCTGCGATGATTATACAACACTGTGAGTGTACTTGATGCCACAATATAGTACACTGTACAATGGTTTAAATGGCGTATTTTGTGTATTTAACTACAATGTGGAGGTGTGTGTGAAATATACACACACAACCCAGAACCCTACATTGAAGAATGTACTGTATAGAACCTCTTTCACACATGAGCATCCAGAAACTGTAAAAGGAACTGATAGCACCAAGGTTCTTTCTCAATAGCAGAAAAACTGAAAATAATCCAGACAGGAAAATAAATTACCTATGGGTGTTTTGCACAAAGGAATATTATACAACAAAAAAAGTGAAAATTAAGTGATCTTCAGGACGTGTAACACAGTTGGTTGTCTTAAAAACA
The DNA here is from genome assembly GCF_000276665.1 of Chinchilla lanigera. Classification (NCBI taxonomy): domain Eukaryota; kingdom Metazoa; phylum Chordata; class Mammalia; order Rodentia; family Chinchillidae; genus Chinchilla; species Chinchilla lanigera. Next base: position 776,810 of record NW_004955441.1, on the reverse strand, counting down.
TGAGAGGGAGGAAAAGCAAATCCCCCAGAAAAAGTACTTAAAGTTTGATACCGTTTTTATAATACACAAGAACAAGCAAAAATCAGTAAATTATTGCTGAAACAGTCATATATGAATCATAAAAACAATTTTCTTTTTTAAAAGATACAAAATTTATTCTGAGTAATAGTTCTCTCTGGGAGAAGGGCAGAGTGTAAGAGGAGGAAGAGGACCACATCAGTGGATGCAAGCCATCTTTATTATAGTATGCTAACTCTTGGCCAGGCCTGGTCATGCACACCTATAATCCCAGCACTTGGGAGGCTGAGGCAGGGGACTGCTGAGTTTGAGGTCAGCCTGGGTTACATAGTGAGTTCAAGGCCTGGCGGAACTACAAAGTTACATTCATGTTTAAAGAACTGGGGAATTAAACTGATATAGTAAAGATATTTATTAAACAAAAAGCACACAGTAAAAAAAAAAGTGAAACTAATATGAAAAATATTATCACCAAAATAGCAAGCATAAATGCCACCATAAAAACTGTATTAAATGTGAACTGGTTCACATTAACAGGCAGGGACTGTCCAACTGAGTAAGAAAGCAAGACTTAACTATATGCTGCCCATAAAACATGTACTTGACATTCAGAATTCCCAACTGGGTAAGAGTGAAAGTGTGGAAAAAATATCGGCTGCAAACTGGAACGAGACGGCTGCAATGAGTTTATTAATATGATATACAGACGAAGAATATTTCACAATGACAAAAAATTAGTGTATCAGGAAGATATAACAATTATAAAAGAGCCTCCTGAACAAAACAGCCCCAAGAGAAGTGAAATAAACAATGACAGATTTAAAAGAAAAAGTAAACATTTCTACAAAAAACAGTTGAAGATTTCAATGCTTTTTCAACACATTGTTTTCAAGTACATTCAGAACATTTTCCAGGATAGAGACTGCTGGCTCATTTAAAAGTCTGAAAAATCACTGAACACAGTGGTACATGCTTATAATCCCAGCACTCAGAAGGCTGAGCCAGGAGAATTGCCTTGAGTTTGAGGCTAGCCAGGCTATATACTAGTAGTTCAAAACCAGCCTGAAGTACATAACATGCTGGGTTTTGTTTCAAAAACAAACAACAACAACAACAACATGGCCTGAATAATGTAAGGCCAGCTACTTGGGAGACTGAAGAAGTTTGAGGTCAGTCTGGACAACTTGGTGAGACACTATCTCAAAGTAAAAAAATACAAAAGGCTGGGGATGTAGTTCAGTAGTAAGGCCTTGAGTTCAATGCCCCGTCTTTAAAAAAAAAAAAAAAAGTCTCAATTTTTAAAACACTGACATCATTTAATTTATGCTTTTCTCACCACAAAGAAATGCGGAACAGAAAGAAATATAGTGAAATGTTAAAAAAAAAAACAAAAAAAAAAACTTACAAATGAATATAGGTCAAACAAGAAATCACAATAGAAGTTAGAACACATTTTAAGCTAAAATAAATTAAAACTAAGACACCAAAATTTACAAGACCCAGCTAAGGCACTGCTTTTAAAGAAATTTATAGCTTTACACTGACTAAATCCAAGAAGGTGGGGAATCAGCTAAGCTTATACCTTAAGAGACTAAAGAGCAAAATAATCCCCAAAATGGGCAGGAGGGAGGAAATGATAAATAGTATTGTAGAAATTAATAAAAGAAAAGAAAAAATTCTTTTAACTCTGAAGTTGGTTGTTTCAAAACAAAATTAGTAAAATAAACCTTCAGCCAGACTGATGGGGAGCACTGTACAAATTATCACAAATGAGAGCAGTGACATCAAGTAACATTTACAGAAGAAAAAAGACTGTAGGGAATATTATGAAACATTTTAATAACCTAAGTCAAACAGAAACAGGCAACTTGAATAACTCTCTATAAAATAACTGAATTTGTAGTCAAGAATGTCACACAAGAAATATCCCCAGGCCCAAGGGTTTCACAGGTTAGTTCTCAGAAACATTTAAGGAACAAATGAGCTGTACAGAAACTTTGGCACAAAACTTTGCCACGTCCCATTCTACTCTATCAGGCAAGTATTACGGATGCAAAACCAAAACAGAAGACAGGAAATTAAATCAAAACAGAAACATTAACAGGACCGTATAAAACTTCTCACAAACAAAAATGCAAAACAATATGAACAAAATTTTGGTAAAGTGAATCATACATTGTGACCAAGTGGATTTTAACCTGGGAACTGACATCCCAAGATTAATCAATGTAATTCACTGTACCAAATTAAAAAGAAAAACTATGTGATCATCCCAAGAGATGATTTCACGAGTATCTGAGAAAATGCAATATCCAAACTGATGTGCTTGCTGGAGGGGCACATACACCATACCCAACACTAATGGAAATTCTCAGGGAACTAGGAACAGAAACTACAGAAATGATTCTCTCCTAAACTCAGTCACACGCCAAGGATGTTATCACATATACTAATAATTTCAGAAAATGGGAACTTCTGAGAGAATTTTGACTCAATCTCTCCTGTCATCCGTAAAAACATACAGACTTCATGTAGGAGTTATATTCAGTATTTTTATACTTTATACCATGTTCCCTTTGAATTGTAAGCTTTTAATCTTGTTTTGTTTTTTAAGTTTAATTGTAAGCTTTTTTAAGATGTAACTTTTAAATCATTAATACATCAAAGTATCATATATATTGTCAGTCCATATATTGCACTGTTTATCTTAGTTCTATCTTCTCATTTAAGTTTTCCTTTCTATTCTAAATGTATCTGCAAGCAAAATATCAATTTAACTTTCATTTCTAATTCTAGTCTTTAAAAAAAGAAATTACTGTATTTGTTCATATCATCTACAAAGTTTTGTATGTATATTCTATTTCTAATTTTTATTGAAGATTGCCTTGTTAAATCTACTTGCAGCACATCGTTAACCCTACTTAAAATTAATTTAGATGTGGTAATGGAGGCCTACCATACCAGCAACTCAGAAGGCTAAGGAGGAGGAGGAGGAGGAGGATCCCAAATTTTAGCCAAGCCTGGGCATTTAGCAAAGCCCTGTCTCAAAATAAAATTTAAAGGGATAAACACATAGCTCAGTGACAGAGCAAGTGCCTAGCACGCACATGCCTTCGGGGTCATCCCCAGTAACAAAAAACGTTAACTTAAAACATTTATTATTTGTCACAGTTCATAACTGTGGAATGGGGCAAAAGATGAGAGATCACTCAGAGTCAATCTCCAAGTCAACTCCAAGAAGGCCCAGAGGGACTGCCCTTTACCAAGACCCCTCAGCATGAGGGAATCTCATAAAGACTGCCCTGAATCAAAGTTTCTGTGTCTTTTTACTGATAGAACTAGGACACACGGACAAAGGACAAAAGAAGGATGATATCTGTGCAGGAATTCGTGTAGGGGACAGAGGAAGGTCAGGGTGGTCAGTTACATGACTGACCTTGGGGCCAATCTAAGCAATAAATCAGAGTACGGGGAGGAGGAGGTCCTTAAGGCAGTGTGATCTGATCCTACTTGGACTGACGGCCCTGTAGGCTATCTTTTCATCTCTAACCATGCATTCCAAAAGGTTCTGGACATATGGGTCCAAAGTCCCTTAGCTCTGTATATTCATCTCATACACACCTCTGGCCAATGCCCTAGCAATTATGTATGGGTTTATTTTTATAAAGACTCAGTAATTCTCCACAAGAAAGTCTTATGCTGTTTGAAAATACCAAGACGACAGTGCCACATCCACATGAGTCACATGCTTTTTAAGTCACACATGTACTTGCCACACATACATTATGGAACAAAATCAGTTCCTTCCCCTTAACTGTTATTAATCTGATCCTTTCAGATATATATCAGTCAATCCTTAAAATCAATTGAGATAATTTTCAAAGGGGCTAACTTCTCAGGACTTTTATGTCTTTAAGTTCATCTGGGTAAACTTCCGACTAGGGAAGCAGAGTAAGATCCTCTAACAATGTCTTTCCTCGGATACCAATTTGCACAATGGAGACTATAGAACTCAACTGGAGACGTTTCTTACGGGCGTATTTTCTCTTGTTCATTTGTTCCTGTTCTTAATCATATGATCATGTTAAGATGCCATAACTTCGTAATAGCTTGTTATAATCAAAAGATGTTTTGTAAGCCTCATGGTAACCACAAAGCGAAAATCTATGACAAAATAAATATAATAAAGAAGAAATAAAAACTCATTACCAGAGTAATTCACTCACCACCACAAAAGACTGTGAAAGAGGGACAAAGAAAGGAACTACAACGAAACTGGAAACAGGTCACATAAAAGCTGTAGTAAGACTTTATCAATGATTACTTGGAATATAAGTGACAAATTCTCCAATTAAAAATCACAGAGGAATTTAAAAAAAAAATAAAAAGAAGACCCAACTATACGCTGTTTACAAGAAATGCACTTTTACTTCTAAGGACACACACAGACTGAAAGGGATGAAGGAAAATATTCCAGGAATACAAGCCAGAAGAAAACAGACCTTACAGTACTAACAACAAATAAAATGGACTTAAAAGAAAAGAAACAAGGGAGATCATTATACAATGGTGAAAAGGGTCAATTTAATAAAATGAAATGACAATTATATAACGGCTACTGCATACACTTTCTTCTCACCAGTACATGCAATATTCTCCAGGAGAGATCATATGCTAGGCCACAAAACAAGTCTCAACAAATTTTAAAACACTGCAATCACATTAAGGATCTTTTTCCTCTTGCAATAAAGCTAGAAATCAGTAACCAAACAGAAAGTTTTGGAAATTACGCAAAATTTATGAAAATTAATTTTTTTTAAACAATGAATGGGGCCAGGCATGGTGGCACACGCCTGTAATCCCAGCACTCAGGGGGCTGAGGCAGGAGAATGGTTGCCGGTTTGAGACCAGCCTGGGCTACAAAGAGAGCTCAAGGCCAGCCTGAACTACATAGCAAGACCCTGTCACAAAAAAATAAAATAAAATAAAATAGACAAAAAATAAAAAAAAATAAAAGTAAACAATGAATGGATGCAGAAAAAATGAAATTTTTTTTTAAATTTTTTTGGTACCAGGAATCGAACTCAGGACCTGCACTTGCCAGGCAACTGCTTATGCCCCTGAGCTATATCCCCAGACCAAAAATTTCTTGAAACAAAAGTGGAGATAGAACAGACCTAATCTATGAGATACTGCAAGAGTACTAGAGGGAAGTTCACAGTAACCAATGCCCACATCAAAAAAGTAGAAAAATCTCAGATAAGCAACCTATCATACTACATCTCAAGGAATGAAAAAAACAAGAACTAGATCCAAACTTAGTGAAACGCAACTCTGGGCAACCTAGTCAGACCATGTCTCAAATAAAACTTTAAAAGGTTGGAGGTCCTGTTCAGCATTCCCACGTTCAAGTGGAAGGAAGGAAAGAAGGAAAGGAGAAAGGGAGGAGGGAAGGAAGGAAAGAAGGGAGGAGGGAAGGAAGGAAGAGAAGGAAGAGAAGGAAGAGAAGGAAGAGAAGGAAGGAAGGAAGGAAGGAAGGAAGGAAGGAAGGAAGGAAGGAAGGAAGGAAGGAGGGAAGGAGGGAAAGAGGGAAGGAGAGAGGGAAGGAGGGAGGAAAGAAGGGAGGGAAGAAGGGAGGGAGAAAAGGAAGGAAGGAAGGAAGGAAGGAAGGAAGGAAGGAAGGAAGGAAGGAAGAAAGGTATACACAACCAGATAAGGACAGGAGAACAAAGACAACCATAGGCCACTCTCTCCTTGATGAACACAGACACAAAAATCCTCAATAAAATATTACCAAACCAAATCCAATACATTTAAAAGATTATTCACCAGGTGTGGTGAAGCAGAAAAGTCACAAGTTCAAGCCCAGCCTGGGTTTCTTCGTGACTAAGCAAGACCTGCATCAAAATTTTAAAAGGAACATAGCTTAGTGCAAATACCTTGGGTCAATCTCCAATACTGCAAAAGAAAACATGAGAAAATATGTTCATTATGAGTGAAGGATCTAACCCCAAGAATGCAAAGAAAATTCAAAATTCATAATCAATAAACATAAATTGGGTGCTGTGGTGTATGCTCGTAATTCCAGCTATTCAGAAGGCTGAAACAGAAAGGTTCCAAGTCTGAAGCCTGGCTGGACACCTCAGTGAGACCTGTCTCAAAATTTGAAAAGGACTGTGACAATAGCTCAGCGACACAATGTCCATGGCTTTCTTCTACAGTGGGGGAAGGCGTATCGATAAACACAACACACTGTATAAACAGAATGAAGCACAAAAAAGGTCATTTCAATTATGGCACAAAAAGCATCTGATAAAATTCAACAACCCATCATGATAAAAACACTGAACAATTTACACACGCAAGGAACATATTACAACATAATAGAAGTCATTTATAAGCCAACAGCTAACACTGGATTGAGTGGGTAAAAGCAGAATCTTCATGTCTGTATCTGGAACAAGACAAGGATGCCCACTTTTATCTTTTTTTGTTGTTGTTTTGTTTTCCACTTTTATCACTTTTATTCAACATAGTGGCCACAGCAGTTGATCTAGAGAAAAGAAGTAAAGGGCACCCAAATTGAAAAAAAAAAAAAAGAAGTCAAATCATCACTGTTTGCAGATGACATCTTCTTATACATCAAAAGACACAAAAGACACACCAAGGCCAGGGATGGTGGTGCACACCTGTAAGTCAACACTCAAGAGGCTGAGCAGGAGGATCACCTGAGTTCGAGGCCAGCCGGGGCTACAGAGTGAGTTTGAGGCCAGCATGAACTGCACAGTGAAAAAAACAAACGAACGAAGACAAACAAACAAACACCAAAAATTGACTAGAACCAATGGCTGAATTCAGCAAAGTTGCAGGATACAAAAATCAACATACAAAATCAATAGTGTTACTATATGTCAATACCAAAGATGTAGAAACAGAAATTAAAGTAATCGCATCTATAATAACTACCAAAAAAAAGAATAAAATACATACAAATAAATTTAACCAAGGAAGTGAAAAACCTGGCATGGTGGTGCACACCTATAATCCTAGCACTCAGAATTTGAGGCAGGAGGACTGCCAGAAGTTTGAGGGCAGCCTGGGCTAGGTAGTGAGTTGAAGGCCAGCCTGGACTACATGACTAGATCCTGTCTCAAAAAACAAAAACAAAACCCAACAACAAAGAGGTGAATTCTCTACAATTAAATTATAAAACACTGATGAAGGAACACAAGAAAGTGGAACAACATTCCACATTTATAAACTAGAAAAATCAATACTGTTAAAATGTCCACACTATTCAAAGCTATTTACAAATTCAACATAGTCCCTATCAAAATGCTAGTATCATTTTTCCCAAAACTAGAAATTATATGAAACCACTGACCCCTTAAATAGCCAATGCCATTTTTTGAGCAAAAAGAACAAACCAGGGAAGCTTTATGCTACATGACTTCAAAACATACAAGCTACAGTAATTAATAGCAGTATGGGGTTAACATAAAAGCAGACACACAGACAAGTGGAAGAGAACAGAGAGCTGTAAACAAACTCATGCATTTACAGCAAACTGATTTTTGTCACAGGTGCTATGCACAAACGTTGGAGAAAGGACAGTCTTTTTTTTTTTTTATTTTAAAGAGAGTAGTAAATGAGAAACAAAGAAATAGCACAGTAGCAGCATACCAGTATCAGAAACATAAACAAATCAAAGCAAGAACATTCAAAGTGATACAGGGTCTCAAGAAAAATTAATACAAATCAACAGTGGCTGTTACGTTACATATCCCTATCCTCAACTACACTGCTCAGATTACCAGATGTAAGAATGAAGGATTGCTCAAACCATTACAGGGAATAAGAAAGTAATTCTTCAATAAAACAGTAGAGATAATACAGAGTTTCACTAGACAAGATGGTAGGAGTTCACCATTATAATTCCATTGCATATTGTTACCTTCAAATCAGTTGCTAAGGACAGTCCTTAATACTGCTGAGAAAACTGGACATCCACATGCAAAAAAAATGAAGCTAGACCCACTATCTCTCACTAGTTACACAGATCAACTCAAAAATTTAATATAAGGCCTGGATCTACGAAACTACACCAAGAAAATACAGCGAAAAAGCTTCAGAACATTAGAATGGGTAATTTGACAAGAACCAAAAAGCACAGGAACAAAAGCAAAAACATACGAAAGATAATCACATCAAACTATAAAGCTTTTGCACAGTGAAACAATCAACTGAATACAGAGACAACCTACAGAAAACATTTGCAAATGTATACACCTGACAAGGGGATGACATCTAGAACACAGTATTATATAAGGAACTCTAAAAACTCAACAGCAAAAAAAGTAATAACTAGATTTTAAAATGTGTAATAAGGGCTGGGGAATATAGCTCAGGGGCACAAGCACCTGCCAGGCAAGCGAGAGGTCCCGAGTTCAATTCCTGGTACAAAAAAAAGTGTAATAAATCTAAACAGACATTCTCTATTTAGAAGATATGCTTGACCAACAGGGGCATGAAAAAATACTCAACAGCAATAATCATCAGAGAAATGCAAGTAACTACAATGAGGTTTCACCTTACCCCAAGTAAGAATGGCTAATATCAAAAAGACTATAGATAGAAGTGCTTCTAAAGATGTGGAAGAACGAGACTCCTGGCAAACTGCTGGTGGGCATATAAGTTACAGTATTACTAACATTTATGGAAAACAGTATGGAAGTTCCTCAGAAATCAGAGAACTACGATATGGTCCAGCAAAATATGACTAGAACTAATGGTTGAATTCAGCAAAGTTGCAGGATACAAAAATCAACCTACAAAATCCATAGCATATTCAAAGGAAACGAAATCAGAGTGTCAAGGAGACAGCTACACTTGCATATTCATTGAAGTACTATTCGTAATGGCCAAGAAATAGAATCAGCCTAAGCGTCCACCAACTGATGAACACCTGAAGACAATCTGATACATACACACAATGGACTACTACTCAGTCATAAAAACACAAGGCAGCCCTGTTACTTGTCACAACATGAACAGAACTGGAGACCATTATATTAAGTGAATGAAGCCAGAAACGAAAGATAAACACCACACGATCTCACTCATATGAGCAATTTAAAGAGTTTATTTCACAGAAACTGATTTGAATGGTGGTTACTAGAAGTTAGAGAAAAGAGAATAGACAGGCTCTATGGAGCATGAGTGCATCAAATGGGGACTTTCAGTAACAGTCACATGGCATGCATTTCAAACAGCTAGAAGAAATGGTTCTACATGTTTTCACCACAAACAATACATGTTTTAGGAGATAAATATACTTAGCCTGATTTAAATATTATATAATGTATATATGTATTGAACATTATACCTCATTACTATTACTAAAATATTATATTTTAGCATTAACGTTATTTTCCTAACAGAATGTATTTAAAAGTCTTTTATTTAAAATTCTCTATCACATGATTATTTCCTAGCAGTTCCTACTGCCTAAACTTTAAAAACACATCATCCATCTATTTTCATTATTATTCTTTAAATATTTAACACTCTTTAAATCACTAAATCCTCACTACATTTCTGGAAAAATACTAATGTCTCATACAGATATGCTCTGGAGCCAGATCACTCAAACCTTACTTCACTTCAGATGACTGATGACAAGTTACACTGTTTTTAATATTTTAAAACTTTCAGATGAAAGGCTGCAAAGAATTCAAGAATATGTGCTTGACATGGTGATACACACTTGTAATCCCAGTAATTGGGAAGCTGAGGCAGGAGGATCGCTGCAAGTTCAAGACCAGCCTGGGCTACAAAGTGAGCTCAAGGCTAGCCTGAACTGCAGTGAGACCTTGTCTCAAAAAGACAAAAAAAAAGAAAAGAAAAATAAACCAAACAACAAACTTTAAAGGGCTGGGTATGTAGCTCAGCACTGAAGTGCTTGCCTGGTATGCATGAGGTTAGATTTGACCCCCAGAAGGCGGTGGAGTTTAAAACAATAGATTTATGACTTCATTACTAAAAACATTCATCTCCATCAATATGGATCTAAAATTCACACTGAATATACACATAAACAAATGCCATATGCAGGGACTTTAGAAGATCTATCAAGGAATCCAAGAGCTTACCTTTGGTGCATGCACACAGCCTATCTGTGCCCGAGCAGTAAATGACAGAAACAAATGTGTCCTGTTCTTCAGTGCCCTCCTTTTTGGGAGGTTCTACTTTGGCCAAAATTTCAAAATTTGAAAGATCTAATATTTTTACATATCCTCCCTGAGTGGTTATTACCAGATGTCCAAGAGTAGAAATATCAGACTTTTTTTCTCTCTCAAAGCCATTCTTTGAAGTTAATTGCATTTCTTCAACAGGCTCCTCACAGTCATCTTCTCGATTATCCAATATATCTGGTGGAAGCAAAATGAGCGAGGTAATTGTGTCCTGGGGATCTTTGATATGTTGGATTTTTATTGGCTCCTCTTCTAAAGTTACTATCCGCGTGGCATAATTCATTTTATAAAGTACTAAATATCCACCACTAACACTCCTCTGCTCAGGCTGAATTATCAAAGGGGTCTGTACATCTGCTGGTGATTCATGTTGGATTACACTAATGTTTGCACCATTCACTACAGCAAGATTTGATTCCAACTCAGCTTTCCGTCTATTACATAGTGCAGAGTTTAACTTATTTAAATTATTCAAGGCCTCTACTTGATTTATTGCACTCAAAGATTCAACAGGGCATGTCCGCAGTCCTACCAACAAATGAATTCCATCAGCACAAGGAGTTATTGAGTCTATACAAAGATTCTCCTCTTCCGCAAACTTTGGTAGCCTCAAGCACTGAACCAAAGTTCCAGGCTTGGGAAACACAGAATTCCACTTCTCAGAATCTGGAGAGGTAAGGTTGGCTGCTGCATCTGCAAACTGCTGAATGTAAGTCACAGGAGGATCCTGCAGCAACAACTGTTCCTGATTATCCAGCTCCATTTCAATAATCTGTGGAACTGTAAAACCATCATCATGCAAACTTTTACTCATAATATTGTTCATCTGTGAAAAGATCTTTCCTGCTTTCTCATCAGATTCTTTGATGCTATAAAGTAGTAAAACAGGTAAAGTCCTCCTTACCAGAGGAGAATTTAGTTCTGAATTAGTGCAGGATTCATTGTCAGTCGACCCTTGTTCTGATATACTTTCACCCTGAGTTCTGCTTAAACCATCCAGTGACCTGTGAGAATTACTACTAATGGGTGAAGTAGCAGGAGATTTATATGTTAATAAACCTCCAGCTAACAAACATGGAAAGGGAATGTTGTGTTGTTCCTGATGCTTTTCCTTCGTTTTTTCACTCTTAGAGTTTGTTAAGCAAGGATTTGCCCCAAGTTCTTCAAGATCTTTGACAGTATCCTCGAGCACATTTGCAACGATCTCCCACTGAAGTTTTTCTGGCTGTTGGAGAATACTGAGCGCTGTTATATCAAGGCTGACTTCCATGGCTTCCTTCTGTGATGTATGCCCTTTGAAAAGGAACAGTATTTATTAGACATAGCCTTGTTAATGTAAATAAAAACCTGCAATTTAATTGGGGGAGGGTACCAGGAATCTAACTTAGGACCTCACAACAAGAGAGGAGCTGCGCCACTGAGCTGAAATCCAGAGCTCCTAAATTTTTCAACTTATTCAGTCAGTACATTATACTAAAAGTATTTTAAAACAATCAAATCTTACATGAACCTGCTCACAAACTCATAAAGGTCGAGGAACTCAAAATTATTTTCATCGGTTCCTGGTACCGGAGAAAAACCAAAAAAAAAA
>NW_004955441.1:757223-764818 GCF_000276665.1 Chinchilla lanigera | reverse complement strand
GGCCAGGCTAGGCAACTTAGCAAGATCCTGTCTCAAAATAATGAAACAAAATGAGCTGAGGATATAAATTACAGTGTGGCCCTGGGTTTGATTTCCAGTACCACCCACACCCACACCCACACACAAAAACCTAAAGAATAATTCTCTTAGTAATTCATTATTTTAAACCAAGATATAATGACAGGATTTTCTGCACTGCAGTTATGAACCAAAAGACATCCAGTATTATTTATGCGATCTGAAAAGTAACCAAGAAACATTATAATCCCAACTTCTGTTTACCATTTAGGAGTGAAAGCATCCTTTCTTGGCTCTCACCTCACCACGCTGATTATCAAGAGATTTTCATACAGTGCAAATTAATTCTAACCTGAGCTTAGAAATGAATAAAAACAAGAAAGTATTCTCAAAGTTTGTCACTTAAAAGCGAAATATAAACAGCGAAATGTAAGTGTCTTTTGTGGTATTTCTAATTTTAATTTAGTTAAAGGAACACATCTATATTACTCTATCCCTTGTGGAACTTTTTATATTGTTTTTCTTCAAGCTGTCCCTTTGTAAGTAGTACGAAAATCATTTCTCAGGCTTTAATCCTCCAAACGTGATCTCTGCATAGACAAAACCCTAGGACTGATGTCCATCAACCCTCAAATCTATAATCTCTTGCCACTAACTGAAAATGCTTTCAACCAATCTGTTTCTCAATAGCATAAAACTACTATTAGCTAAGCGAGTAAGTAACAATAAACACCACTCTAGGTGACTGTGAAAACACAAAAACAATCACAACTGCCTTCACAATTTAGACATGAAGAACACAGAAGAATAAAGGAAGTAAATATGAAACTCAAGGTGACTGCATGAAGGTTACATACCTAAAAAAACAAACAACAGATTTGTTTAACATAAAACACTTAAGGTATACTCAAGGTTCTTGCTAACTCTTTCATTCAGGATCTCTTCCACATTCTTCCTGACAGCTTTATCTACAATTCTCCACTACCTAGGATAATCACACTTCATACAACATTATTACTATCCTCTACAACTAAAATGTTTTCTACCTGAAGAAGAAAATTTTAGTGATAAACCCTACTTGTACTAATAAGGCTATTTATTTAAATACTCTTTGGTTATCATCACAAACAGCCATTACACTACCATGAAGTACTTACGTCGATCTTCTTTACTACTATATACTTTACAACAAACACTGAAGGCTGAATGTGAAGGATTTTCTTCCATTAAACACAAGGCCTTATGCACGCTGGGCGCCAGCACGTTCCTGGCTCCTGAAATTGACTTCTTTTTCTAACGTGCAGTACACTGCACTAAATCCTGAGTATGCTCACCTATTTACCGGACTAAACTGACAAAACTAATTAATTTCTTAAGTTACGATAGAAAGTGCCAAGAAAATACAAACTTAGTTTTATGTATACTAAGGAAAGACAAACCATAAATTATGTTCACTAACACAAACTGATGACAACAGAGTGGCATGCACAGTTAAGACTTCATTACAAAGGAAAATATAGCAAGTAGCACTATTACTCTGGTTCTTCTTAATAATTCAATTAACATGTGGCAAATGTCCTCTATGAAGACATACATACTGTACTTTCCAAGACTCACGGAAGTCACGCTGATGACTCACACCTCGCACAGGAAGCCAACCTATCATCTCTTACTTACCTCAGAGTTTCCAAATACTAGACCACAAAAATAAGTTTTTATGTAATATACTTACAAACGTCCTTCAGTACAAGTTCCTTTTAGACAATCATTTCAGGAAACCCTTTTCTATTCTACATTTTTAGGTAGTGGCAACCCCTCAGCTTCTGCTAGCCAAACAGCAAAGTCAGTAACTAAAGCCATCAAATTTCAATTTTTTGTTTTATCTTGCTTACAGTGCTGGGGATTAAATGCAGTGCTCCACGAATGCTAGGCCAAGTACTCTACCACTGAGCTGCATACTTCACTCTCAGATTCCGATTAGAACTCTTCTTCAATTTCCTGCCAAACATTCACTTTACTCTTCATGACAAGTCCGGCTTATATCTACATCCTTCCCCCTAAAGCCTCATGCACCCATAGGTGAGGCTTTTGGGAGTAAATACTAGACCAGTCCACTGAATGGCTTACGATAGTTCTGCATGTGAACGACGGATTTACTGAAGAGGGGAAGACCCACCCTGGGTATGGGTAGCACCAACCAAAAGGCCTGGATGGAATAAAAAAGAAAAGGAGGAGGAAGTCTTCCTACCTGCCCTGCCATGAACAATTCTCCTCTGGCCATGATGCCCTGCCTTGGAACCAGCTGACTATAAAGTGAAACCTCTACAAACTGTGAGCTAAAATAAACCTTTCCTCCTGTGAGTGCTGGGTATTGTCTCAGTGATGAAAAAGTAGCTAATATTCCCAGCACTTGTGAGGCTGAAGCAGGATTGCTGTGAATTCAAAACCAGCTTGGGCTGCAAAGTCAATTCAAGACCCGCCTGAACTGCATAGTGAAATCTTGTCTCAGACAGGTAGGGAGGGAGGGAGGGAGGGAAACAGAAAGAGAAAGAAAGTAACCAATACTGTTATGTTGTCCAAAAACCACACTTTTTTCTCTCATATTATCCAGATACCCTCAAAAGTCATAGTTTTCGGGGGCTGGGAATTTAGCTCAGTGGCACAGCACCTGCCTGGCAAGCACGAGGTCGTGAGTTCAATTCCTGGTACCAGAAAAAAAAAAGTCATAGTTTTCAAATGAAAAACAGGTATCTGTCTCTGTGGACTGGGGTCCCCAGAGCCGCTCGGAAGCTGTAAACCAGGAGGACCTTGCACAATACTTGCAGAGACTCATTGGAAGCCATTCTTCCCCTGACAGTACAGGCTGTGGTGGAGCTCCGGAGAAGTCTGCAGCAGGATTCCTGCTGACTGTGCTGACAGTTGGGGAGAGGACACTAACAGGTTGTGGGGTCCCAAAGCAATGGGAAGCTGGAAAGAAAAAGCTACAAAGAATGGCTTTCACCCCAGATAGCTCACTTGAGATGTTAGTAAGAATTGCCTCCTCAGTACTCTATAGCCATGAGGAGGAGGAGGCCAAGGAGAGAAAACAAAGAGACTGAGAAAAAGCAGCTGCTTTTGCTGCACCACTAAGAGAAACAGATCCCAGGTCTGATTCCCAGGGCTCCAAGAAGAACTCGACAACTGCATTCATCTGCTACCACTGTTAAAAGCCAGGCCACCTCAAGAGGAACTGTCCTAAGAGGCCCCATGGGCCATGCCCTGGATGCAAAGGAGACCACTGGAGATCGGTCTGCCCTCTGAGGTGGAGGCCCCAGAGCTCAGACCCATGCTACCAGTTAGTCCAACAGGAATGAGAGGGCTTGGGGCATGGTCTGCCTTCTCCCTCTGGCCAGACCGTCATCTCCATCGAGGAGCCCTGGGTAATCATGACTATGGAGGAACAAGAAAACAGCCTGTTGCTAGACACAGGTGCAAGTCTCTCGGTCCTTCTTTTCAATCCTGGCCTTCCTTCCAGCCATCATACCTCAGTGAAAGGAGTCACTGGTGAGGAGGTAATATGCTATTTTTGACAACCCTTAGGCTGTAACTCCTTAATAGGTCCCTCTTGCATATCTCTGTCTTCCTGATATACCACTTTGAAGATACCACCACGTATTACAGCAGCCATTGATATTTTCCTACTAATCTATCCATAACTGTGTAAAGTTTGTAATGTTCCTATCCTATTTCATAAATGGATGTATGTTTATTATTATGTGTTTCCTACAACAATCATTGAGAAGAGTTAATGATTTTTCAGTAGGTCACTCATGTATAGCTCTATTTATTTTCTTTAGAAGCCACTTTGAAGATACCAAAGTATAGTACAACAACTCTTGATAATCTCCTACCTCTTTTGTCTGTAACTCACTATTATTTGTCTATTTGTTTTCCTGAGAAACTATTTTGTAGACAATAATATGTAAAATGATAACCATTGATAATTTCCTACCATTTTGTCTGTAATTTGCTAAGTCCCCCCTATTATGTTATCCTTCTTTTATTCTTTAAAAGAAAAAAAAAAAAAAAAGAAAAACAGGTATGTGTCTCTTTATCTGCACTCAGATTTTTCAAATTAAAAAGCAGTCTATAATTATGCTGTGTCATTCAATTTAAGGGGAATCACAGTTACAAGTTTTGAAATGGCACTTACACGTTTTTATATATTTCAAGAAAAGAACACGCATTAATATCAAGTATACACCTGGCTATTTCACAAGACTCCCAGAAAGTCAAAAATAGTCTTTTAATACAACAAAACTAGTTTTAAAAATACGTATTTTCCTACGAATGAATTAGCTACAGACAAACCTTCAAAAACTTTTAAATGGGAGAGGTTTTTTCCTCTTTTAATTCTATGTGAATACAATCATCTCAATCCTAAAATATGTTATATGGAGTCAACAAAAATATGTGTTATTTTCTAGATCTGGGAAGTAAAGTAAACAGGACAGTACTGTCTAACAAAACTGGAAAAAAACAAGACGTGGATGAAAAAGATAAAATGTAGGAAAGGGATAATAAACTAAACACAAGTATTAATTACAAATGTACATACAGAGATCTTAGCAACCAGAGAAAAGAAAAAAGCTGCAATATGCAAAGCACAGGTTATAGTTAGAATACAAAAATTTAACAATGGAAGGAATATGAAGTACATGTAGTACGGAACACTTTACAAAGGCAAAACTGATGCCACAGGATTTGAGGGACTTGACAAGATCAAAGTGTTAATTTATAGAGGAGTCCAAGCTCTAAAAGGGTCTCCAGGTCATCACTTAGCAGCTTATTATCCTATACAACCTTAAGAAAATACAACAGTAAACCTCTTTGGTCTTTGGAAAAGGGAAAACAAAGTATGAAAGGAACATTACCTTCATCATTCTAAATTTTTCTAGAACTAATTACATATTTACATATTACTTGGGGAATTTTCCTGTATTTTTTTTTTGCAATTTTTTTTCTCTACCACTAACTACACTACTTCAAAACTGGTGGTTAACACAATCAATCCAATCTTCTTTAGTAGCTTTCAAAAAGATTTTACAGCAAGTTAGAATTTAAAAAAATTTACTATTCTTTAACTTTTGGCAATGAATGATACATGTCTCTTTCTTAAAAAGATTTCCTGCCAGGCATAGTGGCACACACCTATAATCCCAGCACTGGGGAGGCTGAGGCAGGAGGATCATTCCAAGTTCAAGACCAGCCTGGGCTACAAAGTGAGTTCAAGGCCAGCCTGAACTGTATAGCGAGACTGTCTCAAAAAGACAAAAAAAAAAAGATTTACTGTTATACATGTTCTCGCTTCGTAGTATTTCATATTCAATTCTAATCATAATTTAATAGTGGTAACTTTTTCAAAACATAGGTACTACAATTGATGTTTATATGTATCTTATTTAACCCCTAGAAAGCTGGCCCTGAACTCCTGGCAATCCTGCCTCAGCCTCCCAAGTGCTATGATTACAGGCATAGTACAAGACTCTCAGACCTCACCTTAAATAAAAGGTGGAGGCCTTAAATTAAAAAAGGAGGCCTCAGCCTCCCAAGTGCTATGATTATAGGCATAGTACAAGACTCCCACACCTCACCTTAAATAAAACATTAATAACACTATTTTACATATTAAAAATACAATCAGAATATAATAAGCAACAATTTAAGATTAAAGTTTGATCTTAAAGTTTGATCTACTACTTTCAGATGCACTATCAGTCCCTTCCAATAATATGAAAATATGAAACATATTCTTTTATCTTACTATTTCTAAGGAAACATTTACTTGATGCTGAAATGTCCATGATTTTATACCTTGGTATGTCTCACCTCTTTTCCTTTGTGAACAAAAAAGAGTAAATTTAAATGTTACTTATTTTAAAAAATACATTATAAAATGAGCGCAATTTTAATTTCAACATGTGGTGAAGATTTAATATAATTATCACTTTGATTCCTGTAACTCATTAGAGGACAATTTAAATTTTAATTACATATCACTATGTATTACTTATTCAACAGCTCTAATATATAATATTTCATATTTCTGTGCATATCAATGAAAACTGTGAATTTAGATTAAATAACAAATTTAGAATTGGCATTTAGCTTTACCCAGAATTGTACAAATCTAAAAGATTTAAAAATATATTACCTAAGATGTTTTACATACCTGTCACAGAATCTGATCTGGAATGCTCTTCACTATCTGAATCCTCCAGCAAATCATCACTTAAATTAAAAAGCAAAGTAAAAACAATTTGAGCTTTAAAAAAAGTGTATGTCACATGAAAAAGCAAAGACAAAAGCATAGTGGTTTTTGTTTTTCCCAGAGACAAGGTCTTGCTAAGTAGTTCGGGCAGGGCTTAAGCTCACTATGTAGCCCCCGGCCAGCCTCAAACTTCCAGCAATCCTCCTGCCTCAGCTTCCTGAGTGCTGGGAATACAGGCATGTGCTACCACAGCCAGCATAAGCAATGTGTTAAATACCGCATTATTATACTGCTAAAATATAAGGAACATAGAAACTATTAAATTACTAAAGTGAGATATACATAGTTCAATATCATAACTTTTAAACAAGGCTAAAAGAATCATTTTAAGTAAATGTCTGTACCTCAACTAGGGTGTGGAAACCTCCAAGAATCCATAACAACACTATAAGGATTTAAAGACTGTTAAGTGGCTGGAGATGATTTAGCTAAGTAAAAGGTTAAAACAGAAGAGCAGCTAATAAAACCAAGCAGGAGCTAGCAGTTAGAAAATATTAACAAATATTCTATTACTGAATTTAGCAGTTACTCTAAAACCAAATAAATCTGTATGATACATGTGTACACACATACCAATATGCATTTCATTTTTATTTTGTAACTTTATTTGTTTTGCAAAGGCTGTTTAAAACTCCTTGATATGCAGAAAAGGTATTAAAATTCAGAAAGTCGCAGACAATATAGTCCCTCCGTTGCTCTTCACTCAGGAGGTGAAAAAATGACAGCCCCCTTTCTATACCCACCTTCTTTTTTTTTTTTTTTTTTTTTTATACCCACCTTCTTCCTGTCTTCACTGTTAACTGACAAAAGATCTAATGACCAATATTAGGCTCTGTCTGTACTCAATTAATCAGCACCTCTTTAACAGCTTCTAAAACTGTGTAACTACCATTATAAAAAGATGCATTTTGCAGAAAGGATAGGCAATTCTTCCTTCTTGAATATGTTACACCAAGATCTGAAATGCATAGGCTTTTATGTTACTCTATACAGGGAATGCTAATCTCCATTCAAATGCTCAAGGAGCTGGGTATACTGGGCAAGCCTGTAATCCCAGCTACTTGGGAGGATGAAGCAGGAAGATCATGAGGTTCC
Source organism: Chinchilla lanigera (assembly GCF_000276665.1). Classification (NCBI taxonomy): domain Eukaryota; kingdom Metazoa; phylum Chordata; class Mammalia; order Rodentia; family Chinchillidae; genus Chinchilla; species Chinchilla lanigera. Next base: position 757,395 of record NW_004955441.1, on the reverse strand, counting down.
AGAAAGCCTGGGCAACTTGTTGAGAACCTGCTTCAAAATAAAAAAATAAGGGGCTGGGTGATTTAGCTCAGCAGCACAGTGCCTCCCTGGCAAGCTCACAGTCATGAGTTCAATTCCTGGTACTGGAAAAAAGGGAAAGGGAAAGGGGGAGGGAGAGAGAGAGAGAGAAAGA
>NW_004955441.1:735406-756983 GCF_000276665.1 Chinchilla lanigera | reverse complement strand
AGAAAGAAAGAAAGAAAGAAAGAAAGAAAGAAAGAAAAAGAAATGGGGCTGAGGATACAGCTCAGTTGGAAGGCCTTGAAGGAGGGGAGGGGAGATGTAGGTAAGGAAGGGAGATAACCAAGTACAGCTCAGTTGTTGAAAGACAAAAGGTAAAATATGGTAGTAGTACATTTTAAAGAATTTCAGTTTATTGACATCACAAGGAAGCCTTCAGACAATCACCTTAAATTTTTTCTACAATTATCTATGGGCCCTGTATGGTGGCACAGATCTATAATCCCAGCACTCTGGGAGGCTGAGGTAGGAGGATGCAAGTTTGAGTCCAGTCTGGGAAACTTAGCAACTTGGCAAGATTGTGTTACAAAACTTAAAAAAAAAGGAGGTATCTATAAAGTTTATATCTATAAACTTTATAGATACTAAAATTACCCCTCAATGACACTTTTTAAAAAATCACATGGGTTAAAAAGAAAACACTAGATACATACAAATGTTAACACAACCTCATAGTATGATTACGGGTACTCTATTTCTTTCACCACCCATCCCTACACATTCTAATTTTCATACAATAACATATACTTATATAATAGCCACCAAATTAAGCCTTTGCCTGATATAAAACCTTGTTACAAAGTAATAAATATGCAAGATAAATAAGGAATTATAGGTAAGTTAGAAACTTTAGTTAAGGTCTTATAGTATCTTTCAGTGGTAGAGCCCTAATCTAACAAACATGAGGCCGTGCGTTCAATCCCCAATACTATAAATAAATAAAATAAATGAAGATTACTGCTATGTGCTCTTGAAAACCAAACAAACTACTCTCATTAGGGATACCTTGCTTTATACTAAAATAATAAACATCTTCAAAAGTTGAAATCAGAAATTTTTTACCAATTCAGTAAGATATACAAACAACAAATGAAGAATCTACAAAAAATGTTCATTTATTTAAGTTAAGTGTGTTCTCAAACTTTCCCTGCCTGAATTTTTTTTGAGACACAGTCTCCCCAAGTAGTCCAGGCTGGCCTCTAAACTCACAGGCTGGCCTACGCATTCCAGGCTAGCCTTGAACCTACAGTGACCCTCCTGCTTCAGCTTCCTGAGTGTTAGGCGTATACCACCTCACCCAACCCTGCCTAAATTTAAAACAACGACAAATGTCTGCTTAGAAGAAATGATCAAAAATAATTCCTAAGCAAGCTGTACCATTACTTTAAATTTCCTATATAACCTCTCATTTTTCCAGTTAATATATTCTCCTCCCAGCTAGTAAAATCCATGTACCTAGTGTATTTTAAAACCAAATATAATGTATCTTCCGCCATATAACGTCAGAGGTAGTTTGACTTACTATATTTACTATCAACTCAACAGAAATCCACTATCTCTGGGACAGTAGAAAGGAAGGGACAGAACGTACAGTCAGAGATGAAAGCTCCACATTTCTACACTCTCTTATCACACCATTTGGGACTAAGCTTTCTTTACAGATCATCATTTTCTTGAGGGAGAAAACAGCCCTTCTATCCTATACTTATAAAAGTAGAGTAATTCTTTTTTTTTTTTTTTTTTGGTTTTCTGAGACAGGATGCTGCTACGTAGTTCAGGCTGACTTTGAACTCACTATGTAACTGAGGCTGGCCTCAAACTCTCGGCAATCCTCCTGCGTCAGCCTCCTGCGTGCTGGGATTACAGGCATGCGCCACCACATTCAGCTCAAAAAAGGTGGACTATTTCTATAAACACAGAAGGTATGTTTCTATAAACACAGAAGGACTGGATATAGTGGCACATGCTGGTCATCCTAGCACTCAGGAGTCTGAGGCAGGAGGATCACTGACAATTTGAGGCCAGCCTGAACTAGAAAGCAAGATCTGTTTTTGAAAAAAATTTACAAAGAGAGTATAGGTGTATATGTGATGCTAGAAGCATATTTTCTTCAATATTTAATTGCCAAATTACAAGACCTCGAGTTAAAATTCTAATTAAAAAAATTTTAGAAGGACTTGCCAATTTCATTACCTTTTGTTAATTTTTCACTAACTTCTAAGAAAATCACAGAAATCAAGTATGCTTAGTTTCTAGCCTATTAGCAAATATGCTCCAAAACTCAAACAATGAGCAAATTACTTTCCCATCAAGCTTTCACGGGGATTTATAGTAACTGAGAATAAGCATAACTTTTTAATTCAGCAGGCTGCAGAGCTCAGGCTACATTCATTTATCTGCCAGTCATTTCTACCATAAGCTATTAGTAAGAGGAACTAGACAGAGGTAACCTTCCCAAACTGTTATGACTTTTCTATTTATTCTATAATGAAATATTTCCCATTGATAACATTTTACGTTACTTCTTAATGAAAGCAATGCCACCAAGTAGGTTTGTAAAGTAAAATGGTAAATCACTAGCTGCATTGTAACACACCACACACTGGGAAGTTTAAACCCCTGTAAGTGAAATGGGTAACATTCTTAGGCTAGTAAACACACTCCAATCCACACTGCTACCTACAGAATCTTAACAGTAACACATTCTACTTCTTATGGCAAACTGTGTGCCTTGTGAAATCCTTTGTTCTGCCCACTTGGGAATAATACAAATGTTGCTATGTGATCCTGGTCCAGTTCAAAGTCACAACTGCAGAGGCTTTTAAGTAAGAATCAGGTGGAGCTTTACTTTAACTCTCCTGCCCCCACACAGATCAGACGCAACCACAAAAACCACACAAAAAAATCTGGAACCCATCAGAGAAGGCGAGCTAAACAATCCAGAACAGCAATTATAGCAAACTTTTACTATAGCAATAATTTGGTGTCTCAAATTATTGCTAATGGTGTGTTTGCTATTCTAAATCAGTAGGTTCTCTTGCCTCATCCAAGGGCATTTCAGTACCCATTAGTGAAATTCACTATATAATTTGAGATACTAATGAAAAAAAGGGAAACTAACATAATTTGGCTCAACTCCTAATGGAAAAATCACTTTCTCTCCCTCTGCCCTTTCCCTCCTCTCCCTTCCTCCCCCTTCTCTTTTGCACTGGGGCTTCAACACTGGACCACAAGCACTCTTACCACTAAGAGACAACCCCAGCCTCTAGACTTTATTTTCCAATTGTGGCAGTAAAGTATATTTTACAGACCAGTGCAAGTCTTAATCAAAATTTCTCTGTGAGAATCACACAGCTTTTGGATTTCTAACAAAACATTTTTCTAATCTCTTAACCTGATAAATTTTTTCTGCCTTTTATTTAGAATAACGAGTAAAACTTAAAAAAGAAAACATGTATAAATGTTCCTAAAACAAATTCAACATACCTATCTCCTTCCAATTTTGGTATATCTGAGCAACTAGAGGAGTCCTCCAGCCATGCTAAAGTTGGTCTCCTTGAGTCAACTCCTGAGCTTGGTTCTCCTGATAGGATAAGCTGCTGTACAATTGCTGGATCATAGGCATTAATTTCAAACTTTAAGTGCACCTAAACAAATGAAAATGCTAAGTTTATAACTCACGTCTTCACCAGTTTCTACTCTGATCCTTCAAAACTAAAACATACCTTCATAAGTTTGGAAACATCCCATATGCAGATCTTTCCTCGTTTAGTTGCAGCAGCTAAAAAATGAGGGCAGCTCCCCGACCCAAAACAAGATATTCTGTCAGTTCCGTCCATACAAGGAAACTGCGCAGGACTTGTTGCAAGTGTGACTGACAACGGCACATTCTGTGTGTGCTCACCTTTCACAAATGGGCAGTTTGGGGAATGTCTTTCATGTTCAGACCTTTATACAGGTAAAGAAAGGAAAAGGTGAACAATAAAGCAGGTAAACTGTACATTAAAATACTACAGAACTCCAGAATCATCACCCCCTTTATGCAAAGTATTCTACTATGAAAAAGAATTAGTCTTACCAAATCATTATTTTTATCCAGATCACTGACACGTTCAACCATTCCCAAAAGTCACACGTTAAATATTTAACAATATTCAACAATAACAGTTGTTATTTCGATTACAAATAAAAAGTCATTCACAGATGAAACTGAGAAAGCAACACTATACTAAAATTCACACTATATTAACATACTGATACTTCACATACTGACTGCAGTAGGACCCAGTCAGGGAAATAACCTATAAACCAAAAACTCTAAAAGATGAAGTTCATAAATTATACACTGTATTCTGTCCTCCAAATCCAGAAGATCTGAATCTGTCAATTTAACCAACTGTGCACAAAAAAATATGAAGGGAAAAAACTGCACCTAGATAGAATGTGTAGAAATTTTTCATGTCATTACTCCCTGAAAGATGCAACAATTACTTACACAGCACTTACACTCTATTTAGATAGGGTGAGTAATCTAAAGGTGACTGAAATTACAGAACAGGATATGTGCAGGGTTAGACACAAATACTACATCTTTTTTATAGAAGGAACTTGAGCATCCTCAGATTTTGGTGTCCACAGAGAGTGCTGGAAGCATTATCTCACTGATAAAAGAGGTACAGCTATCCATTCAAATAAATGCTCAGTGAGAATAAAAAAAGTCAGCCAGGCGTTATGACACATGCTTGTAATCCCAGCACTCAGGAAGGCTGAGGCAGGAGGATCTGTTGCAAGTTCGAGACCAACCTGGGCTACAAAGTGAGCTCAAGGCTGGCTTGAACTGCATAGCAAGATCCTGTCTCAAAAAAAAAGACCAAAAACAAGAGAGAGAGAGAATAAATAAAGTCAAACTGGTTTACTAGGAAACAAAAACGTGTAAGAAAAATAAAATGTTAGGTACTCAGGTCAAGACTGGCATGATGACTACAAATATTTTCTCAAAATATTCTCACATTAAAAGGTATCAACCATAACACAATTATCTGCCCAACTTTGTGTCTTCTTTGCATTTCTTTCTGGTTCTTTCATTTGGCTTTTGTTTTTTTAACTTTCTAAGGTTTTCCCACATACAAAGTTTAGAAAGCCATTGACCTCAGAGACACTATGTTGACTTGTATGAGAGACTATATAGACAGAGCCATCTTGTTCTCTTAAGAAAAAAGCAAAACTGAACGCAGCAAAAAATATACAGCAAAGGCAAGACAGTATATTAATATCACAAGATATACAGGCACATTTATAGAACTTAGTCTATTATGCCCAGCAAGATCCAGACTCACCAAGGTTCATCAGTGGGCTCCCAACAAACGAGACATACACTACAAGTAAAACACATGGCTCTATCATCTCCAGATGAAGCAGGCTGCAAAATTTAAAAGGAAAAAAAACAAAAACACAGAGCCAGAACTGGTTAATCATTATTAAAAGGCTTTTAGTAAAAAATCTTTTGAACGTTCTTAATTTTTTTTTTTTTTTTTTTTGTGGTACGAGGAATCGAACTCAGGATCTTGAGCTTGCCAGGCAGGCACTTGTGCCACTGAGCTATATCCCCGGCTGAAAGTTCACAATTTTAAGGAAAATTCTCTACTGACAAAAAGAAAATTAGCCTATATTATTAGGTACCCATGTTTATGAATTGGTTGTTTTATTTAAAAAGCAGGTTCATGAAAACGACCATGAAATCAATACAGAGGCACATATGTGTTCAATTTCTGATCAGCCTTCCAGCTGCACTATGAAAGTCTCTGAAACTCCATTAAGTATGAGGGGAAAAAGTTTAACAGGTTTATTACTAAAAACTGAATCAGCACTCAGGAGGCTTGAGGTAGGAGGATCACCGTGAGCTCAAGGCCAGCCTGAACTACATAGGCAGACCCTGTCTCAAGAAACAAAAACAAACAAAACCCCACTGAATCTGAAACAAATACATTTTTAAAAAATGAAAAGCAAGCTAGGCATTGTGGTACACACCTGTAATCCCAGCACTTGAGAGGCTGAGAAGGGGCTGGGGATTTAGCTCAGCGGCACAGCGCCTGCCTGGCAAGCGCAAGGTCATGAGTTCGATTCCTGGTACCAGAGAAAAGCACCCCCCAAAAAAAGAAAGAAAAGAGAGGCTGAGATAGGAGGATCACCATGGGTTGGAGGCCAGCCTGGGATACAGGGTGAGACCTTGTCTCAAAAAAAAAAAAAAAGGAGGGGGAGAAAAGCAAACCAGTCTAACTCGTTTAACATTAAGATATATATGGAACAGAACTGGGAACGGTGGCACATGTCTATAATCCCAGCACTCGGGAGGCTGAGGCAGGAGATCATTGGGAGTTCAAGACCAGCCTGGGCTACAAAGCAAGCTCAAGGCTGGCATGAACTGCATAGCAAAAAAAGTATGGAACAAAACGTTACAAATATATTTCATCTCAGGTTTCAAGATATAAATATTTTAAAATGATACATTTTTATAGTATTTAGTGCCACAAATATTTTTATATATTTTAAAAAAACAAATTTCTGTACAAATTACAATTTATCAATAGTTTTAAATATGTGTCATGTACATATATTTTATATATGTGCATAAAATGTTTAATAAATTTGCATCTATATAGCAAGCATTGAAAAATACTAAGTTTTGCTATCATGAAGTCTATTTTTTTGGTTTTGTGATGCTAGTGATCAAATCCAAGGCCTTCTGTCCCCTAGGTAAACATTCTACCACTAAGATATAACCTCAGTCCCAGTTATGCTATTAGAACAGGAACTGAGGGGGCTGGGGATTTAGCTCAGCAGCACAGCACCTGCCTGGCAAGCGCAAGATGCTGAGTTTGATTCCCGCTACCAGAAAAAGAAAAAAAAGAACATGAACTGAAATACATCTGAAAACAATCACTATTCATACTTTCCCTCTACTTTAGCTCAATGAGGCTTCCATTATAAACCACTCTCATAGCATTTCACCAAGCTAACCCATACACTATATACGTTCTTCCTTTCCTATACAAAAACTACAACCATTTTTCTTAATTAATTCTTTCACTATCAACACACAGAACTGCGTGTACACCTCTGCAACATCTAGATCTACTCCAATACAATTTCTTAATCAGCTATTGAGATTATATGGGTAATTCATATCTCAACTAAAATTAAAATTTCAGGAACAACCACAAAACTGCTTTATTGTATTACTCTACAATGTTATGAATGCAGGAGTAAAAAACTGACAACACATATTAAAAAATAACATTTGCCCAAAGTCAAATCTAAACAAAAGCTAAACATATTAAATAGTCCAGTTGTTCGTTATTTTTAATAATTTTTTCTATTTTATACAATAGAAGATATATGAAAAAGTATCATAATCAAAGGTATAGGAAAAAACAAAACTCACATATGCATATAAAGCACATGACTACATAAAACAAAGTTTTTAAAAAGTATTAAAATGCCAATGATTTTACTGAAGGGTACGATGGCACACTTTTTTAAGAAGTACTTCTGAAGTGTTTTTACCTGATGATAAAATCCAGCTTGAGCCATGGGATCTGGCTGTGCCCACCTGTAGCCCACATGAGGCCATGAGGTAAATGTCTCCCGTCTGTTTGCTTCACTATACATCAATGATCTAAAAGTAAACAGACTTTATGTAACTGAACTGAGGTAAAAAAAAATACAATGAAACTCCTATTTAACACTGAAGAAAAAAAACCTTTTTACTAGGTTATAAGAAAAACTAAGAATGGTCTAATGACCAAATTTAAATTTTTATTTTAAATTAAACATGATCATTTTAGCAGTTATATCCTTTAAACTGAGAAAGAAAAAATCTGAATGCTGGAGTGGCTACAGCTAATAAGTAATTCCTGGGTAGACGAAATTAAGCAGTATGATATAATTACCACTCAGAGAACAAGGAATCTGCATATGAAGACAAAGAGCCCTACGCTTCATCACATGTCAAGTTTTGCTTAACTGAATAAAACTATAAACAGTAATTTTTCTTTCCTTATGTTAAGGATCTTTAAGTGCTATTTTTTTAATTTATTTGGTTGTTTTTGTGTGTTTTCTAAGTGCAAAGCAGTATCTCATGCCTTTTCCAGAGAAATCCTTTTCCAGGACAGCTATACTATGTAGAAACTTATCAAAAAATACAATCTCACTTGTATTCATAGTAAACTATACCAGCGCACTCAAACTGTAACCAGCGGAGCCAAGTAATTTTTTGAAGGATAAGGAAATTTAGGGAGAGTTCAAAAGGCTTCAAGTAAGAAAAGACTAGTAGACAAAGCTTATTCTTATCACAAAATCATAACTTATAATACAACGTGAAGAGATCATCACAAAGAGACTAGAAAAATACTTTTCTTAAAATCTTCCCTAAATTAATCAGTGTATGATCTAGCTGTATTATGCTTTCAAAAGGGCAGCCAGAGTAGGAGGTGTTTCCAGCAGTAGCTTCCCACCCTAGCATGTACAAGACCCTGGGCTCAATCCCTGACCATACAAAAAAATTTTAAAAAGATTTTGTGATTAGACAAGCATATCCATTTACAAATTATGTATGTCTTTAGGATCAGTCTTAAGACAAAAAACCACTCTCATTTAGTCCTATGTATCACCACTATACCCTAACTTAAATGTTCAACAGACCCAAGTCCATCAGTCCTATAAGACTCCTAGATTCATATTTAATGGAACAAAGCTGGGCATGGTGGCTCACGCCTGTAAACCCAGCACTTGGAAGGCTAAGGCAGGAGGATCTTCAGGAGTTGAGGCCAGACTGGGCTACACAGTGAGTTCAAGGCCAACCTGAACTACATGGAGAGACCCTGCTTCAAAAAAACAAACAAACAGTACATCCTACACCAGAATCACATTTTGGGACATTTTAACATGCCCAGAGACAATAAAAATCCCATCTAGTTACTGTATTGCCTAAAACAGAACATGTATCACAGCTTGCACGGATTTCTTTAGAAAGTATTCAACCATTTGAAAATAAAGCTCCGCGGGGCTGACAATTTATGATCGCAGGATAGGCATTGCTCTCAGACAAGAACCATGTGTTGTAATCACGTACTTTCCTTTTATCCCCTTTCCAAGCACATTTCAAAAAGTATTTTAATGACAGCCATTGCAATGACCACCTGATACTCAGATTAAAACTTATGTTCTGTCTTATGCCTAAAACAGAGATAGTAACACTACTCTAGAATATGAAAGTTATTCTCAAGTAAAACAGGGGTTCTTTATGCAACAAAATAATTTGATAAATGTGTTATACTTATGATAGAAGTAAACACGGAACTCATTCAGTACTGTCTTTACTATGTGCAACATGGGCTATTTATACATATACTTCAGAAAAACACAAATTCACAATTCACATCCAGTGAAAATGTAAAATGTTACTTGGGAAGGAACATGTGAACGTCTAGTCAAAACTATTAAGTTCTACAGTTCAGTACAGCATTTCTAAGCTTTAGTGTTTTGTTTTTTGCTTTGCTCTGGAGACAGGGTCTCACCATGTAGTTCAGGCTGGCCTCAAACTCACAGCCACCCTCCTGCCTCAGGCCCTCAGGTGACTGGATTACAGGCATATGCCACCACGTCCAGCCAGCTTTAGTACTTTAATGTCTAATTAGAATCTGAATGTCATCAAGTACATCATTTTTAAGTTCTTAAACAAACACATTATTAACTTTTAAGCAGTTTTATACAAAACAGTCAACTTAATGTCCTATGAAAATGATTTTTTTTCTTTTGAGACGGTCTCATAATGTAGTTCAGGCTTGCCTCAAACTCATTTTGTAGCCTAGGTTGGCCTCAAATTCTTGGCAATTGTCCTGTCTCAGCCTCCCAAGTGCTGTGATTCCAGGTGTGTGCTGCCATACACAGCTGAACTATGATTTTTACAACTCCAAGGACACAAAACATAAAAAATTTTAATTTAAAATTACCCCAACTGACTTTTTAACTCTTTCAATTATTTTTTAAATCAGAAAAAAGTAACTAGAGCTTTCCTTCTATTCCAATTCAGATATACAACTAAAATATGTATTTTAATAATAGCAATTCAATCAGTATTTCCAGTATTTTTAGAGAAACAAGAATCTAGTTTTGAAAGATTTTAAAGTATTTAAAATCATAAAGACTCTATAGTAATTTTTAATTAATCTGAAAACTAGTAATTGAGTCTCACTGTTCCCTCTTTTATCAAGCAAAGCTCCTACCTGTCTACAGAACGACCTGGCCCCACTCCAAGTTCTGGACGTGCACTAGGTAAGAGGTAAGACAATCTGTCCATCACTGAGGACGCCACGGGTAAGGCAGCCACATTCTGATTTATTTTCTTGAGTTCATTTACAATGGCACTGGCAATGGACTTCAACACATGATGAGGGAGATGGAATGTAACTGTGGCCCACTGAAAGAAAACGAGAATATGAGGAAAAATGTACTCAAAATTTTAAACAAAATTTTAAGTTAACTTTATCACATAGAGAACTATTTATCAGTCTTATATCAGCTCACTCAACTATAGCAGGAACTTGCCAGTATGTAAAAGATAATTTCTCTTATTCAAGAGCCAAGATAGGAAGCAAACTAAGTGTAGATGAGCAGATAAATAAAATGTAATATATATCTATACATACAATGGAATACCATACAATCTTTAAAAAGAAAATCCTGTCACGTTCAGTGCAATAAAACAGGCACAGAAAGACAAACTTCACAGTATCTCACTTATACATGGAATCTAAAACAATTTAACTCTTAAAAAGTAGAGAACAAGCCAGGCGTGGTGGCGCACGCCTATAATCCCAGCACTCCAGAGGCTGAGGCAGGAGAATCGTTGCAGGAGTTCGAGACCAGCTGGGCTACAAAGTGAGCTCAAGGCCAGCCTGAACTGCAGAGCGAGACCCTGTCTCTAAATAAATAAATAAATTAATTAATTAATTAAAATAAAATAAAAGTAGAGAACAGAATGGCGGTTAGCAAAGCTGAGGTGAATACTGATAAAAAAAGGTACAAACTCTAAGATTAAGTTTTGGTGATCCTATTTTACAGACTGGTGACCACATATAATAACGTATGACATATTTAAAAATTGTTCAAAGTCTAGATTTTAAACACCACCATGTCTGACAAAAGAAATATAAACAATCTAATTCTACACTCCCCTTTTCAGGATAGTTAGTAGAGGTTTCATTTAAAAATTCTTTTCAGAAATTTTAAAAGTTAAAAATATTAATTACTAAACAATTGTAATATATTTATGGGGCACAATGTAATATTTTGATGTGCATATATGTTATGGAAAAATTAATTAGAACAATTTTACTGCTTATTTGTGTGGTGACAGTGAATGAAAGGTCAGCCTGACCTATATAGTGAGACCATGTCTCCAAAAAGGGGAAAGAGCTAACACATCTCCCTGAAAATAAGACCAAGTTTTATACTAATTTTTGCTCCAAAAGATTCAAAAATAAGGGGTTTTTTTATGTACAACCATCTACGTTTATCTATGTACAACAATCTACATTATTCAAGTACATTCATGTCACTTTCCTCTGGAACATCATCCTAACTCTCCAAACCCTCAATTCCACTTCCACTTCCTATGGAACCACTGGCCCCAATCTCTCCTGTCTAGCAATAGAGCGCTCCTTAAATGAGCACTTCTTGTCCATGCAGCTTGGAGAACACTGGCAACATAGCTGATTTTACCCCCTGAATTCTTTACTCTTACAGCGAGGCTTTATGAATCAAGAGTTAACTGAAGACTTGTAAGACAGGAATGGCATCAAAAATGATGACTCTTAAGAATGACGGCCCACACAAAAACAACAAAAAAATGCAGGCATCAAAATTCAGAAAACGTTTATTTCACATGAGCACACTAAGCACTTCCATCGTAACACATGACATGTTGAATTATGAAGATTCGTAATACTGCGTTGTGCCTCTATTCCAAATGGTCATTTGACAGTAAGTCTCAACTTCATCTGTTTACATTACCTCTCATCCAAAGGTGTCCAACAAATAATTATAATTTATATTATCATTTCTTTTAAGTATTAATGTAGTATCTATATGTAATTATATATTACTTTATAACAATATGTCGTGTGTTGCAACAGACGTACTAAATGCATCTGTCTGGGGCTTATTTTGCAGGTAAGGCTTAGATTATGGGCATCGTGAAAAATAATAGTAGGGCTTATTTTCTGGTTAGTTCCTATGTTCAGGAAAATACGGTAGACAGTAACATATCTCATATATCCCACCATAATTAAGTATCACTAAAGCATCTGCCATTTCTCATATTCATCTTGCACAAACATAATGTCAAGCACAAAGCAGGCTCTCAAATATCCACATTCATAAAAGCATATCTGAACAATTATCATTACTTGGACATATGAAGGTTCAGTTCAGGGCAACGCACTCAGGATCCCTTTTCTGTCTCTCAGACAAAAGCTTTCTTTCCCCCAATAAATACAGCTTTCAAATACATAATAAATAAATAATTTAAAGAGTAAATGAATATAGCATTCTTTCCCCAATAAATATTTTCTGCTCTTAAAAAAAATTAGCCCAGGCATGGTGGTGCACACTTGTAATCCCAGCACTCAGGAGGCTGAGGCAGGAGAAGCCCTGTGAGTTCAAAGCCAGCCTCGGCTACAAAGTGAGATCAAGGCCAACCTGAACTGCACAGCAAGACCCTGTCTCAAAAAGAAAAAAATTAGTCCAACTTAGCAGATGCATGTTTTTGACTATGTAGTCACAAAGACCAGAATACCCAACCCAACTTCACCATCAACACTATCCAAACAATGTTAACCACCACTATTCAATATAACAACAATTACTAAAGAAGTTAGACTGCTAAAAAAAAGAAGACAGGGAGAATTAAATTACAAAATAGCTAAATACTGCCGGAGATGATGGTGCACACCTATAATACCAGCACTTGGGAGGCTGAGATAGGAAGATCACCATGAATTCAAGGCCAGCCTGAACTATGTAGTGAGACCATGTCTAAAAAAAAATAAAAGTCTCCCAGAGAAATGAGTGTATAAAATAACTTCATCTTTATATTGTCCCCAGATCACATCTCAATAATTTCTACTCTGTCTAGTACATATCCTAGCGAATTGTATTTATCTATATAACTGATAAAACTTGTAGCCCAAAATGATTTGAATTGCAGAAAGAAAAAAAAAGGGAAAACTCCTCACCTAGTTTCTAGCCCTAAAGTATTCAAAGATGCAAAGACTTCACTGAAAAGGGGGCTGACTCCCTCTGAAAGAGAATTTTACAGTAATATTCCAACTATATAATGTTCATTATCCTTCAAGCTTTCCCCAGAAGGACTTGAGGATATTCACTATGAATGACTACAGTGGAGAAAACACTTTCAGACATTATAAGAAAGTGGCATTAAAGAAGATTGCCAACAGTTCAAGGAGAGTGTGGGCTACATAGCAAGACACAGTCTCAAAAATTAATTCACGCTAAGTGTGGTGGTGTAAACTGGTAATCTCAGCACTTGGGGAGACAGTGATAGGAGGTCTGCTGCAAGTTCAAGGTGAGCCTGTACTGCATAGTGAGTTCAAGGCCTGGCTGAACTGTACAGCTAGACCCATCTCACACACATACATACACACACAGAAAGAGAAAAAAACTAATTTAATGCAAACACCAAGAAAAATGAAGATGATCTATTCAGACTGATATGAAAAAAATCCAAGATACAGTCTGCAATGAAAAAAAGTCAAGATGTACCACAATTTTTTAGTGTAAACACAACTGCGCTGAGAAAAAAAGGTATTTATTAATAAAAGTTACTTTTAGGAAAATAACTTTTCTTCATTACCTTATATCCCTCAGCATGGAAACTTTCTATATATTATATTCCATTGTATGACTGTATCACCATTTACTATACAACTCCAAAAAAAAGTATTAAAAGGAAACTATAACCTGGGTGTGGCAGTGCACGCCTGTAATCCTAGCACTTGGGAAGCTGAAGCAGGAAGATAGTTGTGAGTTCAAGACCAGCCTGAACTAAATGGTGAGTCAAAAATGACCAAAAAAAGGGAAAGAGAGAAAACTATAAAAGAAATTAACGATATATATCCAAAGATTTAATTCAAAAAAACCCTTTCCTACATACTTCCCACCCATACCAAAAATCAACTTCAAGGCAGCTGTGGTGGCCTACACCTACAGACCTATAATCCTAGCACTAGGAAAGCTGAGGCAGAAGGAATGCCACAATTCCAAGGCCAGCCTGGGCTACAAAGTCACTTCAAGGCAGGCCTGAACTACACACCAAAACCCTGTCTCAAAAAATGACAAAACGGCTCCTTTTCCAAAGATACGATCCATTCTCATCTGAGTTTATAATCTAACAAGGAAGACTTTCACCAGCTTCTCAATCAACAGAAGGCCATCAGACACCCAGATTCAAAGAAACCTCAGAAACACAATAGGCAAATTAAACTTCAATTAAAAAAAGTTTCATCTTTGAAGTGATTTATGAGTACAGTGCATTTTGTTTCTTTAAAGAGAGAACACTCTACAACTAGAACATTTCTAAAAGAGAGGTAGAGGGATAAGCAAAAGAATGAAGAGATTTGTTCTATTAAAATTTTGAGCAAGGTAATTTTTAAAAAATTTCTTACCTTAGCAACTTTGTGGTTTGCTGCAGTCTCATGAGATGTGTTTTTTAAACCATCTTTGAGCTGTGTGATGAACAAATCATAACCCTCCGTACTAGAAATATCTACCTTTTCTAAACATGCTGATAAGAGCTGCTGTGCCTAAATTAAAAAGATAACAAAAAAGTTAAAATTCAGATCCTCATTTAGATATTTGAATTAGTAATGATTATGACAGGTACTATACAAAACTTACATTTTACTTCTTACATAACTCAATCAGATAATGATTTAACATGCTGCTATAAAATTAAATGAGATAAAGCAATATAGTATAGTACTAC
Organism: Chinchilla lanigera; assembly: GCF_000276665.1. Taxonomy (NCBI): domain Eukaryota; kingdom Metazoa; phylum Chordata; class Mammalia; order Rodentia; family Chinchillidae; genus Chinchilla; species Chinchilla lanigera. The sequence continues at coordinate 742,084 of NW_004955441.1, read as the reverse complement.
TCAGTAAAGTTCAATACACAGGAGTTATAATAAACCGAATTAAGAAAGAAAAACAAGAGACCAAGTGTAGCAGCCCACACCTGTAATCCCAGCACTCAAGAGGCTGAGGCAGTAAGATTACCATGAGTTCAAGGCCAGCCTGGACTATACAGCAAGACCCTGTGTCTCAAAAATATAACAAAATGTAACAAAACTACCAAAAGAGCAAAAATGGAAATAAAAGCACTTTAAATACATTGTGCTTAAAATTTACACATGGACGTTTTCATGTCCTAAAATGGGAAATATACAATGCCAATTTTATTAACTAATCATATCAATCCACCAAATGCAAAATTAATCACAGCTGAGCATAAGACAGAAATAATTTCTCACTTTATTATGGAACATAGCATTATAACCTTTTATATCCTATAATTCAAGACCCAATTACTTTGCAGAATACTTTCAAATGTCATTTTATGAATATTACCCACAAAAAAGAACTTACATGGGAATAGACTTAGTGATGTGTACATTACTTATGTACACATAAATGAATACATTTACAAGATAAATGTATTCATTATGTACAGCAAACATATACTTTGTAGTAGTTTAAGTTAAAGTAATGAAAATTTAACACTATGGAAAAATTACCTAATGCTAAAATTCAAAACTGAGGTTACTAAGAGACATGACACATAACAAAGATTACTGGCTGTTCACTAATGTATATTCTTCTGGGTTCTATATAGTTAAGAAAATAAACCTTCTCTTTTCCTGTCTTCCTCTCACCCTGCTTACAGACCTGTGGCCAAACTCTAACTGGGTGAATATAAGAAAGACAGGGGCTGTCATGAAAGACAGAAAGAAAACAAGGAAAGTAAGACACAGAGAGAGAAGAGAGGTCAGGCGTGGTGGCGCACGCCTGTAATCCCAGCACTCGGGAGGCTGAGGCAGGAGGACTGTTGTGAGTTCGAGACCAGCCTGGGCTACAAAATAAGCTCAAGGCCAACTTGAACTGTACAGCAAGACCCTGTCGCAAAAAAAAAAAAAAAAAAAGACACCCCCGCCCCCCGCCAAAAAAAGGAGAGAGAAGAGGAGGAAGAGAAAGACGACCTTCTGTCCTCTCTCCCTGTGACTGGGAAATAGTGAGATCTGGAACAACCTTAGAACTCACAAGCTAACCTAAGTGCTGAAGTTAGCAAAGTCAGCCCTACACTTAGCTCTACACTGTTACTGGAAAGACATAAAATTACTTATTAAGCCACTGTATTTGGGGAACTGTTTTACAGCTATTTAACCCAGTTCAAGGCCAGCCTGTGCTAGTGCACAATTCACACTTAAAAATACCACTTCAGGGGCTGGGGATTTAGCTCAGCAGCACAGCGCCTGCCTGGCAAGCTCAAGGTCATGAGTTCGATTCCTGGTACCAGAAGAAAAGCAAAAAAAAATTTAAAAACAAAAACAATAAAAAATAAAAAAAACCACTTCAACAGCTTCAATTAATTATTTGATTTAAAGCTGTAATTGATAAATCAGAAGGGTAACTACAAAATGTCCTTAATTTCATTTAAAATCTAGCAGGTTGGAGATTACATTAAATATTTATCTCAACTTACCTCTGTAACGGGCAGTTCAAGCTGAACCACATCATCCTGCTTTGAAACTGGAGTTTGCAGAGCAGTGTCTAACAACAAGATTCCATTAAGGTCTTTCCTACACCCTACTGCATAATCATCCACAAATATAACTTTATCCACAGCAGAAATATACTGACATTTCACCTGTCCACCTGGTTTAGCTGTTAAAAAAAAAAAAAAAAAAAAGATTTCAATACTTAAGACTTTAAGACCAAAAGTCCATTTAAACAAATGTTTACATTGCCACTAAATATATCACTCCAGGATGGATCTTAAACTGCAATAAAATTGCTCTACAAGACCTGATTAGGACAACTGATTAAATTGTAACATGTAGTATAAAGTATCAACGTGAAATTATCAAACTTGACAACTACATTGCTGTTATAAAAGAGAGTATCATTGTTCTTAGAAATAGACACACCATGCCTGCTGGGCATGGTGGCACATGCCTGTAATCTCAGCACTCAGGAGGCTGAGGCTGGAGGATCACTGTTAAGTGCAAGACCACCCTGGGCTACAAAGTGAGCTCAAGGCCAGGCTGAACTGCATAGCGATACCCTGTCTCAAAAAAAAAAAAAAAAAAAAAAAAAAGAATTAGTAAAGCCTCTAAATCAACCATGGCTGAGAAGATAGTCATCTATCACTGAAGATAAATGTTTCCTGACATTCCTGTCAATATCAGAAAGGCACTTTAACAGAGAGCCACTGAATATACTAACCATAAAATTCTTCAGAATGAGAATTTCACATCTTACAAAACACTAGGCAACAGACATGTTTCAGATACAATTTAAAAGTATGAAAAATGCAGGCACAGTAGCGCGCACCTGTAATCCCAGCATTTGGGAGGCTGAGGCAGGAGGATGACCAAGAGTTCAAGGGCAGCCTGAGCTACATAAGCAAGTTCACGGCTTTCATTATATAGTGAGACCCTGTCTCAGAAAAATACCCATTTCTACACATAAATTTACTAAAAAACTTACAAGGAGGTTAATGTAAGTAATTTCTTCTATACAGAATTTCTGTGAAGGGACTTTAAAGAATGACCAAGAAGAACTGCACTGGAGAGGGAACTTCTCTGTAGGCAAGGGATTCAGATGCCACATACCCGACTCTAAATTCCTACCGCAAGTCCACAGAATACTCTTTTTATTCAAAAGGAGGAAACTATAAAGACTCTACATATCAACATCTTAAACCACCATGTAACATGTTACAATCAAGAAGTACTAAGGGGGGCTGGGGATTTAGCTCAGCGGCAAAGCACCTGCCTGGCAAGTGCAAGGTCGTGAGTTCGGTTCCCGGTACCGGAGAAAAGCCAAAAACAAAACAAAAAAAAAAAAAAAAGAAGAAGTACTAAGGCTACCTTTCTTAACCTCTTGAGCTCTAATACCTTGAAGTTATTACAAAACTGGTAAGCAACTAATCCACTATCTACATAAAATTTAGAAATTCATGTAATTTCTATAGTTGGGTCCCAGGTCAGGAGATCTGAAGTTCATGTTAGTATATAGAAGAACAATCTCTGTAATACAGTAAAACAATATATTTACTGGTGGGACTGAGGCAGGAGTATTGCCATGAGCATGAGGCCAGCCTGGGCTACATAGTGAGACCTTGCTTCAAAAAAACAAGATATTTACTAGCAACACTAGTCACTCATTAAAACCGAAAGAAATACTACCAAGTATAGGAACTCACATGCAAAATCTAGTAGACATAATTTTTATGTCAGTAACTATAATTTTTTAAACTACAAATCCTCTTTTGACATTTTAGAGATATGCAATTAGTTAACCTACTATGAAAAATGGAATTTTGTTAAAATTCCAGATAAATACAAAATGGGAGAATCTCCCAGGGTTTTCCAAAGGGTTTCCACACAACCCTGGGATTCCATAACATGTTATTAAAGAAATCCCAAGAGAAAATGAGAAAAAGCCAACAATTTTTTAAAACTTTTTGTACTCTGCAACTGTATCACATAAAGTAACAGACAGTGGTTGAACAATTTCTTCACAAGTCATTCTGACCCATATGGCACCACGTATAGAGAACCATGGTTATTTGATTGGCTATTCGGTTACTCAGTTTCTGACTCAAGTTAGGGAAGACTATTCATAAGCATTGGTGACACACTGCACAAAGAAGGAAGACAGTAGCACAGTGTTACAGTTTGTGTTTGTATGCCACCCCCCCCACCCCCGCCACAAAGCCTCATGCAGTCATGGGGTGGGCTTCTAGAGTTTTTGTTGTTGTTGTTTTGTTTTGTTTTTAAGGCTTCTACAGTTTTTGATTGATCCATGGTCCAATGCTGGGATTATGGGTGTGAATGCTACACCCACCCTAGGGCAGGTAGTTTGCATACAATATAAGGGAGGGAAAGAGCCTTGCTCTCGGCTGCTCCTCCATTTTTGCTCTTGCTGCTTTTGCTGTTTTCTGCCGCCATGAACTGTTGCCCTCTGCCATGTGCCACTCTGCCTTGGAGCCAGCCAAGTATAGACTGAAACCTCCACAAACTGTACACTAAATAAACCTCTCCTTCATTAATTTTGGGTGTTAGGTATTTTGTCTCAACAATGAGAGAAAAGTAATCAAGACATGAGTGTCAGTCATATTCCCCTACAGGCTTATTTTAAATACTGAATATGCAAAAACACTATTTCCAAGGAAGGTCACATCACAAGGCTCCACAGGGACATGACTTTTGGGGAAAGACTACTCAACCCATTCTCCCTTCCTCTAATACTTTACTCAGCTCAAGAAATTTGAGATCATTCAAAAAAAAAAAAAAAAGATTAAAAGCACTTTGGTGATACAGCCTACTAGTATGTTGGAGAGAAAATGTAATGATCTGCCCCTACACAAAATCCAGAATTCTACGAGGGAAAGTATCCCACAATTAAGATAAAGGAAGTGCAGGGTCAGGAGTTGCCCTGGCAGCCTGTGCGGGGTTTCTGATCTACAGACACTGCTATGGCCCCCACAGCACCTCCCACAGGCTAGTGCAGGTCTCCTGCCTCCCACAAGAAAGGGCCCTGCTAATTAAATCACCAGTCCTGCTGGTCACATATGCATAACTAAGTCTCAAGCCTCATTTAAAAAGACATGCTCAGGGGAGCACCAAAATGGCAGAGTGGTAAGCAGCAGAGAAAAAGAGCCTGGGAGCCAGACACTGGAATACAGCAACATGAGGGAGACGAGAAAGAAGGAAGTGAGTCCCCTGGGCCCAGGAAGGATCTGAAGTAAGAACTGATTCCCACAAACACAGTGAAGAGAGAAACTTCAACAAAAGAGGAGAAAGCCAGAGACGCCTTCTTCCTGAGATGGGACACACTGTGCAAGAGGAGCACTTCAAATCTGCAGACACACGATGACTACTGGCAACCCCAGAGGCCTCCCCAGAGAGATACAGCAGTAGAGGGGAACAGTGGACAGGAAGGACTGCACTAGCTGGTGGACAGTGCTGAGGGCTCAGTCATCCCACTTGAGACAGCGACTGGCCAGGAGCCATCTTGGAGTGGGGCCAGCTGAGCTCAGAACTCAAAGCAGCTGTGGTCTCCATCTAGCAGCTCCCAGCTGGGCTCAGGCCTGCAAAAGATGCACTGATGGCTGCAGGCCTACTGAGTCTGGTCTTGCCCAGAAGGCTGAGATTACCCACTAACCACTACCCTGCCAAAAAGCTACTGCTGGCTTGCTGGGATTAAAACATGGACCAGGACTCTGTCTCTGTATGTTATCTACCAGTGACAGCAGAGACATAACTGGAAGTGGACTTTTCTCTTTTCATTTTTTTCTCTCTCTCGTTTGCTTTTTGTTGTGATTATTGTGATTTTTTGTTTTCTGGGTTTTTTTTTTTTTGGTACCAGGACCTTGTATTTGCCAGGCTGGTGCTTGTGCCACTGAGCTATATCCCCGACCTGTGGTTTTGTTGTTTTCTCCTTTATTGTTTGATCTTGTTTTTATACGAGTGTGAATGTAGTTTCTAGCCTCTCTGTAGTCGTGGTTCTGTTCTGTTCTCTTCATCTCTTCCTTCTCTCCTGCCCTTCAGTCTTCTGCACCAGTTTCCCAAAGTTAGCGTGATCCCCCTTTGTCCTCCAGCCTTACTTCTAATTTCTTCCTCTTCTTCCAATTTTCTTTTTTCTCCCTGACCCCTTTTAAATTTTAATCCCTGAGGGCAAAAACTGACATATTAAGGACTTGTATACTGCATATAATTTTCTGGTTTGTGTTAGATTTTGTTATATGACCACAAATCTAGTTCATACAGTTAAAGGTGGCAAATTAATGATTAGCTCTGTTGGTCATTTTCTAGGCTGTGTTTGATGCGATTATCATTGCTGATGGTACCACGATAGACAAAAGTGACATAATTTTCCTAAACAGCTGTTCGTCCTGGTATTCCAAGACTGAGACTGACTAAGGGTCACAGAAAATACTATTGCACAGTGCAAAGAACCAGAGGCAGGTCCAAACAGCCAACAACTTCTCCAACAAATTGAAGAGGTAGGCTCTTGCAACAGACTCAAACCCTAAAAGCCAGCTACACCTGGAAGATACTTCACAGAAGTAGTTATTTCCTAAGGGTTCTAAATACTAGCAATAAAGCAACCCACAATAGGCAATTTACAAGTTATCACCCCAGGAATTAAACTTTAAAAAAGAAAAGAAAATTAGAAGACATTTACACAAGATGCAACCCCAGACATCCAGTTCACCAAGGGCCAACCCAGGGGGCAATGAGGTGGGACAATTCAAAAGCCACCCACCTGGCCTCTCTGAAGTGGTAACAGCAAAGCAATTAAATAAGGCTCTAGAGAAAAATCAAATCAGAAATAATTTCCCAGATAAATGCAGAGATGGTGTCCACAATGAAAACCATGCTTAGTGACTCTAGAGCAGATACAAACAAAAAATAGAGGCACTTAAGAAAATTATGCCAGCACTTGGGAGGCTGAGGCAGGAGAATCATCACAAGTTTGAGACCAGCCTGAGCTACAAAGTGAGCTCAAGGCCAGCCTGAACTACACAGCGAGACCCTGCCTCAAAA
>NW_004955441.1:716959-734111 GCF_000276665.1 Chinchilla lanigera | reverse complement strand
GGTAGAGATAAAAAACTTCCATGCCTCACATACAAGTAAGTGAGGCAGAGAACTCCAATGGGTCATGGTTAAAAAAAATCTACAGTCAGACATATCATAGTCAAGATTCCACAAATTCAACACAAGAATAGAATCTTAAAAGCTGTTAGGGAAAAGAAACAAATCATTTACAAAGGAAAGCCCATTAGAATCAGAGCTGGCTTCTCAGCACAAACCCTCAAGTCAAGGAGAGTTTGGAGTGAAGTATTTCACATTCTAAAAGAAAACAACCTTTAACCCAGCTTGATGTACTACACAAAACTATCTTTCAAAACTGATGGAGAAATATCTTTCAAAACTTATGGAGAAATAAGATACTTCAATGACAAAGAACATCTCAGGAAATTTTATGACCACCGAAACAGCACTCCAAAATGTTTTAAAGGACATTCTAGAAAAAGATAACAATGACTACAACTCCATGATCCCCATCAGAAGAATCCACCAGGAAAGGCAAACAATTAAACAGAGCAAGTAGAAGGAAAAAAAAAAAGAGGGGAAACTAACAACAGGAAAATAACAAGGATAAGTCAGAACATAGCAGTTATATCCATCAATGTTAATGGTCTCAATTCACCAAAGAAAAAACAGACCGGGCAGAATCAATCAAGAAGCAACATGCAACAATATGCTACATACAAGAAATATTTCAATTCAAAAAGAAATTCACAGACTGTAAGTCAAAGGATGGAAAACAATACTCCATGGGACAGAAAATTAGTACCCGGAAAAAATGAGTACCCAGAAAAAATGAGTAGCTACTCTATTTGCACAGAAAGTGAATTTCAAGCCATGACTGATTAAGAGACATAAGGAAGGTCACTACATCTTGTAAAGGGAACAATCCAAGGGGAAGAGATAACAATCATAAATATATGTGCAACAACTATCAGTACATGCAACTATATAAAACAAATATTAACAGGCATTAAAAATCAAGTAAGCACTAATGCAATTGTATTGGGGGATCTCACTACCCCACTGTCACCAAAAAAAGATCAACTAGACAAAAAATCAACAATGAAATATCAGAAGTGAACCAAACTTTTGAACAAATGGACTTAGTAGACGTCTACAGTGTTCCACCTCACAACATCAGAATAAACATTCTTCTCAGCTGTACACAGGGTGTTCTCCAAAATGGACCATATACTACACCTCACAGAACACGCTTAAGTAAACATAAAGGAATTAAAATTACCCCATGCATATTATCAGACCACAGTGCAATGAAACTGGCAATCAATGGCAAAAGAAATCACAAGAACTTCATAAACACATTGAAATTAAATAACATCCTCCTGAACAACCAATGGGTCACAGATGAAATTAAAGAAGAAATTAGATAGTTTCTACAATTAAATGACAACAACAATACAACATACTGGAACTTATGGGACACAAGGAAAGCAGTCATAAGAGGAAAATTTATAGTAGCAAATACCCGTATCAGGAGAAAGAACTAGTGCGATAAACAACTTAATGATGAACCTTAAACTTCTAGAAAGAGAAGAGCAGACTAAGCCAAAAGCTCAAACGAGAGAGGAAATTATAAAGATAAGAGCAGAAATTAATGCACTGGAGACTGAAAAAAAAAAAAAAAAAAATCAATGAATTGAAGAGATGGTTCCCTGAACGATTAAATAAAATCAACAAACCTTTATTCAACCTTATCAAAAAAAGGAAAGACTCAAATCCACACAATTAGGAATGAAAAGAGTGAAATCACAATGGACCTTGCAGAAATCCGCAAGACCCTCCACATCTACTTTTAAAACTTGTATTTTTTTTTTAGTGGTGGGATGTTTTTGAAGCAGGGTTTCACTATGCAGTTCAGGCTGGGCTTGAACTCACATCAATCCTCCTGCCTCAGCCTCCCGAGTGCTGAGATTATAGGCATGCGCCACCATGCCCAGCCAAAAAAACTTGTATTCTAGTAAGATGGAAAATGCAGAAGAAATGGACAGATTCTTGATACACATGAATTACCAAAGCTGAATCAAGAAGATATAAAAGTCCTAAATAAGCCCAGACAAGTGAAACCTTGTCTCAAAATTTAAAAAGAGCTAGGGATATAGCTCAGTACAGCTCAAGGCCCTGGGTTCAATCCCTAGCCATGGGAGGGGGTGGGGGTGAATTCAAAAGCACAACAGGGAGCCGGGGATATAGCTCAGCAGCACAAGCGCCGGCCTGGCAAGCACAAGGTCCTGAGTTCCATTCCCAGCACCAAAACAAAACAAAACAACAACAACAACAGAAAAAAAAAAAAAACACAACAGGGCTGGGCATTTAGCTCAGTGGTACAGTCCTTGCCTGGCATAGCAGAGGCCTAAGTCTAACTCCCAGAATTACAAATAATAAATAAATAATTTAATATTTGTATAACTGTTTTACTAAAATACAGTATAATGTATATATTTAATATTATATATTAATATAAACACAGCATAACGTAACTTAAAATGATGAACTTTAAAAAGGAGAAAGAGGGCTGGGGATTTAGCTCAGCGGCACAGCACCTGCTTGGCAAGTGCAAGGTCGTGAGTTCGATTCCCAGTACCAGAAAAAAATAAATAAATAAATAAATAAATAAATAAATAAATAAAAAGGAGAAAGAGGAAAACAAAAACAAATAATTTTTTCTTTTTTTTTAAGGAAAGATCCTTTATTGGGGTTGACACAAAACATTCACCAAGTTCATGACAAACTGCTAACACAAGCCAAGGGCTATGGTGCCCTGCATGGGGACACACCGAGCTGCGCAGCTGGCCCCACCTGGCCCCACCCCTGCCACCAGCAGCGGCAGAACCCTCATTTTTGACACTCAGGACACACTTGGTCCCAGGTTGGGGACCTGGGCAGGGAGGTAGAGAATAAGGTTATTTAAAAATCATCTATAAACATCTCACCACTGGGTCTGAGTCCCCTTTAACCAATACCTGGGACCACATGTTACAACGTAAAAAAAAAAACTCAAGCCAGGCATGGTGATGCATGCCTGTAATCCCAGCACTTAGGAGGCTGAGGCACAGGAGGATCCTTGCGAGTTCAACATCAGCCTGGGCTACAAAGTGAGCTCAAGTCTAGCCTGAGATGCATAGCGAGATCCTGTCTCAAAAAGACCAAAAAGAAAAAAGAAAAACTCAAGGAAAATAAATACATCAGCTCCTATGAAGCTGGAAGTGGTGTGGACAGGACAGGAGGGCTGCCAGAGGGGCAAGCGGGCAGCGGCAGCCTAGGTGTCCTCGCACAAGTTGGGGCTGCCCACCTGCGCCACCTTCTAGGGTGGCGCCTAACTCTGGGCCTCCAGCTCCACCTGCTTCTGGTCCCTCTTCTTGGCAGTGCGCTTTTTGTCCCATTGCTGATGTAGGTAGTATAGAAGGATGTTTGTCATTCTGTCACAATCATCTGTTACGTGTACTCTTGGGTGGGCAGGTAGACGGAGGGGTACGAGTTTGAAACCTTGCACACGGAGTCAGCATGGAATCGCCTAAAACTGCTCCCGCTGTAGACAGGCAATCCTTTCAGAAAGCCTGCCATCCTCTGCTCCCTCCATCACCACCTGACCAGCCGCCACCACAGCCGCCTGCGCAGCCACTGCTGCACAGCCCACATGAAACGTTTAAAATAAAACATCAATAACTGCATTGAGTACAAATGACCTGAATATGCCAATTAAAAGACACATCGTCTGAAGGGGTTTATAAATGCATGTATGACAGCAAGTAATTCATTTCTTATGATGTCTTCAGGAAACTCTTACCAGTCTAGAAAGAGTAGAAGTATGGCAAAAAGACAGAGATGCTAAACGATAAAGCTAGAATGATTATGTTAGTATCAGAGCAAAGGAAACTGGCAGGCATAAGGGAGGATATTACATGATAGAGGTACAACGGTTGATTGGTTCTGTCAACTTGAGTAAGAGATGCTTAGCCAAATCAGCCTCCTCAGAGGAGCTCGTCTTCACCTTCACCCTGGACATCTTTTTCTCGCCTCCACTGCAGACCCACAGGCCTCCTGCTATGTCACGTAAGACACTGCAGTGAGCTCCAGACCTTCAGCTGAATCCTTCCGTCTCCAGTGTGGAGACACCCTCTTCCTCATCGGATTCTGTGGGTGGCCACTGTAAGCCAGTCCTGTAAATTCTCATATATTTGTATACCTTGCACTGTATCTGTTTCTCTAGTAAACACTGACTGATTGAAGAGGGTTCAATTTACATAGAAGAAAAAGCACTCCTAAATATGTATTCACCTAAGTCCAAAATATAACAAAAATTTATAGAACTGAAAGGAGAAATACATTCATAATTATAGTTAAGAACTGCAACATTTTCAGTAGCAAATACAACTAGTAAAATCTACCAAAGATTATAAAACTATCAAAGATTATTATTATCAAAATGGACACTTATAAGATACCCTACCTACAAGCACACATGAAACATTCAACAAGAGAAATCATACCAAATAATAAAAGTCCTTAAATATAAAAAACTGAAACGTAAAAGTATGTTTGTTCTCTTACAATAGATTTACAGTAGAAATTAATATAACAGGAAAACCCTAAACACTCAGAAAAATAATCAACATATTAAACACACTGACATAGGTCAGTGACAAGTCTGCAGTAATTTAGAAATATTTTAATTAAATCAAAACAAAAATATAAAACTTTAAAATTTGTCAGGGAGTAACTAATTTGAAGATAACAACATGTAACACAACAACCATTGTTAACTTATCACTATGTTTGATATTCTGCATCTTTTTTTTTTTGCCTTTTTGAGACAGGGTCTCTCTATGCAGTTCAGGCTGGCCTTGAGCTCACTTTGTAGCCCAGGCTGGTCTCTAACTTGCAAGGATCCTCCTGCCTCAGCTTCCCGAGTGCTGGGATTACAGGCATGTACCACCACATCCGGCTAAAATTCTGTTATCATTTTTATTGTTTTTGTGTTCTTTTGTTTATATCTTTGTGTTTGTTAAATTGTTTTTGTTCTTTTATCTTTAAAATACAATAAATACATACATACATACATACATACATACATACAACTTTGTCGGGGGCCAGGCATGATGGCACAGGCCTGTAATCCCAGCACTCGGGAGGCTGAGGCAGGAGAATTACTGGGATTTCAAGGTCAGCCTGAGCTACAGAGTTCAAGTCAGCCAGCATTATAAAGCAAGACCCTATCTCAAAAAAATAATAAAAATAATAAAAATAATTTGTCATGGGTAGCTAAAGCAATGCTAAGACTTAAAGATAATAGGATCATAGTGGGATCAAGGCCAGCCTGAACTACATAGTGATCGCTTCTCAGCCTTTTGACTAAGATCAAGTGAACTACATAGTGAGACCCTGTCAATCAATCAATCAATCAATCAATAAATACATAAAATTTATAGCAATTAAGTGTTAAACAGGTCCCACATCAATAAGCTGCTGAATAAACTACTAAAAACTAAGGGGAAAAAAACCTGGAAAGCAATCAGAGAAGCATGATACATCACTTACAGGGAGGTAATAATTACAGTATGAACAAATTTATCATTAAACCCATGAGGCGCATTAAAAAGCTGACCACTTTTTAAGTGAAAAAAATAGTAAAACAGGTCCCACATCAATAACTCAAGGATCCTATGGAAAAAAGAGCAGAACAACTGAAAACAAGTAGAGGAAGTAATAAAGATAGTAACAAAAAACAATGAAATTAAAAACAGAAAAACAGGGCTGCCAATGTAGCTCAATGGCAGAGTGCTTGCCTAACATGTGCAAGGCTTTGAGTTCTATCCCAGGGAAGGGGACAGGAGGGGCAGGGAGCGGGGAGAGAGGGGAAGAGAGAGGGAGGGGAAATCAATACAAGCAAAAGAATACTCAATGAAACTTCTAGCAAGACTGGTAAAGAAAAACAGAGAAAACACAAAGTACCAGTATCAAGTATGAAGGAAGTTACCCTATAGATTCCCTAGATTTTAAAAGGTAAGAAAATTCTAAATCAACTCTCTGCACGTGTGGTAATTTAAATTGTCAAATGAGTTCTGTACTACTGATGTTAACACGATACTCAGGGAATGACATGAACAAGCATCGACCACAAAGCAGACACCACAGGTGAAACCTCCCAATTCCCTGAGAAGCATAAATTCAAAATTACCTGAGACACTGAAACAACTACTCTGAAAAACAGTAGCACAATCAAAAATCTTTAAAAATACCTATCTGCCCACATGGTTTCACTGGAGAATTCCACCAAACGTTTAAGTAACAAATATAGAGGCATTTGGGGCTGGTACCCTATAGCTCTAATCCCAGCTTTCTAGGAGGCTGAGCAGGAGGACTCCAAGATCAAGCACAGCCTAGGCAATTTAATGACTCAGTGAGACCTTGTCTCAAAAAAAATAAAAAGGGGTGGGGTTGTGGCTCAGTGCAAAGGCCCTACGTTCAATTTCCAGTACAAAGAAAACAAAGGTGCGGGGCGGGGGGATTGCGTCTGTACAAACGTGAACTGTAGAGACATGTTTCTCTTGTCATTATTTCCTAAACAATACAGTACAATTATTGACAGTGTATTAAGTATTATAAATAACTAAGGATAAAGCACCCGGATGGCAGGTGAAAACTGGGAGAACAGTCTGCCCTTTTATAGAAGGGTTTGAGTGTTCACATACTTTGGTGTGTGCAAGGAGGGATCCTGGAATCACCAATTCCACACAATCTATTCCAAGAAATATTCATCTTACGAGGTTAATAGTAACTAATACTAAAACTAGAAAAAGCACAAAACTGAATGTATGTATTATGTACTGCAAATATACACTAATTAATTTTTTTAAAAAAGAAAAAGCACCAGAAAACAACACACCATTATTCCTCATGAAGAGCAATGCAAAAAACAAACAAAAACCTCAACAAAATAGCCATGTGTGATGGCACATGCCTCTATTCTCAGCATGCCTAGAATCCTCAGTAGACTGAGGCAAGAGGATCACCGCAGTTTGAAGCCAGCCTGTGTTACACAGTGAGTTCCAGGCCTGGACTACAAAAGCAACGGAGCCTCACAGTGATCCTCCTGCCTCAGCCTCACAAGTGCTGGGATTACAGGAGTGAGTGTGCCACCATGCCTGGCAAAATTCAGGATCTTTGCATGATAAAAGCTCTCAGCAAATCAGAAATAGATAACTCCCTCAACCTGATAAAGGACATGAATTCCACAGACATCAACATACTTAATGGTAAAAAACTGAATACTTTCCCCTTCAGATCCTTAACAAAGCAATGATGGACATCCCCCACCATCATTCCTGGACAATATCATTCTAGAAGATCTAGTCACCATAGTAAGAAATGAGAGCCAAGCATAGTGGCTAAGGCAGGAGGATTGCAGCAAGTTCCAGCCAGCCTGAGATTCTGTCTTGAAAGAAAGAAACAGCATAGGGGTTGGGGATTTAGCTCAGCGGCAAAAGCGCCTGCCTGGCAAGCGCACGGTCGTGAGTTCGGTTCCCGGTACCGGAGAAAAAACCAAAAAAAAAAAAAACAAAAAAAAAAAACCAAGAAAGAAACAGCATGGTGGCGCACACCTGTAATCTCAGCACTCGGGAGGCTGAGGTAGGAGGATCACTTTGAGTTCGAGACCAGCCTGGGCTACAAAGTGAGCTCAAGGTCAGCCTGAACTACATAGTGAGACCCTGTCTCAAAAAGACAAAAACAAACACAGACAGACACAGAGATACACAGATTAAAAGAAATGAAATTATATCTATTCACAGACATGATTATCGATGAAGATTTTTAAATCGTATTTTTACATATCAGCATTGGTTTTCAATGGAAAACCAAACTTTGCAAAAACATGTCTACCATAACTCCAAAAATATAACATAATTAAGCGTATTTACATAAATGTGTACAGGACACGTGCTCCCAAGCACAAACAGCTGATAAATCAGAGACAACATTCATGGACCAGAAGGATGAGTCCTCACAACAAGGACAGTAATATCTCCCAAATTAGTCTAGAGATTTCAATGCAATTTCAATCAAAATCCCAGGTACATTTTTAAAAATATAAGCCAATTCCCAAATTTATTTGAAAAACCAAAATAATTTTTTTTTTGGTACCAGGAATAGAACTCAGGACCTTGCATTTGCCAGGCAGGAACTTGTGCCACTGAGTTATATCCCCAGCCCCAAAGTAATTCTGATAAAGAATGAAGGTGGACAAATCATATTACATGACTTAAGAACCCTAGGAAAAAGCTATAGTACAACAAAACTAATGCAGTACTGGCAAAGACATAAAGCGCAACAGAGTAGAGAAAGAAGTGCATAAACATGACCATCTGACTTTTTAAATTACTTGTTTTAATTGTTATATGAGACATAAAATTCACCACTTTAATCACACCCATGTACTGTTTAACCATTCACACTACTGTGTAACTAACACCACCACCCTTCCACGGGATTTTATCTTGCAAAACCAAACTCTAAACCCACTGCACAGCAGCTTCTCGTTAACCTCTCCCCTCAACCTCTGTCAACCACTATCCTACTTTCTGTTTCTGTGTTTGACTGCTCTAAATATCTCGTATGAATGGAATCATTCCACATTTCTCCTTTTTTGAGAAGCTCATTTGACTTAGCATAATGTCACCAAGGTTCATCACAGTGCAGCATGTGTCAGAATTCCCTTCCTTTTATCTGATCACCATCAATGGCTACATGGGTGGCTTCTACCTTCTGGTTATTCTCAATAATGCTGCTATAAACAGTGGTATATAAATATCTCTGCTTTTCTGTTTTCAATGCTTTGGCTAATTCGCCAAAAGCAGAACTGCTGGAACATGTAACAGCTCTATCTGTAATTTCAGGTCAACATCCATACTGTCTTCCGTAACAGCTGCACCTGCGCACAAGAATTCCAACTTCTCCACATCACCAACACCTTAGTAGCTGTCTTAATGGTCATAAAGTTGTGTTCCATTGTGACTTCAGTCTGCATTACATTAATGTTTTAGCAATGTTGGGGGCTGGGGATTTAGCTCAGCGGCACAATGCCTGCCTGGCAAGCGCGAGGTCGTGAGTTTGATTCCCAGTACTGGAAATAAAAATGGAAAAAAAAAAAAAAAAAAGTTTAGCGATATTGAACATGTTTTTCATGTGCTTGTTGACTCTTTGTATATCTTCTTTGGAGAAATGTATATTCAAGGCTTTAGCTTATTTTTGAATTGTTAAGTTTTAGAACTCTCTATATTCTGGGTATTAACCCCTCACTATATCTGTAATTTGCAAATATTTTCTTCATGACCATCTGACTTTTTAAATTACTTGTTTTAATTGTTGTAAGATGCGAGACATAAAATTTACCACTTTAATCACACCCATGTACGGTTTAACCATTCACACTATTGTGTAACAGTACATTCTTCCATTCTGAGTTCCCTTCTTACTCTGGCAATACTGTAATTCCTGATGCACAATTTTTAAAATTTTCATCAAGTTCAATTTGCCCATTTTTTCCTTTTGTTGCCCATGCCTCTGATAATCATATCCCAAAAAATCACTGTCAAACACAATGTCATTAGCTTTCCCCCTAAGCTTTCTTCTAAGATTATCATACTAATTATAATTCTTACATTTAGGTCTTTGATCCATTTTAATTTTTTTATACGGTATGATATAAAGACCCAAATTCTTTCTTTTGAATGTAGCCATGCAATTTTTCCAGCACCATTTGGGTTTTTTTCTCCGGTACTGGGAACCGAACTCGCGACCTTGCGCTTGCCAGGCAGGCGCTTTTGCTGCTGAGCTAAATCCCCAGCCCTCCAGCACCACTTGGGGAAGACCCTCTTTTCCCCATGAATGTTTTTGCCCTTTTGTCAAAAATCATCAAGTATACAAGCAAAGGTTTATTTCTAGGCTTACATATCCTAGATACATAACTTTATGGTCACATAAAACTTGTACTCAGATGTTTATAGTAAATCTTCATAATTATCAAACACTGAATATATCCAAATCTCTTTCAAGGAATAAGTGGCTAAATAAACTGTGACATACCTAAATAATGGAACAGTATTCAATAATAAAAAGAAATATGTTGATACACACTACTTAAGTGACTCTCAAGGATATTATGTTAAATACAAGAAGTCAACGTCAAAAAATTACATGCTGTGCTGATCCAATGTCTATGACACGGCAGGAAAGAGAAATCTATAATATGAACTTACTGCAGCTTGATGGCTGGCAAAGGTTAGTAGTGTAGAGACAGTGTGATGCCAAGGAGATACCATAAACCTTTCCAGGTACTGAAATTACTCCACATCCTATGGTGATAGCTAGACGAATGTATGCACGTATGTAACTGTGCTACTAGTACACTAAAAAATCTGGTAATTTTATCTTATGGTCATTAAAAAACATGTTTTTGTGTTTTCATTTTAAGCCAACGATGCTTGGCTTATAATTTTTATTTTTTAATTTTTAAAAAATATACTTTTTAGGCGAGGCATGGTGGGGCACACACCTATAATCCCAGTACTCAGGAGGCTGAGGCAACAGGACTGCCAGGAGTTTGAGGCCAGCCTGGGCTACACAGTGAATTCAAGGACTGCCTGGACTATAAAGAGAGACCCCGTCTCAAAAAAAACAGAAAAACAAAGAATTAAAAGCAAAAATAAGTATGTCTGTAAAAATACAGAACTTTGTGCCAAAGTTTGGAATATTCAGCAGCTAGGCCATAAGCTATGGATAACAATGATAAAATAAAATGTAGGGATAGTATTGTTTTAAGCTAGAGAACCAACATCTGCCAGAGCACAGAAGAGGGGCTCCAAGAGATACATGCAATTATTGGAAGATTTCCAACTTCTAATTCTCTTTATTCACTTTAAGCAAAATTCCAAGCAGACCACTTTTATTTTACTATAATTTGAAGTACATGACACCAGTTAAAAATTACATCATGGAAAAATTTCCATGGATGGTACTGTCTCAAGACCTACTATTCCCTGCAAGACACTGTGAGGCCTTCTTCAACATATTCAATCTGTCAATTAAAGTCCCTCAACACCCTGAGACACACAGGTTATATTTTTCCTCCAGGATGTTAACCTGTGTACAGTAAACTTTGTGGACTAACTTCCTTATCTGATGGGGCTCAGAGACCCATTAACTATATGTAAATATATAGCTGTGCTGCAAAAAGTTGCCAATGTAAGAAGTAACTCATCTACAAATTAATCAACAATTCTACAATTAAAAGTGTATGCTTGGGGCCAGGGCTATATAATTCAGCAGCACAGGGGCCTGCCTGGCAAGCACAGGGTCCTGAGTTCGATTCCTGATACAAAGAGAGAGAGAGAGACAGAAAAGAGTCTACTGTATACTCCATGGGGCACAGCGGTGCATGCCTGTAATCTCAGCACTAGGGAGCTGAGGCAGGAGGGCTGCTGTAAGTTCCAGGCCAGCCTGGGCTACAAAGTGAGTTCAAGGCCAGTCTGAACTGCACAGAGAAACCCTATTTCAAAAAGACAAAAGCTGGGCACAGTGGCGCACACCTGTAATCCCAGCACTCACAAGGCTGAGGCAGGAGGATCGTTGTGAGTTCAAGACCAGCCTGGGCTACAAAGTGAGCTCAAGGCCAGCCTGAACTGCATAGTGAGACTCTGTCTCAAAAAGACACACACACAAAAAAAAATTATTGTTCTGTTTAATATAACAACATTATCTCCAGAATGACTGTCAGAGACCCCTCATCATTCCTCACATAGCCTAGATTTTTAAGTCGGTCCAAGTACATTCCACCCAAATACAATGAAAATCCACCCAGCTGTTTGTGCCTGCTATAGTAACAGTCCGACAGAAAGTTCCCCGGATAGCTGCACTGCTACCTCGCGTCATTGGATCTCTGTTCAACTGCCACCTCAGACCTCCCTGTCCACTTTAGAGCACAGACACCATTCTCATACCAGTTTTAATTTTCTGTAAGAATTTACCACCACCTAACACATCCTGGGGGGTTCCAACTATAAACCATGAGCTCTAGGAAAGCAAGTACTACTTTTAACTGCTTTAACAGATATATCACCAGTGTTTCACACACAATAAACATTTTTTGGATCAGTCAACCACTTTATGTGGTTTTGATTAAACTACAATATGATGAAACGCAGCACTCTGTTTTCAACACAACACAACACAGAAACATTTTTAAGCACTGAAACTAGTTGATCAAAGAACCTGGTCATCTTTGCCCTCCTTTCCCTTTTCTTCTTCCCCTCTTCCTTAACCATCTAAGTTCATTCTCAACTATACTGGCATAGCATTTTGATAAAGAAGTTGACTACAAGTAAATTATAGCAAAAGAGGACAAAGTAGAAAGCAACAGAAATTTAGCCTTGGATATATCCCTGCTGCCTATAAACGTTACAATATACAGTCTCTAAACACAACTTTTCAAACAACCAGGTAGATTTTATTAACAACTAAAAAAATGCTTTTCCTACATAGAAAAATGTTTATGGTTAAACAAAACATTACTAAATTCAAATAAAAATTGTCTTTCATTATATAAGATACACCAAATAAGTTTATTCATCTCAGGTCCTATGTTCAAAGTTAAACTTCTAATCCGAGCTGCACATTAGAACCAGCTGGCATGTTTGTTTGTTTGTGTTTTTTTTGGCATGCTTTTTAAGAGAAAAAAATGTGCCTAGGCTCAGCCCCAAACCACTCAAGTCAGAATGCTGGGGCCCAAAACAGGGCAATTTTTAAAGCTCCCCTGATGACTGTAATGAGTAACTAAGGCTGACAACTACTGCCCTGTGCCACATCCCTGACCTTACTTTTCTTTAGCCTACTTCATAAATTAAAAGTAAAGCAACAAATTATCAAGATTTAAATTCCTGATGCCCACAATAAATCTCAAAGAGGACACTGCCATCTTCTTCTGTCTAAAATTTGTATCATTTTCTCTAAAAAGCGTAAGATTTTACGCTGGGATGAAAACACATCCCATGCACTTTCAGACCATGTTAAGTGAAATTAGACACACAAGCTTAAATAACACATTTTCTCTTATATAAAAAAAACCAAAATATAAATAACATAAAAAGCAAATTAAGGATAATAAAAATCTAGGACACAGCTCTTTTCTTTTTTAAAAAAGTAGGAAAATTTCTGGAGAAAAGGCACAGGGAATAGGAATGGGGAAGAGCAATAGCTCCTGAGAGACAGGAGCGGGTCCTAACGGACTGCCCTAGGAGACAGATTTTCTGCAGATAGGAAAGGGATCTAGAGATGCAGGGAGGAAAATAGGGAAGGAAGGGGAAAGGGAAGTAGAAAGAATTAAAATGTGTTCTGTGCATGTACCAACACTCCATGATAAGTGTAATCACTATGTACTACAAACATGTAATAAAAATTGTTTTAATTAAGTAAAATACATCTTGATTTAACACATTCAAACTAGATCATAATTACTACTTTTCAGAAGCACTATCTAAAAGGCACTATCCTCTCCCCTCAAAAAAGCACTATCCCAGTCAATTTGTTTGATAAAGAAGTGCTTTATTCTTTTTCATTTGTATCTCCATTATTTCTTTTCCATACTTCTTCTTGTAATTTATATCTTTATTATCCCTTTTGTTTTGTTTTGCTTCCAGTACCAGGAATCAAACTCACAACCTTGCACTTGCCAGGCAGGCGCCGTGCTGTTGAGCTAAATCCCCAGCCCTATTATCCCCTCTTCTATAACAACAGAAACTCATCTTAACCTTTATTTGTATCTCTTACAGTCGAAGTACTACAGTTTACAAAGGTTTTCTACAATCATTATGTTATCCAGTCATATTGGCTGGGCTACTATTATTAGTCCATCTCAGTAATGGAAAAGTGCTTGCAAAACATACCCTTTTCATGAGTCCGTGAGCAGTACAAAGCGTGTATCAGACAGGTATCTCCTACCTGGCTGTCTGTCCACTGCTCCACTGTGACACACATTACAGAAATCTACTGTTGTTTATGTTCTATTGGTGGTAGTTACAGCCAACACTCCTAAGGACTGAATATGCAATGATCAACAACCTAATTATGGTTACAACTACAGATTTTCAGTTTTACAAGGAAATATGGGTACAAAATATAGAAGGAATAAAAATATCTACATTTACCTCTGCCCCTCTCCCAAGCTCCCACTGGAAAGACAATTTGAAAAAAAAGAGGACATTAAACAAAACTAAAAAAATAAATAAATAAAAGGCGAGAAGAGAGCAACAAGAGGGGCAACTAACTCGTTACTAGTCCCCACCCCAAAACTCTCAAAACTAAGCCAGCAAGGAGGAAAGTTCAAAGCACACGTAGTATTTTCAAGTATCTAGGAAAACAAGGTCTAAAGTTAAAAAATACTTAACTTTGCCCTTTAAATCTCAGCTAAAACACCTCTTCTAGAAAGTTTTCAAAGTCGGTGGTTTTTTAAAATTCACATTATCCCCACATTGTAGACAAACATGGGTTTAACTGAACAATGTAATGTAAAACACCAATACAAGTCAGGCATAGTGGCTCAAAAAGAGATCAAGTTAGCAGAAATAAGTCTGATTATGCCAGGCTGGTAGCCCACACCTGTAATTCCAACTGTTCAGGTGACTGAGGCAAAAGGATGGCAAATTTAAGGTCAGCCTGGGGAACTTAGCAAGACCCTGTCATAAAATAAAATAAGGCTGGAGCAGTAGGCATGGTGCCACACAGCTGCAATCCCAGCACTCTGAAGGCTGAGGCAGAAGGATAGCAAGTTTGAACCCAGTCTGGGCAATTTAGCAAGACATTGTCCCAAATTTTTAAAATAAAATAAACAAAATAAAAAGGGCTGGGGATGTAGTTCAGTGCTAAGGTGCTGGGTTCAACCTCCAATACTAAAAACAGTGGGAAAAAATACTAAAAATAGGGAAGGGGACCAATGGGAAAGTGGCATGTACAATGGTTCAATCTCCAATACCATACCACCAAAAGAAAGTACACTGGCCTGAGAATGTTGCTCAGTAACAGTGTTTGCCCGGTGTGAGCAAGGCCCAGGGTCACCAAAAAATAAAAATCTTACCACTGAGTGTGAGTTTTAAATCTGGATAAACATACTTTTAATGATATCGTATCGTAACCTACAGCGGCTCTCTAGTATTGTTATCAAGTCCAAATTTCTCTAAAAAATACTGTTTCTCAGCTTTGAATTTAACCATTCCCTATATATACCCTAAAAGTAAATTCCTCCAAAATACTTCTGTCCACTCTGAAGTCATCATGTTTTTGAAGAACATCCCTGCTCCTTGACTTGGGATGATTTTCCCTCTAACATTCCCTTCCTACTATGTCCATCTTTCAAAACTGATCACACTACCTTCTTTGAGAAGCTTTTTTACTTCCACCAACAGTTTGAAGAAACTACTGTATACACCTCTCCCTCCTCTGTATGCAGACAGCACCTGGCCTTCCTCTCTTCTGGCACTTATGATGCTGTGTTAAAGCTGCTTAGTAAAAGCATTACGAAGCCTGAATTCAAAGAAAAAATACTGCCTCTTATGAGTCCCAATGCCTAACACATGTTCAATAAATGCCTATACAAATACCGATCAATCAGCACTCCATACCATCTTCCTCTTTTAACAATTCAAGTCCGAAATCAATTAACTGATGCAGTTTCTAACACTCCTGGATACAAAAATTATTGCTCTTATATCTACTATAGTTCATCTAGTCACAGTTTCATACACATGAAAAACTAGAAGAAAATACACTTCCAAAAGAGTATCTACAGCAAAAAAAATTTTTAAAATTTCCTTACCTACTTCCACCACAAAACTTTTTTTAAAAAGCACTTATACAGCACTTACTATAAAGAAAGCATAGTTCTAGAAGCTTTACATATATTCATTTTAATTCTCACATTCACTGGACAGGGCAAATACTATTACAGTCCTCTCATTCTATAGATGAACTTCCAGTATTAGAAAAAGAACCAAGGCTTGGAGCCGGGTATAGAGGCACAGGCCTGTAATCTAGCACTCAGGAGACTGAGGTAGGATGATTGCTGCAAATGTGAGGCCAATCTGCGCTACATAGTGAGTTCAAGGCCAGCCTGAACTACAGAGTGAGACTCTGTCTCAAAAACAAACGAAAGGGCCAGGGATGTAGCTCAGCAGCATAAGCGCTTGCCTGCCAAGCCTGAGGTCATGAGTTCAATTCCTTTTATCCTTAAAATAAAAAAAAAAAAAAAAAAAAAAAAGACGGCTCTTTTCTAAAAACAAGCGAAAAAAGAACCAAGGCTAAATTAAGCCCCAGCTACTGGGCTCTTGAGTCTTAGCTCTCACACTATTTCTCATTAATGTCTGTAACTATTAAAACAAAGACTAGGATTAATTCTCCACTAAAGCAAAACTATCTCTGAGCAGTCAACAGTTAGGAAAATCCAGTTAGGAATAAATGAACAGGATCTTTAAAACACAGTAAGCTGAGCATGGTGGAGCATGCCTGTAATCCCAGCACTTGGGAGGCTGAGGCAGGAGGACCATTGCAAGTTCAAGACCCATTTGGGCTACAAAGCAAGCTCAAAGCCAGCCTGAAGTGCATGGCAGACCTTGTCGCAAAAAGAGAAAAAAGAAAAAAAGAAAAAAAAAAAAAAAAACCCACAGTAAAACATCTAAAAACAGATCTTAACATAAATTTACTATAATTACAGAAAGTTTTGCTAATAGCAAACTTCTGACATAAACTAAGTCATCATTAATATCACTAAAGTCTTGAGTCATCATTAATATCACTAAAGTCTTGTTAACTGAAACAGTGCCTAAACATATACTCAGAGCCCAAAAAGAGATTCCGCCAAATTAAGTTTTTATAAAGAACTCAGATGCAGCCAAAAGAACTATCTTCTAGGGCTACTGAAACATTATATAAAAAATTAGTCAGAAAATAGGTACTGGTTTGAATCACTTAAAATTTCCATCACCAGGAGATTTTGAATTTTATCCAAAGTTTATTTCTTGAGGACTGTGGATGCTCCAACACTTCTTGGAGCAGGCAGCTCTTGGCTTTAAGTTTAATCAAGAAGCTGTTACAC
>NW_004955441.1:709368-716859 GCF_000276665.1 Chinchilla lanigera | reverse complement strand
ACACTCACCCAATCGAAACTTCACTGAAGTTGGAATACAGAGATCTTTCTCTTATTTATAAACGCTATGATTTTCTCAAATGAAAGACTAATCTAAGCCAGGCGTGGTGGCACACACCTGTAATCCCAGCACTCGGGAGGCTGAGGCAGGAGGATCCTTGCAAGTTCGAGACCAGCCTGGGCTACAAAGTGAGCTTAAGGCCAGCCTGAACTGCATAGCGAGACCCTGTCTCGAAAAAAAAAGGACTAATCTACCTGGGAAAAGGAAAATGATAAACTAAAAAATACATAAGGTATAATTTTTTTTAAAATTCAATGATGTTTTAAATTTTTAAAACAATTACCGTAAAAGACACACTGCCATCAATCCCCCTCAAAATACTCCCTCACTTCGAACACACTTTTCCGGGGCAGTTCTAGAAGTCCTCTTACATGAGCGCCTTCGTTCTGCCATAGAAGCTGCCTCAATGTCTTGAATCAATTCAAAATATTTACCTTTCACGGTCATTTTGACTTTGAAGAGGAGTCAGAACTTGCCCAGTGCCAGACTCACTGGATGAGTGAGGAGAAACCATAGTGTTTGTATAAGCCCACCTTTCCATTAGAGGCACTAAGCAGCACTCACTGTACTTTTGATCAAACTTCATAAAAACTGTCACAGAAGAGGATTTCCAGAACTGCTTCAGAGCATAACAAGAAAGATGGGATTAGGGTGTTTGAAACAAAGAGAAATAATTTGAAGGGATTAATGGCAATGTGTCTTTTACTGAAATGGCAGTCTTTTACTGTAACTTTTTTTGAACATTCATATTCACCATATATTTTGATTACCCACTGTAAACTTGAAATGTTTACCTAAGGACACTGAGCTGCTTTTTTCATTTTCAATGCAACATGAAACTAAAGAGATATTTCCTCCTACACATATACTACAATATCCACTGATTAACATCCACATATACATACTTTTATTAACTTATGTACATACTAGTACCAAAACAGTCTTTGCTTTTTTGCTTGATTGCTTGTTTGTTTTTGTCTTTTTGAGACAGGGTCTCGCTAGTTCAGGCTGGCCTTGAGCTCACTTTGTAGCCCAGGCTGGTCTGGAATTCACAAGGATCCTCCTGCCTCAGCCTCCTGAGTACTGGGATTACAGGGGTGTGCCACCACACCCAGCTACTCTGTTCTGATATTTAGCCACATTAATAAACTGAAAGACATTTATCCACATACAGGTTGTATTTGTTACGAACATTTACATCTCTGCATTTTAACATCTACCTGTCATCTATGTGAACACTGAGTTAGTGAACACTTTTTAAAGTAATCCTGAGGAGACAATAGGAGCTGGGCAAGCGCAAGGTGGTGAGTTCGATTCCTGGTACCGGAAAAAAAGGCCCCCAAAACATAAATAAATAAAGGAGACAATACTGAGCACCCAGGAGACACAACAGAATTGACATTCGCCGTGTGTTACATTTGCCACACGCTGTTGGGCACTTCCAACATGTCTGGCTACCCAATCTTCGCACCCATCCTAGTAAATATTAAGGTATTTTAAAAGAACTACAAACAAATACAAAGAAAAAATGTTTCAAGTATTTGTTGGGTACACTGTTCTAAGCACTTTTTCAGGCCTTACTACTTAATCTTCACAATTAGTATAATAATCATTCCCATTCTGAGGTGGGGAAGGGGAAACAGAAATGTAAGTAATTTAGCTGCAGTTACACAGTCAGTTAAAACAACAAAACCTCTGGGATATTAACGCAAGCCTCTCACCGCCAGAACCTAGCCACTTCCTATTATGTTAAAATTGGAACAAACAAAGGCTGCAGACAGGGATGTATTAACCAACGTAAACAGTGTAGTCAAGTAGCTTAAGTAGCTTTTTTTGTTTTTAAAAGCCAAATTTGGCCAGTAAACATAAAAAAGAGGTAAATGGGCATACGAAAAGCTGCTTTTAAGTTATTAAAGAACTGCACATTACAACAAAGACATACAGCCCAATGTGGAGGTGATCCCAGCACTCTGGGAGGCTGAGGTCAGGAGGAGGGCAAATCTGAGCCCCTAGGTTTGGCAGCAGTGGCTTACCAAGAGCCAGCCTCAAAATAAAGTGGGCTAGGGACGCAGCTCAGTGCGAAGGATGTGGGTTCAATCCCTAGTACTGCTGAGGAGTGGGCGTACCCCGCACTCACAGGGTAACACATTACACCTATCAGAGTGACCAAAACCCAAACACTATCACCACAAATGTAGGTGACAAACTTTTATTCATTGCTGGTAAGAAAACTAAATGATACAACCACCGTAGAAGACAGCTTAGCAGCTTTCTTAGTAAACATACTCTTACCATGGCATCCAATGACTGCAGACCTCAGAATTTATCCAAATGAGCTGAAAATTTGCCTACTACTCCATCATCCAGTAACACTCTCCATGGTTATCCCACCTTTTATCCCCTAAAACAAAGGTGTCTTTCTCTGGAGTACAAAGTGAAGTGGCCTCACCACCCTCCACACAAGATCTGTACACACATTTATAGCAGCGTTTATCACAACTGCCAGAACTTAGAAGCTAACAAGATGTCCTCTTGAAAGTACATAAATGGATAAATAAGCTGAGGTACAACCAGGCAAAGGAATGTTATTCGGCACTAAAAAGAAATGAGCTATCAAACCATGAAAAGACATGGAAGTGCCAGGCACGGTGCTGCACACCTGTAATCCACTCAGGAGGGTGGCTGAGGCAGGAGGATCACCTTGAGTTCGGAGGCCAGCCTGGGCTACACCGTCAGTTTAAGGCTAGCCTGGACTGCATAGTAAAACCCTATCTCAAAAAAATAAAAACAAAACAAAAAGACAAGGCAGAACTTTAAATGCATATTACTATGAAAGAAGTGAAAGAAGTCAACATGAAAAGGTTACACTATAATTCCAATTATGACTGGAAAAATTATGCACATAACGAAAGAACAGTAGTTGTTAGAAGAGAGAAGAGGAGGGATGAACAAACCAGAGGATTTTTAGAGCAGCGAAACTATTCTGTAAGATAATGGAGGATACACGTCATTATACTTTTGTCCAAACCCACAGAATCTGCAAAACAATGAGTGAACCCTAGTGAAAACTGTGGACTCTGGGTGATAATGTTTGTTAATACAGGTCAATCAATTGCAATACATATGCCAGAGGTAGTGTCCCATGCTGACAGTGGCAGACTCACAGGTATGGGGACAGAGAGACATGGAAAGTCTTTATTTTCTGCTCTATTTTGTCGTAAACCCAAAAACTGCTCTAAAACTAATCTTCTTAAAAGGCAAAGAGCAGTGCATGGTGGCGCATGCCTAAGGTAAGAGGATCTTTGCAAGTTCAAGACCAGCCTGGGCCACAAAGTGAGCTCAAGGCCAGCCAGAACTACATAGCAAGACCTTGTCTCAAAAAGACCAAAAAAAAGTCAAAGAATATCTTTAGGGCTGGGGATACAGCTCAGCGGCATAAGCACCTGCCTGACAAGCACAAGGTCCTGAGTTTGACTCCTGGTACCAAAAAAAAAAAAAAAAACAGTATCTTTAGCCAGGTACAGTGGTGCATGCCTAATAATCCCAGCACTCAGGAGGCTGAGGCAGGGAGATCTCAAATTATAATTCCCCCTGGGCAACTTAGTGAGATCTCATCTCCAAAAAAAAAATACATAGGGACATAACTCTGTGGGAAGGCTCCAGGACTATAAATTTATGATTTAATTTTTTAAAGTATGTATTTTGCAATTAGTATGTAAGTAAACAAAAAAAATTTGAGATATTATTTTGTACTAGGCATTCTGGGAAAGGGATTAAAACATTTAAACAGGGCTGGGGATATAGCTCAGTGGCACAGCGCCAGCCTGGGAAGCACAAGGTCCTGAGTTCAATTCCTGGTACCAAAAAAAAAAGTAAACAAGTTACTTTCCCACAAGGAGCTTGAAATATAAAAAACAAAGAACTAAATAAAACTGTCAGGTGTGGTGGCGCACACCTGTAATCCCAGGATTTGGGAGGGGGAGGCAGGAGGACCGCTGTGAGTTTGAGGCCAGCCCGGGCTCCACAGTGGGTTCAAGGTCAGTTTAAACTGCATAGTGAGACCCTGTCTTAAAAAAAAAGAAAAATGAAATGAAATGAAATTTAGATACTCAAGAGAAAAGTAACAGTGAAACAGAGCAATATGTGCTTAGGAGTTCATTTCTTGCTGCATGTATCAACAAGTACAGATGTGTTCTAGGTCTTGAAAAATTGGTAACATGTGCCTGATTGACTGGAGGGAACCTGGTGCAGTTCAAGAGCCAAACTACTAGTTAGTAACAACCCTGAGACAAAACTAGAGAGAATAAACCAAGTGTGGTGGAACAGGCCTGAGTTTCAGCACTATGGAAGGCAGAGGCAGAAGAATTTCAAGTTAAAGTCTAGCCAGCGCAATTTAGTAAGACTATTTAAAAATTTTAAAAAATCTGAGACTATAACTCAGTGTGAAGGCACTGGGCTCCATTTCCGATACTACACACACACACACACACTCTCTCTCTCTCTCACACACACATACAACTACACACACATACAGCTACACACACATACACACAACAAAAACAAAAAAAAAACCCTCAACTCTTAAATATTAATAGGGAACAGCGGGGCGTGGTGGTGCACACCTGTAATCCCAGCACTCCGGAGGCTGAGGCAGGAGGATCATTTTGAGTTCGAGACCAGCCTGGGCTGCAAAGCGAACTCAAGGCCAGCCTGAATTGCATAGCAGAACCCTGTCTCAAAAAGGTAGAAAAAAAAAAAGGGAACAAATATTTGTACTACCTATGTATACCCTAACAACTCTTATCTAGTGGAAGTACACGTATGAGCCTTATGAGCATTTTATACTAAAAACAGATAGTACGAAGACATACACTAGTATTTTTTAAAAATCATCATTACCATCTAACTGAAGGCATACATACAAGTCTTGTTCCCATCCTTCAATTCCCAATACACACTAACAGACCATCCACAGCCCTACAAACTAAACCTCGTACATCCGTAAAGAATACCACAGTTACCTGATAAAAATCTGTGTGTTCATACCACTCTTTATTCTCTCAAGACGTCTTCCTCTGATGTAGAAAGAAAAGTGGCTTACAGTCCACTAGGGGAAAAGGGGTTATGTCAGGGCTATGACCATCACTGGCACCTTTTCTCTAATCTATTTTTAGAACTGTTATTCTCTATTAACCACTAGAAGCAAACCTATTACATACCTACATATTCCAGGTTAAAAATGCAGCATCCTCTCCTCAATCATCTGGGCAGGTTATACACATAGGCCCCTATACAACTTCTGCCAATTATTATTAATAAACCTAAATTCTCATATGCAAAATATTTCAAAATCTAAAAAAAATTTAAAAAAAAAAAACTTAAAAAAAAAAATTTCAAAATCAAGCTGAAGTCTGGTGTAGTGGTGCAAGCCTGTAATTCCAGCACTCCGGAGGCTGAGGCAGGAGAATCGTTGCAAGTTCAAGGCCAGCCTGGGATAGATATATATGGCAAGTTCAAGGTCAACCCAGACTACATAGCAAGACTCTGTCTCAAAAATAAAAAACAAAAAAATTATTAAAAATAAATTTAAAAATGATTTAAAATGTATCTTACTTTTTAGAGGTTTTTTTTTTTTTTTTTCTTCCTTAAATCCTTTTATTCTGTTAACTCTAAACAGGGAGGTGGTACTTGGGATTGAGCACTGAGCCCCATGTATGCAGGGCAAGGCCTCTCTCAGCCACTAGGATACATCCCCACACCTCGCCCAGACTCTTTTTTTGAGACAGGTCTTGCTAAGTTGCCCAGGCTGGCCTTGACTTTAAGGTCCTTCAGCCTTAGCCTCCCAAGTACCTGCAATTGTAAGCGCGCGCCACCATGCCCAGGTCCTCTGTTTATTTTAAATCACACAGTTCTCGTGCATGGGCATCTACAATCATATCAATCCTTTTCTAATTAACAGATGCCCCCAACGTATCTCAACCAAGTTATCCGCACACAGTGCTACGTTTTATGCGTCTAACTGCACATACATAAGACATACCTAAAACCTGCCTCTTTAGTAACCTACCCCCCAAGTGTTTTCTTCCTTTCCATAAACAGGCACATCAACATACAATCATTTTAACAAACCCTCACACATACAACTGTTCCCAAACATGGCCTCCAAACGCAAAACCACCCCCAGGAAGTGTCCTTCTGTCTGAAACACTTCAAGATATCTGTGCTACGACTTTGTGTGGAAATCCCAGTGCACTGTACTATGATACATACCACTTTTCTTCAGTTAAAAAGCACGAATGTTAGACATTTTACTAACAAATACAGACATGTATGACAATGATGAAATCAAATTAAGACTATGTAAGGGAAAGGGAAAGAGATGAGAGAAGGGAGAGTTAGAAGAACACAACCCAGGAGACAGGGAAGACTTCTACTCTGTAATGTTTTATTCTCAGGCTGAGTAATTATACTTTCTTTCTTTTCATATGTGAAATATTTTAAGAGATTAAAAAAAATCCAATTACCATCACTCCCTCATAGTAAGTTACGTTCAAGTGCAGCAACTTGATCATTGGTACATCCTGAACAACCTTCCGGTCATTTACCAAGAAAATAAAAAAACAAGCCTACTATCCAAAACTTTCTCTTAAACCTACCACCCCTTAGATATATTCCGGGTTCATATTCTGTAAGTATACACGTGCTAATCCTTTTCCAAGTCTCACACCAATAAAAATTAACGTCTCTAATTTCATCTTTGTACCCCTAAATTACCATTCATGCTTATAAATGCCACATTACTCACCCAGTAAACTTTTCCTTATCTATGTTAAAGCACAACTAAATGGGTAGACCACGTTAGCTATCTCCATTCCACTCAACGCAGCTGTACACCCTAAATCTCTGTTCATGAGTCTCAACTCACGAATTTTTCAATCTTAATCTCTAACACCTAAATTAAGCCACTCATTTAACCACAAATGTCATCTCCACCAAATGCAACCTGGCCAAGGCAATTCCAAAACACTCCAGCTGTCCACCGAGCGTTCACCTCGAGCTGTCTCCGTCCTAACCGTGGGCCAACTTTTACACCACCCAGTGGTCTCCGGCTGGGGAGACTCAGACGTAACCTCCAAATCCCAATTTTTGGCTTGCTGCGGTAACACAAGTTGAGACGACCTGGAGTTTCACCTAACTACAAATCGAAGAGAGCCAGTATTTCGTACACCGCAGGTCCCGAGCTGCTCGGCCGTCGCGGGTGGGAAGGTGCAAGCCGGGAGCCCCGACCTAGGACACAGTCCACGTTCTCCCGCCGCTCGGGCCGCGCCGCACAGCCGGGGCCGAGCAGCCCGGGCGCACGGAGGGGGCGAGGGATGCTCCCGAGACCGGGGGCCGGGAGGCCCTGGAGGTGGAGGAGCGGTGGGTGGATGG
>NW_004955441.1:704349-708378 GCF_000276665.1 Chinchilla lanigera | reverse complement strand
GGGGGGGGCGGGAGCCGGCAGGCGGAGCATGCGCGGGAGCGCTCCAGCGTGCCACGCGCCTCTGCTCGGGCCAGCTCGGCCTTCGCAACGTCCCAGGCTCCTCCCGCGAGCCCCGGGAGTGGCCTCTGCCGGAGTTCGACCCTGCGCCCCATTCCTCGCGGGGAGGGTGGGTCTGGGGCTCCGAGTATTTCCGCTGGGCGGGAACCTCGGTCTGTGCCACCTTCCTGGTACTCTCTGAGTCCCTTCGCGGCGGCTCCCAGCGGGCGCGGTGCAGCTGTTCCGAGTGGCCGGAAGCCGATCTCTGTCTGGCTCTGGTTCTACTCTTGAGAATAAACAATCTGACAGGCCTCTAGCTTGAATTTAAAGGAACTGAACGATCTTCCAATCCTGGACGTTTATAATGCCAGACTGCACTGTTTCCAAATCTTTGTGTTGAACAAAAATGCCAAGTAGCTGGGCTTGTTTGCCCCCCGCCTCTCATTGCAGCACTCGGGAGGCTGAGGCAGGAAGAATCACAATGAGTTACAGGAGCCTGGCTACATAGCGAGACCCTGCCCTGGGTATGTAGCTAAGTGATAGAGCAGGTGCCTGGCCTGTGCGAGACATAGGGTTCTATCACCCACACCATTTTTCCCCAAAATTTAGTTATTTTGATTAGTACATGTTTGCAGTGCATAATTTTCTTAAAAAGGGTATGAGGTCCTATAGCATAATTAATCTTAGTTTATCCTCATTCCAGGTAATTCCAGTTACCTTAATAGGGGTGTGTGGGTGTTGGAAGGATAGTACTAAACACTCATCCTCTATTAAATCTTTTAACATTTTATTTTGAGGTTATTAGACTAACAATTGCAAATAGAGTACAGACCTATGTGGTCTGCTTCCCAAATCCGTAACCCCTGGGTAAAACGTTGAACAAACCGAAATTGGACATTCTATAGTTAACCCACACTCCTCAAAGCTAGCGCGTCACCTTGTTTCCCCCAGTGTGACATATTACATAGTTTTAATACAGTATCAAAAGCAGGGAGTCGGGTGTGGTGGTGCACACCTGTAGTCCCAGCACTTGGGAAGCTGAGACAGGAGGATTGCCCAGAGTTCAAGGGCAGCCTGGGCTACATAGTGAGTTCATGACCAGCCTGAACTACATAGGGAGACCCTGTCTCAAAAAAAAAAAAAAAAAAAAAAGTAGGGATTTGATGCTGTGTCATTTTATCGTGTAGATTCATGCACTGAAATCAATATACAGAGGCAAATATACTGTATGTTCTGTGTATTTGGGGATTATGAGCTTGGAAAGGCCTACTCTTAGTGCAGTTGTGAGGATTAAGAATCATTGTAAAATATAGAATAGTATCTGAAGTATGCTAAGTGCTCCATAAAGTTAATTGCCTTCTCACATTCCTGCAGACTTCAGGAAATATTTATGAACTGTCCCAACTGTATCTCAAGCCTGTTTATTCATATGCAGTTACATTATATATTCATTACAATTTTGAATGGAAAATCTATTTTAAATTGGCAAGCAATAGAACGAAGTGAAAGAATACACAGGTTTGTATTAAAAGTTCCAGTGAGTATTGGGTTACTTCATCTCAGTGAGCCTGGCTGGGGCAAGAGGCACCTTCAGAGAATGTTTCACCAAGTGACAAATGAAGAAGATCAAACTTCTTTTTCTTCTTGCTTAGGTTTATTGTAAGTACTTGCAAACTGTAAAAACTGAAACAGGCCGGGCGAGGTGGCACACACCTGTAATCCCAGCACTTTGGAGGCTGAGGCAGGAGGATCCTTGCAAGTTCAAGGCCAGCCTGGGCTACAAAGTGAGTTCAAGGCCAGGCTGAACTGCATAGTGAGACCCTGTCTCAAAAAGACAAAAAACAAAGAGGAGTTAAATGGCTGTCCTCAGTCTCACTGTTTGGGGCTAGGACTACGGTAGCAGTAAACTAGATTTTGAACTCGGGCAGTTTGACGCTGCAACACATACTCCTAATTTAAACCTCCTGTTTAAAACATGTGCTTTGGCCTACAGAACTGAAAATAATCAAATCCAAATGTAACTGGTGGTGTCCTAAAACAGTTCCTGAAACCATCAGGATGTAAATAGGAACTGTAAAAAGTGCCACTTTCAAAGTGTTTGTAGAATCCCCTTTTGGCCAAACTGTCCTTTGATCTGAAAGATTCCCCTAAATAGTCTTCCAATGCAAATCACCTTATGATGGAAAAACAAACTGCAAACCTACATGTTATATTTAAACTAAGTGTACTTTAATGTACTATTTCGAGTAGAAGTGAGCAAGAGTTATACATATTAGACTGTGTTACTTTTTCTTAATGGGTAAAAATATTTCTCTCCTATGACTGTAGACTTCTTTCACTCATATCCAAAGCTAATTATCCAAAATAAAACACTGCCATAATCAAAGAAATTTAGGGAACAACTGCCCCCGTTCCGCCTCTTCGAAGATGTATAATATATTGTATAACATATCAAACACTCTGAGACCTCCTGTGATTAGGAATCATATTTAACCCATAGTTCACAAACTGTTATGATCATAAACATCCTGGAACACAAGTGTTTCAAAGCCCGCTCTTGGCCAGGCAAGATGAAACATTCCAGTAATTCCAGCTCTCTGGGAGACTGAGGCAGGAGAACTGCAAGTTCAAGCCCAGCCCTAGTGACTTAGCGACTTGGACAGATCCTGTCTCAAAACGTTTTTTAAAGGGCTGGAAATGGATAGCAGTGCAAAGTCCCTGGGTTTGGTCCCCAGTTCTGTAAACAAAACAAACACTCTTTAGTGTAACTTCTTGTCCCTTTTCCTTACTCTGTGTTTTTATTGAGAACTTACTAAGGTCTCAAAGACTATACTTACACTACACTCAGGACCCAGGTTCAACTTCCTTAAATTGAAGTGATTATTGGACAAGACTGATATGTTGATATGTTTCTACAGGTGGAATTGAGAGCAAATACTACCGACGCTAAAAAATGTACAGGTTTTACTGGGCGTGGTGGCACACCCCTGTAATCCCAGCACTCAGGAGGCTGAGGCAAGAGGATTGTTGTGAGTTCAAGGCCACTCTGGGCTACAAAGTGGGCTCAAGGCCAGCCTGAACTGCATAGCGAGACCCTGTCTCAAAAAGACAAAAAAAAAAAAAGTACGGGTTTTTATGACAGCTCTGTTTTCATGGTCTCCCACCCAACAATTTTGGGCGTAAGTGGTGACTACCTACGGAAAGCAGAAATTCCTTCACCCTGGCAGTCATCCTGGAAAGAGGGATTTCCTGGAATCTGAAATGTGGACTCAGAGAGCAGGCCCAAACAATACACAAAAAGCTCTTGACAAAATACAACACCCACTCATGGAAAAAAAAATTTAACCAGCTAAAAATAGAAGGAAACTTCCTCAACTTGATGAAAAACATATACCAAAAAAAAAAAAAAGCCTACAGGTAACAACACTTAGCAGTGAAAGCCCATTTTCCCTCTTAAATTAGGAACAAGTCAAGGCCACGATGTCCACTCACAACACTCTTTTTCAACACAGTACTGGTAGTTTTAGAACTTACTGGAAGTCACTGCAACAACAACAAAAGGAAATAAAATAAAAAGCAGAGGGAGAGAGGGACTGAGTCTCACCGCTCCTCTCCACTGCCCTGCTGCACTGGCGGGGCTCAGGCAGGGGAGGAAGAGTGGAGGCTGAGGCTTGGGAGAGACAAGCTGGCCTAGAACTGCTGCTAGAGGGTCTGACCCGGGGCTCTAGCTGGGCGAAGGCCTCTGTCTGGAGCAGCACGGCAGGAGAAAGGAGCACATCCGACTCTGGCGTTCACAGAACAAACACCACTCCTATGGATTCCTCCCTAGGGCTCGGAACACAGCGGAACTATAGCACTGCCTAGGGGTGCAGGACCGGGGCTGGGCACCCTGATACCGCAGCAGGAAAACCAGCAGTCTGCACTGTTGAGTCACATATAAACATCACAGTAAACAAATGGTGGCGGTTAACAAGGAGATCTCTAAATTTCAAA
>NW_004955441.1:697034-703511 GCF_000276665.1 Chinchilla lanigera | reverse complement strand
GGGGGACTTAGCAAATTACAGACAAAATGGTAGGAAATTATCAATGGTTATCGTTTTACATATTATTATCTACAAAATAGTTTCTCAGGAAAACAAATAGACAAATAATAGTGAGATAGAGACAAAAGAGGTAGGAGATTATCAAGAGTTGTTGTGCTATACTTTGTCTAATAATTTTTAATG
Organism: Chinchilla lanigera; assembly: GCF_000276665.1. Taxonomy (NCBI): domain Eukaryota; kingdom Metazoa; phylum Chordata; class Mammalia; order Rodentia; family Chinchillidae; genus Chinchilla; species Chinchilla lanigera. The sequence goes on along the minus strand of NW_004955441.1, from coordinate 703,328 downwards.
GGAAGTTCCATATACAAAGTTATTTCTGTCTGGCCTGATACTGATAGCCAGCACCTGTACCACTGCAATTCTCCCTAAAGACCAACCCACAATAACATAAAACCTCATATGCATCAGGATGGTTCTCACTAAAGTACTAAGTGTTAGGCAGGGTGTGGAAAGAAGGGGACCTTTGTGCACTGCTGGAGGAAAGTAAAATGGTGCGGCCACTGTGGAAAACAGGATGGAATTTCCCCAGAAAATTAAAAAATAGAATTACTATATGATCTAGGAATTCCACTTCTCAGCGGATACTCAAAAGAATTAAAAACAAGGACTCAAAGGGTTGTTTGTACAGCAGTGTTCACGGCAGTATTACTTGCAAGAGCTAACGTGTGAAAGCAATCTAAGCGCCCCCTGGTGGGCGATGGGCACTAAAATGTGGTCTGTGCACACAAGGGAGTTGTATTTAACCTTAGACGGGAAGGAAATTCTGACGCATGTTAGCACATCGGCATACCCTGGGAACATTATGATCATGTGAAATAAACCAACCAGAGAAGGCCAAATACTGTATGATTTCATGTGTGAAAGGTACCTAGGGGAGTAAAAGTCGTAGAGATAAAGAGCGGAATGATGTTTCCCAAGAGCAGGGACAGAGAAAAATGGAAAATGGTTTAATATGTGCAGAGTTTCCGCTTTTGCAAAATGAAGAGTTCCGTGGATAGATGTTAGTGATGGTGAGAAAACAGCCTGAAGCTGCTTAAGGTCACTGCCACATACACTTCAGTATGGTTAATATGGTCCCACCACACCTATTAGTATGGCTAAAGTCCAAAAAATAACAACCTGAAACACTAGTGAGGATATTTCACAAGCACTTTCATCACTGATAAGAATGTAAAATGGTAAAATCACTTGGGAAGACAGCAAGATTTGGTTGTTTGCTTTGTTTTTTTAAGACAGGGTCTTGCTATGCAATTCAGGCTACCCTAGTACTGACTATGTAGCCCAGGCTGGCCTCAAACTCATAGCAATCCTCCTGCCTCAGCCTCCTCAGTGCTGAGATTACAGGGATGCACCATTACACCAAACAGATTTTTTGTGATTGTTTGTTTGTTTGGAGGGCTGGGGATTGAACCCAGGGTTTCACGCTTGCAAGGCTCTATCACTGAGCTACTTTTTTTATCTTTATCTTTTTTTATCTTTTACTTTTTTTATCTTCTTTTTTTTTTTTTTTGAGGCAATCTTCTTACAAAGCTAAACACAGACTCACCAAATGACCCAGCAATCATTTCCTAGGTTTTTGCCCAATTAAGTTGAAATTTTATGTCACACAAACCTTCACATGGCTGGGCTTGGTGGTATGTACCTGTAATCTCAGCACTTGGGAGGCTGAGGCAGGAGGATCACCACAAATGAGAAGCCAGCCTGGGCTACATAGTGAGCTCAAGGCCAGCCTGAACTGCATAGCGAGACCCTGTCTCAAAAAGACCAAAAAAAAAAAAAGGTTAGGGTGGTATATGGTATATTTTGTGTTCCCTTACCAACTCCCCTTTTTGAACTTTTATTTATTTGTTTATTTTTGGTGCTAGGGATTGAACACAGGGCCTCCAGCAAGCCAAGTACATGTTCTGCCACAGAGCTAAGCCCAGTACTTCTTTTCCCCCCTGTGGTACTGGAGCCTGGACACTGGGGTGATCCACAACAGAATCATGGGCCCAGAACTTTTTTTTTTTTTTTTTTGAGACAGGGTCTCACTATGCAGTTCAGGCTAGCCTTGAGCTCACTTTGTAGCCCAGGCTGGCCTCGAACTCACAACGATCCTCCTGCCTCAGCCTCCAAGTGCTGGGATTACAGGCGTGCATCACCACACCCGACTATGCCCAGAACTTTTTTTTGTTTTGTTTTGTTTTCCGGTACCGGGAATTGAACTCACGACCTCACGCTTGCCAGGCTGGCGCTGTGCCGCTTAGCTAAATCCCCAGCCCCTGCCCAGAACTTTTAATTTTTTTATTTTGAGACAGGATCCTGCTAGGTTTGCCTAAAACTTGCAATCCTGCTAGGCTGGTCTGAAACTTGCAATCCTTCTGGCCCAGCCCCCAAGTAGCTGGTATTAAATTGGTATTAAGGGCATATGCTACTGTGTCTTAACTCATTTAAAAAAAAAATATTTAAAAATTTCACCCTCAGGAGAAAATAGGACCACAGACCACATTTTGTTTCCCACCACTAGAAAGGAATTAGAGTCCCCAGCAAAAAAAGGAATTAGAGTCCCCCAATTTTTCTAGATACAATTTGTTCACAGCAGCAGCATCCAAGAGTCCTGGAAGGAGGCCAGAGCCAGGGCTGTCACAGGATGTGTCCATGTGGGATGTGAATATGGTGATTTAGAGAAGGGAAATGCTGTCAGGGGAACAATAACACGTTAGCTGAAAAATTATATCTAGTGCCAAAAAAAAAAAAAAGACCTCAGAAGTTAATACAGATCTACAGAGTACTCTTCTTAAAAAATTACCATCTATAGTAATTTGCATATATTTTGTGTGTGTGTGTGTGTGTGTGTGTGTGTGTGTGTCTTTTTGAGACAGGGTCTCACTATGCATTTCAGGCTGGCCTTGAGCTCAGGCTGGCCTTGAACTCCCAATGATCCTCCTGTCTCAGCCTCCCCACTGCTGGGATAACAGGAGTGCGCCACCACGCCCGGAAGTAATTTGCATGTATTTATTAGGCTTGTGTGAAGTTTTTTGTGCTTCATATTGGTGTGAATCATCTTTTTTTTTTAACCTTTTGAGACAAGGTCTCACTGTGTAATTCAGGCTGGCCTTGAGCTCACTTTGTAGCCCAGGATGGTCTCAAACTTGCAAGGATCCTCCTGCCTCAGCCTCTCCGAATCCTGGAATCAAGGTGTGTGCCACCACACCCGGCTCACAGAAACTCAGTTTTCAAATAAACTCATGGCACCATTTTTGGCTTGTTTCATCCAGTTCTTTATTCAAGGTAAGAAGGACCCGGTATAAGTTTAATTGGCTAGCCAATTCTAAACAAACTACCTGACAACACCACAAGGCTTTTTATTTTATTTTATGTTGTTTGTTTGTTTTGAGACGGGATCTCGCTATTGCAGGCACACCCAGGAGGCAGAGGCAGAAGCACTGCCATTAGTGTGAGGCCAGCTGGGGCTACAGAGTTAGTTCAAGCCTGAACTACATACAGAGACCCTATCTTGAAAGAAAAAAAAAACAAAGAAAAAAAGGAAATAAGTATAATTGCTTGCACAATGGTTTACTTCTAGGCAGAGTAACTGAATACTTAAAGGATAGACACTGTAAACCCTTGTGAAGCTTTCAAATAATGAACAACATAAACACATTATCTATTGGTAAAATAAAGTCACCAAATAAATTTTCTGAAAAGAGAAAGGACTGCCCATAAAGTATTAATGTTTAAAAGCAAGGAAAGACTCCTGCGAGGTAAACTTGAGTCATCTGTAGGAAAATGGATGCCCTTCGAGACCGCAGTGTTCAGTGAAATAAACCAGACGCGCAAGTTTAAATATCACGTGGTTTGTCTTACGTGAGAATCCCAGAGAAAAGGTAAAGAGCAAAATTAAAGATATGCAGTAGGAAGCAGGGAGATACTTCCTTCTCAAAAGGGAAAAGGACCAAGAGATGGAGGGAGCAAGGAGGGAGGAAAGGGATAAGGAATGAAAAAAGGGATCGGGGGCCGGGGATATAGCACAGCGGCACAGCGCCTGCCTGGCAAGCACGGGGTCCTGAGTTTGTTTCCCGGTACCAAAAACAAAGAAAAAAAGGAACTGAGACATATTATGTACATGTACAAATTCCACACAAGAAATATAAACTTTATGTACTAATAAACTAAAATTTTATAAAAGACCACTGTGGGCTGGATGCGGTGGTGCACACCAGTACCCCCAGCACTCGGGAGGCTGAGGCAGTAGGATAGCTGCGAGTTTGAGGCCAGCCTGGGGGAGTGAGACCCTGTCTCAAAAAGAAAACAAAAGCCAAACAAAAGACCACTGTGATGGTAAATATAATAGAAAATGTGCTGGGCGTGGTGGCACATGCCTATAATCCCAGCACTTGGGAGGCTGAGGCAGGAGGATTGCTGTGAGGCCAGCCTGGGCTACAAAGTGAGCTCAAGGCCAGCCTGAGCTACACAGGGAGACCCTGTCTCAAAAAGGTAAAAACAGAGAAAAGAAAAAGATAATAATAATAGAAAACATCTGATCTTGCACTCAATCCTTATATACAGTATTCGGCTGTGAGTGCTTCTTCCTGTTTTGCTTCCGGCTTCTTCCTGCAGTGTATTTCTCTGCACGCTGAAATTAGTGTGTCACTTTAGAGGATAATGTGGCCTGACCCATCCAACTTATATTCCACCCTCCTTCCCCTTTCTGTACTGCTGCAGAGCACTAAAATTCACAGTTCAGTTTCCTGTGCAGATAAGACTTTCGATGTCCGCTAGCTTTAGCCTCGTAGATGCATTTGCGTGTGACGCAGAAGGCCGAAAAAAGACAGAAGCTGTTCTCCCGCTCCTCTTGTCTATTTCTCTATTTTATTAGTACACGTGCGCGGTGCGCAGCGATTACCTTTACCGCGGGAAGTTTGTACACGTACAGAACGCGTCTCAAGTCTCGCTCATCCCCTCTTCCGACTGCGCCCCGCTCCCTCCAGCTTATGTTCCCTTTCTCATTTGAAAAAGCTCTCTTCGTCATAAAGTGCTCATAAAGAAGAAAGAAAGTCTCTTTTTGTCTATGGTCCTCTCTTTTTTTCCTTATTTTTGGTCTTCGCTATTTTGTTCTTTATTTGTATTTTGGGTTTCTCATATAAGAGAAACCACGTGATATTTAAACTTGTGCATCTATTTATTTCTCTTCACATTACGGTCTCAAGGCGCATTCCATTCACCTACAGCTGCCTCAAGCTTAGCCCACTCTATGATACAGCAGTCCTCTATTGTGTATATTTGGCGTTTTGTTTTGTTTTGTTTTGTTTTGTTTTTGTCATTTTGAGACAGGGTCTCGCTGTGCAGTTCAGGCTGGCCTTGAGCTCACTTTGTAGCCCAGGCTGGCCTTGAACTCGCAACGATCCTCCTGCCTCAGCCTCCCGAGTGCTGGGATTACAGGCGTGTGCCACCACGCCCGGCCTTCATTGTATATAAATACCACATGTTCTTTATCCATTCATCTGTTGACAGGCATATAAGCTATTTCCAAGATTTAGCCATTATAAATTGTACTCCTATAAACATAGTACGCCTGTGTCACTGTGGTATGATGTCTTCAACTCTTTGGGACTATACCTGTAGGAGGAACAGCTGAGGGGCTGGGGATTTAGCTCGGTGGCACAGCGCCTGCCTGGCAAGCGTGAGGTCGTGAGTTTGATTCCCAGTACCAGAAAAAAATAAAAAAAGAGGAACAGCTGAGTCAAATAGAATTTCTATTTTTACATGTAGAGGAATCTCCACTCTGGTTTTCATAGTGGTTGTACTAGTTTACATTCCTACCAACAACGTACAAGGGCTCCTTTCTCCCAATGGCCTCGCCAGCATTTGTTATTATTTATTTCTTACTGATGTCTATTTTGTTTATTCTTCAAAGGACCAGGTCGTTGGCCACTGCCCTTTGCTCATGTAGTGGTCTGTCCTGCGTGTAGGACATACGGTGATACCTTGGTTTACACACTTAATTTGATTTACAATTTTGGGGAGTATGGCTGCATTTGTGTTTGTGTGGGGAAGACAGTGTTTGTCACTTGATGTGGAGTTTGTGAATGGACGCAAATTTTTGCCAAATGTTTTTATTTGTGAACCAAATTGTTAGCAAATAGAAGTGCTCATAAACCAAGGCATTACACTATCTTCTCTAGTTCTTTTTTTCCCTCTCCTTTTCTTTCTTCTACTTTTCTCTTATTTTCCTCAATAAACATCACCTCTCTTTTTCTTATTTTTTTCTCATTTTCTGCAATAAACATTACACAATTATGCTCAAAAAAACCTGGCTCATTGATTCATTAATGCTTTGTTTTTTGTTTGTGTGTTTGTTTGTTTGTTTGTTTGAGACAGGGTCTTGCTATGTAGCTCAGGCTGGTCTTGAACTCACTAATGAATCTGGTCTCAGACTTGCGGTGCTCTTCCTGTCCTCCGGCCTCACCCTTCCAAGTGCTGGGATTACAGGCATGTACCACCACCATGGCCAGCTCCCAATTCACAGATTACTTTTCTGATCCTTATAATTTCCTTCCTTATACCAGCTCTGAACTTGGACTGTTCCTGTTTCTCTAGGACCTC
>NW_004955441.1:689362-696278 GCF_000276665.1 Chinchilla lanigera | reverse complement strand
CCATGCATTTCCATAATTTCTGTGATTTCTTTTGCTATTGATTTATAGTTTCATTGCACGGTAAAATTTTAATTCTTTTGCATTTACACAGCATGCTTTATTTGCTAATGTGTAATATATTTTGAAGAAAGTTCCACATGCATCCAAGAAGAATTGTTCTATTGTTGTTGGGTGAAATACTCTGTAGAAATATATCAGGTCCGTTTGTTCAAAGGTGTAGTTCAACTATCATATTTCTTTCTTTTGTTAATCTGTATATTTGTGACATGGGGTATGGAGTTCCCCCACAATAGTTGTACTGCTATTTATCTGATATTTATGTCCCGTAGTGTTTGCTTTATGAAGTAGGGTACACTTGTTATCTCCTCCTTAACCAGTCTGAAGTGATCTTCCTTGTCTTTACTGATCAGTTTTGGCATAAAGTTCAGTTTCGAAAATAGGGTAGCTATCTGTGCTTGTTTTGGGGTTTGTGCTGCATGGAATACAGTGGTGCCTCAGTTTACAGACTTAATATGTTTTATAATTTTGAGGAAGATGGCTGCATTTGTGTTTGTGTGGGGAAGACGGCCAAGGCTGTGTTTGTCACCTGATGCAGAGTTTGCAAAGGGAAGTAAAATTTTACAAACTGCCTTTCTTTGTGAACCAAATTGTTTGTGAACTTAATTGTTTGCAGACGGAAGCATTCGGAGCCAAGGTATTACTGTATTGTTTTCCCACCTTTCACTTTCAGTCTATGCATTTCTTTTTCTGTTCAATGTGTTTCTCGCTCTTTCCATCATCTTGGCACCTGGGGAGGCCCGCTGAGAACAGGACATCGAAAAGGCAAATATAGCTGGCACACTGTGGTGCAAGGCCATTTTTGCTGGTCATAAGCAGGGTCTACAGTACTAAAGGGAACACACAGCTCTTCTTACAAGTGAAGGTGTTTATGCCTGTGATGAAGCTGAATTCCACTTGGGCAAGAGATGTGCTTATGTGTACAAAGCAAAAAACAACACAGTGACTCCAGGTGGCAAACCAAACAAAACCAGGGTGATCTCGGCAGAGGTAACTCAGGCCCATGGAAACAGTGGCATGGTTCATGCCAAGTTCTGAAGCAACCTTCTTTTTTCCTCCAGTACTGGGAATCAAACTCACGACCTTGCGCTTGCCAGGCAGGCGCTTTTGCCGCAGAGCTAAATCCCCAGACCCCGAAGCAACCTTCTTGCTAAGGCCATTGGACATTGAATCCATATCATTCTGTACCCCTCAAGGATTTAAACTAATGGAAAATAAAAGTGGATTTGTGGTCTCATTAAAAAAAAATTGTGTTTCTCCTATACATTTTATTGTTGGATCTTGATTCTTTATCCATTCTACTAATTTCTATCTTTTGATCAGCAAACTGAAACCATTCATACTGATAGTTATAACTAATAGGAATTGCCTTATTTCTGTCATTGTTATTTTGCTGTTGGTGATTCCCTTTATTTCCTTTCTGTTTAGTTTTCTTTTAAGGGCTTGAAACACTTCACTCGAGTTCTCCTTGCCTTTAAGGTTATGTTGAAAAATCTGCTGTAATTCTTATGAGTTTTCCTTTATAGGTGATTTTTTTTTTCTTTTCTCTAACAGCTATTTATTTCTTTATTTATTTTGAGACAGGGTCTTGCTATGTAGTTCAGGCTGGACTTGAGCTTATGAGATAATGTAGGTTGGCCTCAAACTCATGGTGATCCTCTTGCCTCAGCCTCCCAAGCGCTGGGATTATAAGCACACACCACTATGCCTGACTTTAACAGTGTTTTAGATTCTGTTCTTGTGCTGGACATCTAGTATTTTGACTGTGATTTATTTTCTGGTAGTTCTTTTCTGATCATGGTTATTTGGGTTTTTATATGCCTCACTCATCTGTATGTTAAATTCTTTTTCCATGTTTCAAAAGTTTTCTACTATTACTTCTGTAAACAGGTTTTTTCTGCTCCTGAGCTATCATATCATCTGATTTTTCATTAATTCCAATTAATCTTAGATTAGCCTTCTTTGTATCACATCAACAGCTATTGGATTCATTGTTTATGTTCTCTTGTTTTTAAGATGTCACTCACTAAGTGATCAGCAACTATAGCCCTGTCTTGTAGAGCTGACATTCTGTCCTCACACTGGTTACTTCTGCTGTCCATACTTTCAACAGAATTTTTTACCTCCTGGATTTGTGTTTGGGACTTTTTTTTTTAACTTTTGTTTTAAAGGTATTTTAAAAGGGAACTTTTTTATGGACTATTTTTTTATATGCTAGTCATTTATGATTTGCATCTCTTTCTTTAGCTCCTCAAGTTTTTATTATTTTTGTGTTTTTATTATTATTATTTTTAATGTCTTCTCTAGACTCACATTATTTGTTTTGTTAGGATCAATATCTGTTTAAATACATCTTCTCTGCATTCACCAAACACCTTACTGATTCATTTTGTTACTTCCACTGTCATCTTTGAAGAGATCTCATCTGTGTGGCTTTTGCTTCCCCTCTCCTTTTGCTTTCCCCAGATCAGCTCTTGGAGACTGGGGAGTTTGGGGAGGCATTTTGTTGCCCTGTTTTCTCATGTTTCAAGTTTTTGTTTGTTTTTTGTGCTGGGGCTTGCAGAATAATTACAGTGGGTAACTTTGTTACTACTATGGAGAATTCTTTAGTTAGTGTCTACTTTTCAAAAATGTCTTCTGGGCATAGCTAAGTATTGTTCTTTACCTCTGTCCCAAGATCCATTGACCTCCATTTATTTGGAGGGGAGATTGCAACTTGTTTGGCCTAGTATCCAGGTCTTCACGAATGGAGAGCTGTACTGTTTATGACTCCCAGGCAATTCAGATATTGGCATCAGAGAAAATGAACTGATAACAACAACTATGTCATCTTGGATGAAGTAGTAAAATCAACAATAAAAATAGTATCAAATACAAACTGGATATTGAACAACCCTAAGAACCAATAAAGTACCACCCTCAACCATGTAAAAGATATCTATAGTTGTAGTATAACACTAAGACAAATCAGACATTCATTTACAGTAAATATCTAACCAATAGAACAACTTTACCACTATTAACAATATAACTATTTCAACCATAGTAGGGGCTGGGGATTTAGCTCAGCGGCACAGCGCCTGCCTGGCAAGTGCAAGGTCATGAGTTCAATTCCCGGTATGGGGGGGGGGGACAAACAAACAAACAAACAACAAAAAAAAACCCATAGTAAAATATATTTAATTATCTATAGATTTATAAAGCTTAATGGTTATACTTATAAGCGTAGAGGTGGCAGTAAGTGAGAGCCTGAATTAAGGAGTAAAAGGAAAGTCATCATATTGTAATATGCTAAAAGTAATAAAAAAAACCTCAAGGATAAATAATTTAAAAAGATAGTAAACTAAAGGAAATAGAAGAAAGAAATAATAAAGGAGCAAAGTAAAAGAACAAGCAAGGAAAAGAGAGAGAGAGAGAAAAGAGGACCTAATAAACAAAAATAATATTAATTAAAAAGGGGGGAAAGCAAATGAAAAAGAACTTGATATACCACACACACCCACACACACACATACACACAAACACTCTCAAAACTTAACTAGAATTAGAGGTTCCATTTGAGTCAGTGATTCTCCTTCTAGATACTTTCCCAGAAGAATTAAAAACATCATACCACAACAATATACGTGGACCCATGTTTACAGCAGCATAATTTATAATAGCTAAATCTTGGAAACAACCCAAATGCCCATTAACCAAGGAATGGATAAAGAAGATATGGTATGTTTATACAATGGAGTCCTACTCATCTACCAAGAAAGATAAACTTGATGATTTTGAGGTAAATGGATGCAACTAGAGACCATACTCATAAGTGAAATAAGTCAGACCCACATGTATAAACATTGTACTGTCACCCTAGTGTAAGAAATTGAAAGAGTAAATAAGATCCAAAATATACAATAGGTAATGTGAAAGGGAAAGAAACTGCTCAGAAAAGGAAGAATAATTGAGATGAGAGAAACAAGAAAAGAAGAAAAAGAATATATGTCTATAGATAGAGATAGAAAGATAGAGATATAAAAATAGATATAGATACACATACAAAAGACATCTGAGATAATTGTACCACTAATTTCTATTAGTTCGTTAGGGCTGGGGATATAGCTCAGTGGCATAAGCGCCTGCCTGGTAAGTGCAAGGTCCTGAGTTTAATTCCCGGTACCAAAAAAAAAAAAAAAAGAAGAAGGGAACAGTTAGTGCTTATATTGTTTGATCAATTTAGTGTGCCTATATCTTATAATCGGAGCAACTACTTTGAAGATAACAATATGCAATATAATAACCATTGTTAATTTGCTATTATCTTATTTTCAAATTCTGTATCATTGTTTTTATTGGGATTTCTCTCTTTAAAAACAAAACTCAGGGCTGGGGCTTTAGCTCAGCGGCACAGTGCCTGCCTGGCAAGTGCAAGGTTGTGAGTTCGATTCCTGGTACTGGAAAAAAAAAAAAAAAAATCCTGGAAAAAAAAAAAAAAAAAAGACCCTACTTGGGGCTGGGGATTTAGCTCAGCAGTACAGCACCTGCCTGGTAGTGCAAGGTCGTGAGTTCAATTCCTGGTACGGGAGAAAATCCAAAAACCAAAAAATAAATAAATAAAAAATAAAGACAAAACTCAATAAGGAAAAAAACACTGGGTCAAAAGAAGGAAAAAAGCTGTATGTATTTCCAAAAGAGTGGTTTACTTCCAGAACGTACACTCTTTGGAATCCCGCCAGTCAGTAAGACCACCAGTCTTCTCTGGACGTATAAGTATAACCACTATACTTATATATAAGTATAACCATTAAGCAACGGGGCCGCTGTCAAGCAGACCACCGAACCCAATGGCAGCACTTCAGATCCAGCCACCTCTGAAAGCCAGACCCAGTGGACCTGACGTCCCACCACCAAATACGAGGCCTGGTCTTTCCCGGCCTGAGCTTGAACTCAGGGGACCTGGTGGATCTATGTCCTCCCCTCACGGTCTCCCAGTCTCTCACCCAGCCACTGAGGCAGGGTAACCTTTATTCTGGAGTGAAGCTGTAGGATAGGTGTTCTGGGACTCAGTCCCACGAGCTCAACCCCTTCCCAGAATGGTACCTGATTAAACTGTCTTTGGTAATGTGGTGGGCGCTGAACTAGATTTCTTCCCCAACTCCATCCCACTGCGAAGAAGTCACTCCCAGGGTAAAGCCCCACACAGCGTTGTTTGTCTGTTTAATTTGTCCCGGCGGTGGCCTTTTCTTGACACTAGTGCTGCTGGCCTGTCTCCTGTTTCTCCCTGAAGCAGCCGGCTCTCACGGGCAGCCTTACCTCTTCTCTGAGGTTTCGGCCTCTTACTCAAACCTGTGTGCCCTGTGCTGAGGGGAAGCAGGGTGCTGAGCCTGACAGGAGAGGAAGTTTGATGCCCACAGCAGGGGGGGAGGTCCTTCTCTCGTTTTGCTGCTGTAGGTGAGGCCTTGGAAATGGGAGGCTTTTGTTTTTTACAGTAACTCCTGTAGTTTTCCTTCTCTTAATCCCTGGGGCTTCGGGTAGCGTTACCATGGCAACAGGAGCAACGTCGGATTCCTGAACTCCGGAATGCACCCATGGTATTACGGTCTTGAACTCGCTCAGTCTCAGTAGTGGCCTCAGAGGAAGCTCCCCTGGTGAGTCAGTTCTGTGTTCTTCAAGGAGTCATTCCTGAAGGTCCAGCCTAGAATCTACTCCTTTAGCCCTTTCAAAAGTTTTCTAAACACATGCGTGTCTGTAATAAATATCATCAGGCCTAAAATATTTACTCAGTATTGTTCTGCTGAGCCATGACATCCTAATTCAAATTAACCTCTGTGGTCCTGCCCTGACCCTCCCCCTGACTTTGAGACGGATTCCAGGCCGATAAGATATGCAGAGCTCTAATTCAGCAGTCTTCTAGCTCTCCTCTGTGTCCTTGCCTGACCTTCAGCCTGTCTAAATTTCTCAGATTCTGGAAAAGCTTTTCCTTTATAGCTAGGTTTCCAGGCTTGTGACTCAGTTTCTCATGACGGGTCACTGCCTAATACTCCTGAGGAGATGGTTAAAACATTCTCTCGACCTGTGATCCCTGCAAGCAGTCTCAGACAGCCAGGATGCACCAGTTTGGCCGCCTATGTGTTTAATTTGATTTCTCTTTTTCTTGATTGTTTCTTCTTGTTTTTATTTTTTTGGGGGGTGGTGGTGGTTTACCAGGAATCGAGGACCTTGCACTTGCCAGGCAGGTGCTGTGCCACTGAGCTACGTCCCCGGCTGCCTATGTGTTTAAAAAACTGAAACAAGGGCTGGGACTGCAGATCATTGGGTGAGTGCTTGTCTAGCACGCATGAGGCTACGGGCTCCAGACCCAGTACCATGAAAAGAAAAATTAAAAACACACTCTGAAATAGCCACATACTGGACACCCCCAGAGTTCCTTGATACTCTTCCTCCTGTGGATGAGTCACCTCCGCTGTCACCGGGCTGCGTGTGAGAGGTTCCCAGAGTTGAGGATATAGGAAAACAATATAACTCTCTGCTAGATGTCACGCAAGGCAAGTTTGTGTTCCCAAAATCAAAGAATACATTTTAAGGCACAATGGAGGTTAACAGTAGGAAAAATTTATTGAGAGATAGTTCCTGAGAGACAGGAGAGGACCAAAAAGTGGGCTGCCAATGAGCCCACTTCTCAAAAGTTTTGTCTTTTTTGAGAGAGGTTCTCGCTATGCAGTTCAGGCTGGCCTTGAGCTCACTCTGTAGTCCAGGCTGTTCTCAAACTTGCAACCATCCTCCTGCCTCAGCCTCCCAAATGCTGGGATTACAGGTGTGCACCACTGTGCTTGGCTTCCTCAAAGGAAGTTTTATACAGCAAAATCATGAAGTG
>NW_004955441.1:687408-688496 GCF_000276665.1 Chinchilla lanigera | reverse complement strand
AAAAAAAAAAAAAAAAAAAAAAGAACATATATCTAGCCTGGGGATCTAGCTCAGTGGCACAAGTGCCTGCCTGGTAAGTGCAAGGTCCTGAGTTTAATTCTTAGCACCAAAAAAAAAAGAATATATGTTTAAACATGGTTGCTATTCCAGTTGTCCATCTGGTTGGTAGGCCGGTAGGGATCTTGTGCAGGGACTGCTTGGGCTCTAGTAGTTCCCCTGGTTGCCTGTCTTCTGGCCCTCTGAAATTAACAATATGATATGTTTCTCTAAATGTAATAGCCGTTTGTCTGTCATTAGAAGTCAATGTTTGATTTAAGAGTAGCATTACATCTTTCCAGTCTAGTTCACAGGTCTGAGAAAGTCCCCCAAATACCTCAGTGTACTTATCAGGGTCATTGAAAACTTTTCCAGAACTGATTTGATATGTTTGAGGTCGCTGAAAGAAAAGGACACATGAACACAGGTAGGGCATATATTCTACCCACCTGCTGTAAGGGATACTGTCCTGGAGGATCCTGGACAAACTCGGATAGCGATGGATATATAGTCCAGTAGAGGCTTCAGTTAAGGTTGGCTTGGAAGCCTCACCCACAGAGTCCAAAGGTGAAAGGACAAGAGATGCATCTGATTGTACCTTAAGGGCCAGAAGTGTCCGGTTTTCCTGTGGCTTATATTTACACTTTGGACACAAATAAGGATTACCTCTCAATGCAAAGAAAATCTTAATGAGGCCATTCTGACCATTCTCTCTCTCTTACAGCACAATTCTAGTTGTGAAATAGTACTATAATCAATGCTGCCTCATGTGCTCCATGTTGCTTCTGGGGGTAGGCAGGGCATGGTGCGTGCGGAAAAATATTAAACAGCTCTTTCTCAGCATGTGAGGCTTGGACAATTTCCAGTGCATAAAAACACATCCTAAAGGAGTAAGAGAATTTGACATTGAGTCTCCCATCTGCAAAACAATAAGGGGGCCAGGTGTGGCGGTCTATAATCCCAGCACTCAGGAAGCTGAGGCAGGAGGATCATTGCAAGTTCAAAACCAGCCTAGGCTACAAAGTGAGCTCAAGGCCAGCCTAAACTGCATA
>NW_004955441.1:685117-686283 GCF_000276665.1 Chinchilla lanigera | reverse complement strand
AAAAAAAAAAAAAAAAAAAAGAAGGAGCCATTGCTAGCAAAATTAAACCAGTAATCAAGAGACCTGGCCAGGCGTGGTGGCCCCCTGAAACACACTTATGAAACTCACAGGTTAAAACCTACACTCATTGCCCAGCAACCACGACTCACACAGCAGTGAAGGTACTTCCCGCCCCTACACATATAAATGATGAGAACCATGCTGAGGAAGGGAGAGCCAGGAAGTCGGGGATTCACTGTTAATGTGAATGTGTTTTGGTCCCTTAAATAACGTGCTTTAGGAAACAGCGCCTTGGGGTCTCACCCAAAAGTCAGCTCTTTCCACAGTGTCTCAGGTTCAGTTTCCTATAAACAGGAGACCACTGCCCAGAACGTTTAAGCCGGGACATCCCTTTCGTGTGTGTTCTCCCGGAAGGGCAAAATCCCGAGGTCTCATCTGCCCCAGAGACGGGGTATGTGTTCCCCATCTAAGATGACTTCCGTCTCCTTGGCATTAGGAGACGCTCATTTTCCATGGGCTCAACTTAAAAGTTCTTAGTTGTTGGGTAGGAGGGAAAGGTTGAGACAGTTCAGGATTTCTCCCTCTCTAAGCTTTAGCAGAAACATATTCCAAAAAATGAAAGTACAACGTGACAGGAAAGGTCAGAAAGGAAGTCAGAAAGAGGAAGTCTTCTCGGGGGTGGGGATTTAGCTCAGCGGCAAAAGCACCTCCCTGGTAAGCGCAAGGTCGTGAGTTCGGTTCCCGGTACGGGAGAAAAACCAAAAAGAAGGAAAAAAAAAAAAAAAAAAAAAAGAGGACGTCTTCTCATGCTCATGGTGAGTTATTGAGACAATTTGTCCATGAGTTGTCACCCTTATCCTGGAAAGGCAAGAAGGGGAATCTGAAGACCTAATTTTGCCTCCTCACTAGTGGAAGATTATACCTTAAAGGAAACTGAGGCAAAACAGGCTTGACATTCCCCTCTACAGTGCAGAGGGGGGATCAGGCCAGACTGTCACAGTGAAACCTGTCCTCCAAGTCTTTTTCTTTTCCTTTTTTTTGTATTAGGAATTGAACTCAGAACCTTGCACTTGCCAAGCAGGTGCTGTGCCACTAAGCTATATCCCTGGCCCCATCTAAGTCTTAAGAATGGCTGCTGGCCTATTGCCTTTTTTTTTTTTTTTTTT
>NW_004955441.1:681221-684167 GCF_000276665.1 Chinchilla lanigera | reverse complement strand
AGAGACAGAGTCAAAGAGAGGTGGAGACAGAGAGACAGTGACAGAGAGAAAACTGGAATCAAACTGGATGTGCAGCCTGCCCTGCTTCCCAGAGTCAGAACTGCGCAAGGAGGCAGCTCTGCTGTCACTGACTGGTCCAGGAGTCCCCGCTAGTCATGCAGAAATCGGTCACACACGTCCAGAACGAGCACCCTTGTTCCTACTCCAGCCTTATCACTAGATCAGGAAAGCAGGAAAGGAGTTATACGCAACAGCTGGGCTTTACTCAAAAACCTACCCCAAAGATCTATGCATTTAGGGACCTGTGATCTACACGGAGAACTCAGAGGGTTTAAGAATTCTGGCTCTATCCCTTAACAACAAAAGATCACATACCATTTTAGATAGAGAGATAAACTTGAGGCCAAAATTATCAGAAGAATGCCAGAAGCAAATAAAATGCAGGGAAGCAAGCTAGCGTCAGACAAGCGTTCCGAGAAGCTCCGGAGTCTGGAAGAAAGACCTAAGGTCGGTGCTTGACAGGCGGCCCTAGGACCCAGGAGGGTCAGGGCAGCCAATTGAGAGGGTTGAGGTGTGCCCTTCCTGCAGGCCTGTGGGCCAGCTTCTGGCTGTGCTTCCCTTCCCCGTGTCTTTTTTTTGAGACAAGTTCACCCTATGCAGTTCAGGCTGGCCTCGAGCTCACTTTGTAGCTCAGGCTGGCCTCAAACTCGCAGTGATCCTCCTGCCTCAGCCTCCCGAGTGCTGGGATTACAGGGTACACCATCTCCTGCAGCCAAACACGTTATAAACTGTCCCTGGAACTGTGAGAAACCTCCTGAGTTCCCGGCTCCCATTTCTCCCCTGCACCTCCAGCTGCCTGCCTCTCCCTGATATCTAATATCAGAAAAATGGAAAGGACTTGAGTTTTCCGCCAGATGAAAGCCTGAGTAGGAGAGAAGGGACAAGAAGGGGATTAAGGCTTTCTTAGGGAATAGAAGAGGATAAAATAGTTAACCAGTGGGCTCCTTCTTGGACCCAGTCCACAGACTTTACCAGGTCCCAAGGGTAATGTCAGTTATCAAAGGGTTCCTGAATTTGCACGGCTTAGGACATACTCCAGCCACCCACAGAGGGGAGCTATGGCATAAGGTGGGCTGAGCTTATGCCGTTCGTTTTTGAGAGAGACAGAGACAGAGACAGAGACAGACAGAGAGATTAGAAGATTTCCTTTTATCTAAAGTGTTTAGGACTCAAAAATGTGTGTGATTTAAGGAGATTGCTTCTCTTGGGTATCACTCAAAAGGTTCACCCTCTTGAGCTCTCAGGACTGGCTTCCTGCGGTGGTTGCATGAGATATTTTGCTGGAGACACTAGCTGGGCCAAGCCTTATGTCTCTCTGGTGAGCAGATTTTAGTTCCATTTTACCCAGGAATGGGCTGTGTTGACCTGAAGGAGCTCCTCATAAGGCGGCTGCAGGTCACAGAGGATACCTCTTGATACCACTTCTCATTTCCTGCTAGCCGGAGGTGGTGACACGTGCCTATAATCCCAGCACTTGGGAGGCTGAGGCAGGAGGATTGTTGTGAGTTCGGGACCAGCCTGGGCTACAAAGTGAGCTCAAGGCCAGCCTGCACTGCATAGCCAGACCATGTCTCAAAAAGACAAAAACAACAACAACAAAACCATTTCCAGCTACAGGGAGCAAGCGCCTCTGTCTTCAGTGTTTGCATGTACAAGCACTCCTTTTCTAGCCTCTACTAGTATAGACAGCTAAGTTAGGTGGAAATGAAGAGGCAGTCAGACAGGGCTGGGCTGTGCACAGGGTCGGTGCGAAAGATGAGCACACAGGAGAGCTGCGGCTGGAGGCGCGTCCACGCAAACCGGGCCTCAAGATCGAGATGCAAGGACCGGGCCCCCCTGCCTCCCCAGGGGGTCAGCAGTAACCTGGGGTTGTGCAGTGACTGGCATCACCTGGTCCAGCAAAGTTCAGAGAGACGTCAGCCACCCAGGTGGGTGACCAGGGGATCCGGACCCACCCCTTCCCCAAAGTGCTTGTTCTTTCCTGCTGGGTCAGTGTTAGCTCCGCGGCTCTACCTGTGATCCTGTAGGTTGACTGTGGTTTGACCCGTGCTGTGTTCAAATTGTGAGGATGCTGCATAAATCACCCCTGGCAAAGGGTCTGAGTAGCCACCCGCTTTGGGATCTCACCTGTCTCTCAGGAGCTATGTCTTCATAAATCTTTCCTACTCTTTTTTTTTTTTTTTCCTTGAGACAAAGTCTCACTATGATACTATGTAGTTCAGGCTGGCCTTGTACTCACTGTATAGCCCAGGCTGTCCTCCAACTCATAGCAGTCCTCCTGCCTCAGCCTCCCAAGTGCTGGGATTACAGGCCTGTGTGTCACCAGGCCCGGCCAGAGACAGGAATTTAACACACCCCAAACACAGAATGTTTGGAGGTTCACTGATTCCCATCATGGAAAAAGTTTTCAGGATGTGCCATTCAGAGGCACAGGAGGGGAGGGTTCATTACACAGACATTTCAGGGTGCACTCGCGTGGAGTATGGCCAGGCGTGGTGATGCACGCCTATAATTCCAGCACTCTGGAGGCTGAGGCAGGAGGATTGTTGCAGGTTCGAGACCTGCCTGGGCTACAAAATGAGTTCAAGACCAGCCTGAACTGCATAGCGAGACTCTGTCTCAAAAAGACACACACAAAAAAAGTAAGGACACTCAGAGAATGAGGGACATTACAGTTTGGAACTGGAAATATTTGTGCACTTGTGGTGGTGCAAATATGTGGAATTTGATCATCTAGAGCAGTGGTGGAAAACCTCGGGCACATGTGCCACAGCAGGCACACAGAGACCCCTCTGAGGGCCCCTGATCCAAGCCGCCCACCGTTGCCCCAGCAGCTGAGCATTAAAGTTTTTTGTTTTTTTTTTTTTGTCTTTTTGAGACAGGGTC
>NW_004955441.1:679068-680825 GCF_000276665.1 Chinchilla lanigera | reverse complement strand
AAGATGGTGCTCTGTTGATTCTCCTGGAGAAGCTTGTCACACTGGCTTTCCTGATATGAACTCGGCTGTTCTCATCGTCAGAGGAGCTCCGTGCTCGCTGTCACTGAGGATGGCTGCGGTTCTCTTCGATCCTTACCTTGAGCGTCGCTTCCTGGCTCCAGTGCAGATCCCTCAGCCTGCTGGCACAGGTCCTTCACCCCACTGGTGCAGACTTTCTGGCTTCCACCACTGAGCTTTAGGCCTTCCCAGTGCAGATCCTTGAAACAGATTTCATGTGTCATTGTCCTGGGCGTTAGGCTTCCAGCTGGACAGGTGCAGGACATTGCATGGGATCCAGGCCCTCAGCTGGATTCTTCGGGTCTATAGTGTATAAACATATCTCTTGCGCTTTTCTGCATTTGAATTTTTGGGTGAGTATTATAAATCCTATAAATTATGTGTCCAGTATTAAGTCTTTTCCCGTGCAAGCCCTGACCCCAGCACCCAGGATACCTGAGGACACGTGAGGACATGAACCCGCTGTCTATCACAGGGGCACAGCGGGTTCCCTGTGTACGCATGAGTTTGCACAGATGACCACGCAGGGGCTATACCTTAAGTCAGCACAAAGCACGTAGATGTGTGACAACATACATAAGGACTGGGCCATAAAGACGCCGTGGCTCCCTCTGCTCTGCTTGAGCTGATGTCTTTGTTTCCTTTGGGGACCCCCTACATGGAAAAACTCCTTCAGCCCCCTCAACCCTAACAGTCTCTAGAAGGTTCACCATCGCTGATCTTGGTCTTGGTCTGGTGGGTGAAGGAGGATGGCCCACCCACAGTAAGATAATATTTATATGTTTTGGGCAGTAGCCTAGTTTACAGGTCCAAAGGTGATCTATGGTGGAATTCTGTGGTCTTGGTTTGGTGGGGGAAGGGGAGGCCCATCCACAGTAAGACGAAGGTCAATCCACAGGGGAAATCTGAATTTACAGGTGAAAATGGTCCACTCAAGGTGAAAGAGAACTATTTGCAAGTGAAAAGGGAATGGCCGAATTCATTTGCAGGTGAAAGGGGTTGGCCCAGGCTTCTTGTGTCCTGGGAGAAGAGCAAAATAAAAAATAAGCTAGGCTTGTGTCTTGAAGTTCAGTTTTCATTTTTTAAAAAATATGGTTTTCTTTGTTTCCTTTTTTGCCTAGTTTTTATTTTATCCTACTTGAAGACCTCCCTGTAATACATTCACAAATATTTAATGCTCGGCACAACAGGGGCTGCTGGGGCCCTGTTTCAGGGCCCTGGTTAGATTCAATTCTGATTAGCCCGTAAATACTCCCTGTTGGTTGTTAAGGGCCAGAAACGTCACCTCTGCATATAAGCCTGCTGTGTCTTTGTTGACTGGATGACCTTCCGCCTTTATTATTATTTGCAGCTGGGAAACCTGTCTTCCATTTATTCTGTAAATCTTCATATCCACTTGTGGGAACCATCATTATCTAACACTTGGTTTTACTTTTTATTTGTTTATTTATTTGTTTTTTCTTTTTGAGACAGGGTCTCACTATGCAGTTCAGGCTGGCCTTGAGCTCACTTTGTACCTCAGGCTGGTCTCGAACTTGCAATGATCCTCCTGCCTCAGCCTCCTGAGTGCTGGGATTACAGGTGTGTGCCACCATGCCCAGCAAACCCTTGGTTTTAGATTCTACTTTCTCCCTGATCCTTCTGATTGCTTTCTCAGATTTCATAGGCCTCCCTAGCTCATGTCTAGAGGAGGGTCTTGA
>NW_004955441.1:675845-676978 GCF_000276665.1 Chinchilla lanigera | reverse complement strand
GGTCACTAGCACGGTACCTGGAAGGCATATGGCTCTGTTTTAGGAAGAGACAAATCACGGGGTTCCAGCCGTCCAACGAGGGGACTGATATTCGTGTTTATCTCCTAGAAAGGAATGTAGGCCTGGTTGTTTTGTCTTTATCCTGAGGCTCGGGCTCCAGCGGATGCACCTCTGGCCACAGTTGTGATGTGTTTTCATCCTCTGTGTTGACTCCTTTGAGGGCCTAGCCCTGTCTGACGGCCTATAGCATTTCTGCCTGTAACACTGATGTATTCTGGGAAGAATGAGACAAGATGCAGACACGGAATTGAAGAAACACAGGAACCAACTGGAGAAGAACAACGGCAAGACGCAGCAGGTCTGTAAGTCAGTTTACACCAAAAAGCATGTACTTGAGAATGAAAGTGGAATACATTTAACTCTACAGAGGAAGGACATAAAGGAGACACAATTTCTGATGAGTAGGAAAAAGAAGGGAGGGCTGGGGATATAGCTCAGTGGCACAAGCACCTGCCTTGCAAGGCGCTAAGTTTGATTCCTGGTACCAAAAAAAAAAAAAGAAAAAGAAGGACAACTGGAATGTATTGAAAAACTCCAAATTCACAAGAAAGTCATGGTCCTGATATGAAGCAAACTAAAATCTGGCTTGATTTTGAGCAATTGGTAGAATTTATTTATTTATTTT
Organism: Chinchilla lanigera; assembly: GCF_000276665.1. Classification (NCBI taxonomy): domain Eukaryota; kingdom Metazoa; phylum Chordata; class Mammalia; order Rodentia; family Chinchillidae; genus Chinchilla; species Chinchilla lanigera. The sequence goes on along the minus strand of NW_004955441.1, from coordinate 676,293 downwards.
TGCAAGAGGGTCTCGCTGTGCAGTTCAGGCTGGCCTTGAGCTCACTTTGTAGCCCAGGCTGGTCTTGAACTCACAACGATCCTCCTGCCTCAGCCTCCTGAGTGCTGGGATTACAGGTGTGCGCCACCATGCCTGGCGGCGCAATTGGTGGAATGTAAAGGAAGTAACATTTTCTGTATGACCATGAAGGAGAAAACGGCTTGCCACAGCTCCTGCGTCTGCACTGAGTAACACCGGCACAGTGATAATAAAGCAAATGCTGCTTATTGTCCTTCGAAGTTTAGAATCAGTTATAGACAAAACACTGACTATAGTTACGGAACAGGGTGCAATCGCCATTAACCTTGTTCTAAAATGAAAAGGCAGAAATCAAAAGTGATGCTGACTGAGGTGGGGTGAAGAGAAAGAGAAGGAAGAAAGGACATGGTGATGGCTTCATTTTACACAC
>NW_004955441.1:670474-674144 GCF_000276665.1 Chinchilla lanigera | reverse complement strand
ACCACGCCTGGCAGAAATTAATATTTTTGTTTTTTTCTTTAACTACTGTATTCCCTAAGTAATTATCACTTGTTTCTCAATTCAGAAATTTCTAGACAAGCCAAATGTGGTGGTACATGCCTCTAATCCCAGCACTCAGGAGTCAGGAGCAGGAGGATTGCTGTGAGTTCGAGGCCAGCCTGGATTACAAAGTGAGACGCTGTCTCAACAAACAAACCAACAAAAACTAAATTTCTAGACAGATGAGTCACGGAATATAACTCACTAAATATGATTTTCAAACCCATCCTAGGACTTGGCTAAAGATGATGTAAGCTTTTGCTAAAGATGGGTGAAAGGTCCATGAACAGTTCCTTTCTAGAAAGAAGGAAGACCAGATAGTATGGAGGAACTCCCACAGTTCATATCTTCTCCGTGGAGCTGGAGCTTGGCTGTGGCTTCCATGCTGTACTTCCTGCAGAGTGGAGCAGGGATAAGGAACTTCCTGCCCCGCCACTTCTCTCAGGACAGGCAGCATCAGCAGGGACGGGGACGGGGGTGGGGGAGAGAACTTTATCTCCCCCACCTCCTACTCCCATGTGACGCATACATGGTGTGTCAGGATGTGCTGTTGTGGCCTGGAGAGTCTTAGCAATTTGCACACTATCTAAGCCCTAATAGGCCCAAGTTCTAACCCATGTTTTGAATATAATTTGGATTCTTTTTATTTATTTATGTGTTTGTTTATTTATTTATTTCTGGTCTTTTTGAGACAGGGTCTCACTATGCAGTTCAGGCTGGCCTTGAGCTCACTTTGTAGCCTAGGCTGGCCTTGAACTCTCAACGATCCTTCTGCCTCAGCCTCCCAAGTGCTGGGATTACAGGCCTGTACCACCACGCCCAGCCTTAGATTCTTTTAAAAAAAATAAAATTTCCTAACAAGTATCTTTATTGTATTAAAAATTGAGTTATAGTAAAAGACACACAAATTTGTTTTCTTCCAACTATTTTTATCCAATTTCCTATAACCAAGTGTTAGGTTTGTATCTAAATGTCCTCCCCCAAAGCCTCATGCAGCCATAGTGAAGGGGAAATTAAAATTTTAAATAAAGCCTGACAAGAATGCCCACCAAAACAGATGGACATGCCTGGAAAAGCCCGATAATGGGACATTTCTTCCTTTGTGTAACTCATGGTTGTTTAACTGATGGCCTTGCAATGTAAGCTGAGATTTTTTTATTTATTTATTTATTTATTTGTCCTTTTGAGACAGGGTCTCTGTGCTGTTCAGGCTGGCCTTGAGCTCACTTTGTAGTTCAGGCTGGTCTCGAACTCACAAGGATCCTCCTGCCTCAGCCTTCCAAGTATTGGGATTACAGGCGTGTGCCACCAGGCTCAGCCCTACTTGAGATGTTTAAACTCCCTTAGCAACCTATGATGTTACCCAACCCTCCAATCACAATGTGCCAAATCTGCCTTTGTAGTTCCCCCACTTGCTGTCCCTATAAATGTCCCCAAAAGCCAGGGAGGGATGGGGGTCTGGCTCTTCGGGAGAGATACCAGACAGGCCCACTGGTGTAATAAACTGCCTCTTAAACCTTCCTGGTGCGGTTTCTTCCCGTGTTTGGTGTGCTTTGTGTAACAATAGGTGGGGAGTTTTGAGGGTGTGTGAATGCAGATTAAGGGTGTGATGCTGGGAGTAAGAGGGTGGCAGTGGAAGTCGCACCCTGGGTGTGGGTGGCGCCAATCAACAGGTTTACAGCCTGGATCCAGCACAGAGGGAGAGAGGGGAGACAGGATGTCTGTTGCTACTTGTCTGCAGCTGCTTCCTGCCTGCTCTGCGATGCGCCTTGGCCATGCCGCTCTGCGTTGGAGCCAGCGAAGTGTGGCCTGAACCTCTGTGGGGAAAGTCGGCGGACAGGCGGGGCAAGTTAAAGGGCCTCAGTGAGATTTCTTTTTGGTACCAGGAATCACTCAGGGCCTTGCGCTTGCCAGGCAGGCACTGTGTTGGTGAGATTTCTGACAAATACAGAGTTAACCGCCCCCTCCCGCAAGAGTAGCTAAGGAAGACAAAGAACGCTGATAAGAAGGCCTGACTCGCTTCTTGCCAAGGCCTCCTCCCTCGTCTTCAATTAAGCACAAGAGAAGCTGGGGAGGGGAGGGCTGTACCCTGAAAACTCCCTCAGTGTAGAAAACATACACTGACGCCTGAACACCCACCCACACATATATTTTAACATTTTTATTCTCACTACATTAATTCACTAAAATGCACATGTATCTTTTTTACTAAGTCAGCCTTGAATGTAACTGCTGCAAACCTCGCGAGATAAGCACCTGGACAGCACAAAGAGCCTAAAGAAGTGCTTATGGAAGAATGTACACCGAGCAACGGAAGGGCAGTGGCCAAATCGGGGGGCCTCAGAGCCTGAAATAGCCAAGCAGGGTGTAACAGCTCTCCCGGGGAGGGTCCCTTTCTCACCTTGTAATAAAGGAGGCTTAAAACAAAGACTGCACCCCCAGCCCCTGCTCTAGACATCCTACCTTACTCCAAAAAGGTAGTGTAATGATTGAAACATTATGTCAACTTGAGAAGTTCAAAAGCTTAACAGAGTAACTGGGCAGTTCTACATCCTGGGGTGTAGAGGATGTGCCCTTGCCTAGGGTGTTGCTCATGGTGTCAGCTCGAGAAGTTTAGAAGTTTAACTAGGGAACTCGGCAGGGGCCCAGGGTCCTCACTTTGTAAACATCCTAAGCCTGTGCAAGAGGAGGGCTCTAAGATGGTGGGAGTGCTACACCCACCCAAGGGCAGATGGTCAGAGTAAGATATAAGGGAGGAAAAGAGGCTTGCTCCCCCCTCTTTTTACTCTTGTTGCTTTTGCTGTCTTCTGCTGCCTTAAAGTGTTGCCCTGTGCTCTACCACCCCGCTTTGGAGCCAGCTGATTATGGACTCAAACCTCCACCCACTGTGAGCTAAATAAACCTTTCCTTCCTTAACTTTGGCATCAGGTATTCTGTCTCAGCAATGACAGAAAAGTAACTAAGACAGGTAGCAATCTGTTTACTTATTTTCTTTCATTTTCCCAGTAAAATGATTTTGCTTCCCCACTTCTCTTCCCTTTCAAATAAAGTGATTTTATTTCTCCTTCTGAACTTATATCCCTAATTCTATTATTGATGTAGGCTCTTTTTTTACAGACCCTAGATAAAAATCTAAGGGGCTGGGGGTTTAGCTCAACGGCACAGCGCCTGCCTGGCAAGCGCAAGGTTGTGAGTTAGATTCCTGGTACCAGAAAAAAAAAAAAAAAAGAAAAAAAAGTCTACCCTCACAAGATATAGTACCTCTACAAACTGTGAGCCAAGTAACCTTTCCTCCTTTAACTTTGGGTGTTGGATATTTTATCTCAGCAAGGAGAAAATTCACTAAGACACCTAGATTACCTATTTCTTACATAAAAATCTAGTTCTATGTGCTTGCTTTCTATACTTTGAGACAAATGTAACATACTGATGGTGCACGTTAACAGGCAGGAGTTTTTGATCCTCTTTTATTCCCTATGTAACTGAAGGGAAAAGAAACATTAAAAATTCTCATAGAAGGGCTAGGGATATAGCTCAGCGGCAAAGCGCCTACCTGGCAAGTGTAAGGTCCTGAGTTTGATTTCCAGTACAAAAAAAAAAAAAACATTCA
>NW_004955441.1:649255-670350 GCF_000276665.1 Chinchilla lanigera | reverse complement strand
TTTTTTGTACTGGGGATCAAACTCACTACCTTGTGCTTGCCAGGCAGGCGCTATGCTGTTGAGCTACATCCCCAGCTTTTTTTTTTTGAGACAAGGTCTCACCATGTAGTTCAGGCTGGTCTTGAATTCACTATGTAGCCCCTCCTAACCTTGGACTCATAGAAATTCTGCTTCAGCCTCCCAAGTGCTGGAATGACAGGTGTGTACCACCACACCCAGCTAGTAATATTCTATATAGAGAAAAAGAAGTTCAGATGCATAATTCCATCCCTGAGTACTTAAACTGCTTGAAATTTAAAAAAATACAGTAGGCCAGGCATGGTGGTGCGTATCTGTAATGCCAACACTTGAGAGGAGGATCATGACAAGTCTGAGGCCATCCTGGACTACAGAGTGAGAAGTTGTCTCAAAAAAGTTTTTTTTTTTTTTTAATTTAGTGTAGGTCTTCTCAGCTGTGGCACTGTAATTCTTTGTTGGCAAGGAAGACCACAGTAACTATAGGATAGTTACTGGTTTACTTTTTGTGCTGCGTATCCAACTCAAAGCAGCACACGTTAGGTAAGTGCTCTACCACTGAGCTATAGTCACAGCCTCACTGCAGGGTATTGAGACGCATTCCCGGTTTCCACCACTAGGTGCCAGTAGCACTCCAGCCCCTCCAGTTGTGAGAGGGTCTTCAGACATTGAGAAATGTCCCCTGGACACAAAATTCTCCCTGGCTGAAAATCACTGTGATTACATTTTAAAGATCTAAAGTTTATTTTAGAGATACTTGTACTGTGCTAACTTTGCCTATTTCTTATGTGATGAATTCATCTTACATGCTGTTGTACATTCAACCTTAAGAAATGTGAACCACAATGAATGGATTCTGATTTCAGAAAAGATAAATGGGATGTTAAGCGTTGCAGTCGAGTGGCATTTTCAATTAATGTATGAATAGGTGGACACACATGGCTTTACGTTTTTAGCATAAGAAGATTTATCTTAGGGCCGGCGATGTAGCTCAGCGGCACAGTGCCTGTCTGGCAAGCTCGAGGCCCTGAGTTCGCTTTCTGATACCAAAAAAGACAATCGAAAAAGGTTTATCTTAAACCATATATGGCTGATAAAAATGAGAAATCTACACTGTTAGGATTTCTCTTGGGTTAACTGGACAGTGTGCTTATGATCTGCCTACAAAATTTTTCATTCTTTTCTAATAAAAAGCTATTTTTTGCTTTCCACTTTAAGATCATATGCTTTTAGACTCTTTCAAAGTAAGAAAAAAATCCGACTACATTGCACACTAAGCTAAACTAAGGAAATGAAACATACCTTCATGTTTTTTACTCTCACCTAATATTCACACCTAACCTAGGTTTCCAATCTTTATAATTACCAACAAATGTATACTCTTTATCATGTGCTAGGCATCATTCTACATTCTTAAACATATATTTAAATTTTGTTTTTCTTTTTGAGACAGGGTTTTGCTATGTAGCGCAGGCTGCCCTCAAATTCACTGCGATCCTCCTGCCTCATCCTCCCAAGTGCTGGGATTACAGGCATGTGTCACCATGCCCAGCCTTTAAAAGTCTTAAGAGTTTCAGTTTGGTTTAATTTCAGATAGAAAAGCTCAAAAATAGCAGCAAGTGTTTTGGATACCTTCCATTCAGATTCACCAAGTCACCATTTTATTACATCTGCTGCTCTGTTCCCTGGTGCCCACTGTTTTCTCAGCTCATGCTTGCTTTGTTCTCTACTGAATGGGTTCAATGCCTTTGTTTTCTTTTGCTCAAATTGTTCCAGATTTGGTGAGAGCCCCTTCAAATAGGTTCCCGTGATCCTCAAAATAGCAAAACAACGCTCCAACCTCATCTTGTGTTATTCCTCGCCCCGTCCTGGAATCAGTAATTTTTCCAAAAAGCCTTGGGTCTTTTTGTGAAAGGAACCGCTGAACTAGAGCAACTCCAAATCCTGGTTCTTTTGACGGGAGAATGAGATTTAGAAGCTCAGAGCTGGATGTTTATATGTGCTTATTACTGGTAGGCCCTAAGTGCCTGAACTTATAAAATGAAAAGCATTAAAAGACATGAAATACAATTACTCAGTGGGTGGCTAGACCTGGACAATAAATGTATTCATACACATTTTATATCTACATATATGTGTGCATACACACAGAGACACAGACACACATACACACAGTGATACCTCAGTTGTCGAATGGCTCCAAGCTTGAACTTTCTACTAGTTGGACAACAAAGTTAAAAAAATCTGCTTGTCTGTAATCCTAAACACTAGAGAAGATGAGGCAGGAGCATCACCATGAGATGAAGACCAGCCTGGGCTACATAGTGAGTTCAAGGCAGGCCTGGACTACACACTGGGACCCTGTCTCCAAAAACGAAAATAACAACAGAAACCTGCTTGGTGTTTGTCACTAAATTCAATAGTAGAACTGAAAATTCGACTTGAAAAAGCCTGTAAGGGAGGAGGAGCGGGGAGAGTGAGTCAAGAGGTCTAAGTGCTACTCTTGCCTAGACCACTTATAGTGCTTGTTTTAGTGCATTAAAACATTCATGATTGTGCTTTTTTTGCAATTTATTTGAGTAAAACATTATAACCATGTTTCCAAAGACAATCAGTGATATGGTCACACCTGGATTTTACTTAAGTTTCTTAAACTTTATGCCAATAAAAAATTAGAGATATAAGTTTAGCAGGTTTTTTTTTTTTTTTTTTTTTTTTTGTCGTTTTGAGACAGGGTCTTGCTATGCAGTTCAGGTTGGCCTTGAGCTTGCTTTGTAGCCCAGGCTGGTCTTGAACTCACAAAGATCTTCCTGCCTCAGCCTCCCTAGTACTGGGGGTTACAGGTGTGCACCTCCACGCCTGGCCGAGATGTAAGTTTAGAAAGAGAAAGAAAGTCAGTTTATTGGAAAGAGGAGAGAAATGAGAAGACACCAGCTACCTTGTCGGACTAAGGTAGGGAGCCTGGAACTGGAACTTGAGGGTCTTTGTTCTTAGCCTCTTTTATTATATGGCAAGAGACTTCCCCCTTGAGAGTTGTTATAACTTGCTTGGCTATTGATCTGGCCACTGACTCTATTGCCTATGTAAATTCTTGGGTAAGCTCTTTTTGTTTTGCCAGGAGCCTTGGGGATGAAGGGAGTATAGATCTGGTAGGCTTCACGGAGCCTCTCATAAAATTTTGCTGCACTTTCACTGGGTTCTTGAATGACTTCTGTAACCTTAGGCATGTTTATTGGCTTTTTTGCCTCCTTTCCTGAGCTCTGCAAGAAGAGCAGTGTGGTATTGGTTCAAGGCCTCACGGTCTTCTGCTGTCACAGTCCCAACTGGGACACGCTCGGGTGAGAACACAAGCATCAGGATCAGCCACAGTGGTAGGGACTTTGGGCTTTAGCCAGGCTTGGGCCCATCTAGAATGCGGCAGCATTCTTTAGCATTAAACAGCATTGAAAGGAGCTGCTGACAGTCATCCCATGCTGGCAGGTGGGTCTGGAAGATGGATGTAAGGAGGTCAGTCACTGCTTGGGGCTTCTCCGAGTAGGACAGGTTGTAGCACTTCCAATACAAGAGATCAGTGGAACTAAATGGCTGACAGTACATCAAGGGTAGTTCGCTGGGTGCACCTCCCTGGGCTCTGGGGTAGACACGAAGTGGCAGCTGGAGATGAACTGGAGTCTGGAACTAGTGGCAGAGGGGAGGCGATGGCTGACAGGGCTGTCAGTGTTTCTGCCCATGATGACAGCACCTGATAAGGCGTCAACCTGGGGTTCGGGAGGTGCTGCAGTCGTTGTTGGCAATGGAACTGTGGAGTCGGAGATAGCAGGAGGCGGAAGCAGGTGTAGACTTCCTGACAACGGGAGAAATTCTGGAGCAGAGGCTTGGGCAGGCAGCATGGGACCAGGGGAATCAAGAATAGCTGATGGAGCCAGGAGACCACGAGAGCACAGCTGGAGCGGGCAAAAACAGGTACGGTTCTGGGACGTCTGGCGGTGGTGATGGAAGCGGCACTATGGATCCTGGGAGGATGAGGGACAGTAGTGGTAGCCCTAGCTGTGATGGCAGCAGTGGCACTGGCGGTGGTGCCAGCAGCAGTGGCAGTGGTGGCATGGACCCTGGAAGGGTGGTGCCCCTGGTGGCTGTGGTGGTGGCAATTGGATTGGCGGTGTGGGTACCAAGGCTGACTGGGCAGCTTGGGGCCCATGAATGTAAGAGGAGACAAGTCCAACTTGGGGTCCTCGGGTAGGACAGGATGAAGCTTCTTTGGTTTAGGGTAGGCAGTGAGGGTTTCAGGTGGCCTCGGGAGTTTGACGACCATGGTGGTCCTTTTGTCAGGCAGGCACAGGCGAAGAGTACAACAGGCTTTGACACAGGTTAAGCCAAGAATCAACACAAGGGAACTGGTAAGGGTGGCCAGTCTTGGGGTCTGTTGTGCCATCCAGACTTGCCAGACAGTCTAGACATAGAGACTTCCTTTGCACAGACATTCGGGCACAGGTCCAGCCAGTCGAACTCCCAAAAGTTTCAGACCTGTGAGGTTTGATTTTTACTCCACAATCATCAGGGATCCTCTTTTGAGGTTTTCAGCATAGAATCAAGGACCACACATTTATTGTGGCTTGCCCCATTCTATCTCCCTGCAGGGTATGTGGTGTACCCTTAAATGGTGCTGCAACAGACAGAAGGTGGGTGCTCCTCAAATGGGGAACTGAACACTTGTCGCTCCCCTCACAGAGACGAAGGTCCATCTGGGCAGTGTGTGTGCACCTATAATCCCCGGACCAGGTCAGACCCCCATTGTAGAAGTTAAGTCGCTTTTAGCCACTGAGATGCAACCACGGAACCGCAGAAGTCTGACCCACTCAAGCTCATTAGGTCCGAGGTCCCGGAGGCGCCCCTCACCGCGGAGCACAGATGGACGGAATGGCCTACTGCTTTTACTGTCTGTTACAGTCATTCAGCAGCCATTTGGAGGTTAAACATTCCAACCCTCTTCCCTCATGGGTGGCCTTAACTAACGAGAGGTGATCAGGCTCTCCTGCTCAGGCCTGAGCAGGACTGACTGGGGTGCCCCCAGGGGTCTTACCTTATCCGACGACTCCATCTGTGTCCTCTCCCCCTTTTGGGGTCTGATGAGGGCCATTAGTGCCAAGCAGGGGCCTCCAGTCTGGGCCTCCGAGGGGCCTCCAAGGTAGCCTGGAGGTCACACCTGCAGAGGAGCCTGGAGAGGCCCCTGCTTTGGCTGCCAGGCCTCAACCAGTGACCTAAGTGGTCAGCATGGTCTTCTCGGACAGGGAACGTTATGGCAAAATGGACCAAATGCAGGACAGGACACTGAGGAGGTCTAGGAAACAGCAATTTTATCACACAGGGGTCTGACTGGGATCGCTCCTGGAGAGTCAGAGCCCTGCCCTGGGGGGTTTAGGGCTTTTAAGAGGAGAGCAAATGGGAGGTACAGCAGCAGATCTGGTACACTGATTGGAAGGCCAAGTGATGTCATGGGTTGCCAAGGGAGTTTAAACATCCTAGGTTACATTACAAGGGCATCATCAGTCTCAAGTTATGTTGCAAGGCTATCAGTTTCACAAAGACAATAAAGACAGGGGTTACACAAAGGAAGAAGTGTTCTGCTATCAGGCTTGCCCAGGTACGTCCGGTTGGTTTTGGCAGGCGTTCCTGGTGGGCCTTTACTTAAATTTTAATTCCCCTTCCATAGCAGAGCATTACGTTCAAGCTGAGTTAGCAATTAGTAAAGGGATACATGCACACTTTAGTTCATTAACATGGTTAGAGAATAATACAATGTTTTTATATAGAGGTGCGTGTCCAGGTGTATATATTTCATATATGAAGTGTATTTTTTTATAATATACCCCCCGTGTCCCTTGTAGTTAACTAGAGGAGAGCAATGAACTGGTGCCCGGACCTCAAGGTGAGCAGGGATGCTTAGCAGTTCTCCCTGCTGCTTTTAGTTGCTCTCTCTAGCAGTGCTTTAACTATTTGCCAGAAACCCCACTAAGGCCCTTACCATTCCCTGCCTGTTCCCCAACTTTCCCTACAATACCAGCAGTACAGCTAAGAGGGAAACTGTGAGAACCATGCTAGAGTTAAATAAAGAAATCATTGTGAACATTGTCAAAACTCCTGGAAAAATGAATTTATCAGTGTAATTTTTGGACCTCAGAACCAATTATTTGGCTTTCCATTATTTCTTATGGGAAAAATATGTTGAGTTCTCAAACTTCTGTTTGAACGTGAATTTGGAGTGAATTGAGTTCAACCAGGGTATCACTGTATGTGAATCAACCAGGGTATCACTGTACGTGGTCAACTGGTGAAGGAGTGAAGCTGAGATTGGAAGTGGCTTGTCTGGCTCCAAGCCTACCCTTTTGGCATACATATTTACAATAAAAGGGCTGAGAAAGAAGCCTGTTCTGTATGACTTGAAATTCCATATCCTGTCTTCTAGCTGGGGAGGAGAGCAGGGGGCATACTATTGGCCTGGGAATCAATACAAGTAACAGACTTGACACAGAAGTGTTTTTTCTCCTGGAAGACTAAAGATTTGCAAATGAACCAAGCTTTCTGTCTCTTTTTTTTTTTTTTTTTTTGTCTTTTTGAGACAAGGTCTCGCTATGCAGTTCGGGCTGGCCTTGAGCTCACTCTGTAGCCCAGGCTGGTCTCAAACTTTCAACAATTCTCCTGCCTCAGCCTCCCGAGTGCTGTGATTACAGGCATGCACCATCACATCCCGCTTTTTGTCTCTCCCCTAAGGGTGAGTTTGGTCCAATAAAGATTTTTTAGGCCTTCATTGAAATACTTTTTTTTTGGTACCAGGAGTTGAACTCAGGACCTTGTGTTTGCCAGGCAGTGCTGTGTCACTGAGCTATGTTCCTGGGCCCATTGAAATATAGTTCTGGGTGATCTGCCCAACTAGTGTTCCTAATCAATGTTCATCTCAGGCTAAGTTCAATCTTTACATCACGCTGCTCATTAAAGTTCAAAGAACTCATGCAGAGCATGGGCATTGTTATATTTTTTAAGAAGACGACAAAGGGGATTGTAGGTTTTTAAATATGTACAAGGGGCATTTATTACTTTAGAATTAATAAAAAAATACCTTATGCTAAAATTTTTTGTGTTTTTCCCATTTATTTCCAACTTCACGGCACTATGATCTGATAGTTTGCATGGGATCATTTCAATTACTCTGCATTTACTTAAGTATGTTCTGTGAGTATGTTAATATGTATTTTGGAGAAAGTCCCATGTGCACCTAAGAAGAATGTATATTCTGATGCTGTGGGGTGGAACATTCTGTAGGTATCTATTAAATACAGTTGTTCAAAGGTATGGCTTAGCTCTGATGTTTGTTGCTTTTTGTCCAGTTCGATCTTTTTTTTTTTTTTTTTTTTAAGACAGGGTCTCGCTATGCAGTTCAGGCTGGCCTTGAGCTCACTTTGTAGCTCAGGCTGGTATCAAACTTGCAGCAATCCTCCTGCCTCACCCTCCCGAGTGCTGGGATTACAGGTGTGCACCACCAGCTATTTGTGACAGTGGAGTACTGAGGTTCCTTACAGTTGTATAAGTGATCTGATTTTTCATAGCCATTTTTAAAATGTGTTTTTAAGACAGGTTCTTTCAATGCAGTTCAGATTAGCCTTAAATTCACTATGGAGCCCAGGCTGGCCTTAAACTGACTGTGACCCTCCTACCTCAGCCTCCAGAGTGCTGGGATTATAGCCATGTGTAACCATGGCCAGCTGTGTTTTATACAGATGGGTGGGCTTGTATCTGGTTGCATATGTGATTATCCATTTTTCCTGGATTATTCCCTTAACAAGTATGTAGTGACCTTCTTTATCTCTCTCATCAGTCTTAGCTTGAAATCCACTTTGTCTGCAAATAGAAAGCTACCCCTTTTTTTCTGGGTTCCTATCACATGGAATATTGTTTTCCATACTTCGACTGTCTAAATATTCTCACAATGTTATCGTGAATTCATCCTGCATCGCACAAACAGAAAATACTGAATTTGAAAGCAAATGCATCACATTTCCACATCTATGTTGTTTAGGCTTTTTTGTTTTGTTTTGTTTTTGGCTAGCTTTGATCGGCAACTAATAGCAGCAACAGATACTAGGTTCAAAACTAAAAGGCTGTGTGAGTTGGATAAAATCATAAAGATCAGAAATATTCCCGGTACTGGAAAAAAAAACCACACACACACACGAAAGAAATAAAGATCAGAAATAAAAATATTCTAGATTCACTAACCATTTCTTTCACTATGGTCATGTCTTTTTTTTTTTTTTTCCCAGTACCGGGAATTGAACTCACGACCTTGCGCTTGCCAGGCAGGCGCTGTGCCGCTGAGCTAAATCCCCAACCCCAAGGTCATCATGTCTTTAATCATCTGCATAATGATTTTTTTTCCTAGAGGCTCATTCATTTGCTTTGATATGTCTGTGTCTTGGTTACTTTTCTCATAGCTGAGACCAAATACCCAACACCTAATGTTAAAGGAAAAAAGGTTTACTTTGTTCAGTTTACAGACGTTTCAGTTCGTCATTGAATGGCTCCAATGCAGGGTGGTATGGCACAGGGGAATCACAGAGGAGAAAAAATAGTTCATTGCGTGGAAGGCAGAAGGCAAGAGGCACCAAAAGCAGCAAGCAACAGTATATTCTGTCCCTTACATTCTATCCAGGCTACACGCCCATAAGGCAGGTAGCACTGATACCCAGAGTGGACCTTCCCATTATCCACACTCAGAACTATGCCAAACCAAGCAGTGGACTGATTTAGTAATCACACACCCTTAATCTCAGCATCACATCCTCTAGATCTAGCCACCTCTGAAAAGTCCCACCTATGACATCAATCTCTAGGGGGACATCCAGATATTAGCCATCACATGCTGCTAGCATTCTAGAAAGTTCAGCTGGGTGGATGTCTTGGGTGAGCTGAAGGTCTAGCGTGGTGTCTACTGTTTTCTCACTTTTCACTTTTTCCTATTTGTTTTCTGCTTTGATGCTTGTAAACTGCTTATGGAGGGAAGTTTATTACTGGTATGAAGACCTCTTTAAGAAATGAATACTTTTTAGAGACATCTTCTAGATGTAGATAGAAGGCTCTTGGTCTGTAAGTCTGTTCCATGATGCTGCCTCTTCTGCTTATTAGAGATGAGAGCTTGCAGCCTGTTTGGCCTAGTACCCAATTCTTTAGTACTGGGCTATATAGTATGGTTTATGTCCCCCAGACAACCTAGGTATTTGCATACAAGGAATATCAACAGATCACAGCAACTATGTCTGCTTGGCTAAAGCACAATCAACAAGTACAGCATCAATCAGAGTGGAAAACTAATTTGCTATTTTAACCATATGTACAAGACTTATAGTTATATAACAAAATTTAAGACAAATCAGATTATATACAGCAAATAGCCCCTCAAGAGTGATTTTACCCTCAGGGGAGAAAATTAAAAGGGAGAAGAGGAAAAAAACAGAGAAATAAAAGAAAAAGATTAGAAGCAAGGACAGAGGAAGGTTACTCAAGCTTGAGAAACTAGTGAAGAAAATGGGGAAAAGAAAGAATGAAAAAACAAAAGCAGGGACAAAACAAAACAAAAACTACAATGTTAAGCCTCATGAAGAAACAAGAACAGAAAAATAAAAGCAAATGAAGCAAAATAAAAACACCAAAAGCAAAGAAGAAGTTTCTCCATGACTACAGCTGTGATTATCTTCTGCAGTCTATAGTTTTTTTCTTTTTTTTTTTGTCTTTTTTGACACAGGGTTTCACTATGCAGTTCAGGCTGGCCTTGAGATCACTCTGTTACCCAGGCTGGTCTCAAACTCACAACGGTCTTCCTGCCTCAGCCTCCTGAGTGCTGAGATTACAGGCATGTGCCACCACGGCTGGCTGGAGTGTGTAACTTTGTGGCAGTGTCCAACTCAAGGTGTGGCTGTGCTCTTTCAGGTACACAAAGGAAGTAGTCAAAACTCAGATCTGTGCTGGGTAATCCCAGCAAGCTAGTGGCAGAATTAGGGCATGTTGATTTTGGGACTTTTTTTTTTTTTGAGGGGGGGGTCTTTTTGAGACAGGGTCTCTCTATGCAGTTCAGGCTGGCCTTGAACTCACTTTGTAGCCCAGGCTGGTCTGGAACTTGCAACGACCTGCCTGCCTCAGCCTCCCGAGTGCTGGGGTTACAGGCGTGCGCCACCACGCCCAGCATGATTTTGGGACTTTCAAATCCACGAAGTTTAGGCTGAACCTGAGGTCTGGTGGTGGGGTTGGGGAATGAGTCATTCAGGTTGTAACACTGGTGCTTCTGGTCAGCCTGCCCATGGCTGGGCCCTGGTTATCTCCTGTGACTGTCCCTCACTCACTCTGTGATAGCTTAACAATGGGAGTCCTGAGATGAAGCACACCCAAGGCTGCTCTGAGTCCCAGGCTTAGCTGGCCCCTTCCTACAATGGCATCTGACGAAGCACCCTTTCCAGGGAACTCACCAGCTGTTGACACCCTGTGCTCCATTCAACTGGTGCACTTATCCCTGAAGGCTGCTGGAGTTGACCACTTTCATTGTGTTTGTAGATTCAATTTTCCTTTCTTTTTGGTACCAGGAATCGAACTCAGGACCTTGTGCTTGCTAGGCAGGCGCTTGTGCTGCTGAGCTATATCCCTGGCCCTCAATTTTCCTTTCTTACACCAAGAGCCAGGAGCCAGGGAGAAAGTGCAGGCTGCCCCTCCTTCTTCCGTGGTAAGTCTGTCTCTTCTCTGTAATCTCCAATTTTCCCTTCAGGTCCTTCCTGGGTCTCAGGGATCTACCACTCTCCTTTCCTTCCCCAGGCTGCTACTTTTCAGAGTCTGTATTCTCAATCTTGGGAGGGGCTAATTTGTTGCGGCTGACTGCTCTGCCATCTCCCTGGAACTCCTTGAACACGATACATCTTAATTCCTTTTATATCCTTTCCCTCCTCCACCCTCCTTCTCTTGTTCCCCCTTTCCATGAGCAAAAGATCGGTCTCCTTGTTTCTTTTTTTTTTTTGGTTTTTCTCCGGTACCGGGAACCGAACTCACGACCTTGCGCTTGCCAGGCAAGGTCTCCTTGTTTCTTTTTAGCTTTTATTTTGCTCTTTATACTTTGGATTTTTCATGAGAAACAATATGGTATGGAAACATGTCTGATTTATTTCACTTTATTTTCCAAGTTGCATCAACAGTCCTACAAATGACTCAAATTCATCCTTCTTTATAGCCAAGTAGCACTCTAGTATGTATTAAAAGCACATGTCACCAGGTCCCACATTTGTCATCGGAAGGCCTGACAAAGGAAGCACGGCCTACGTCAGCTGTGGTGCTGATCAGAAGTATCCCCTTCCCTCTCCTCTTCTTTGCCTATTTTTATTTATCCCTACAATTTCATACCCAGCATGACTGCCTCAGAAAAGGCTTCTCTAATTCCTCCATTATATTCTTATTGTCACAGATTTTTTTTTCCTCATTTGTTGCAAGTTTTACAATTTATGAAATTAAGTAGCTGTCTTATCTCACAATATAAACTCCTTAAGTTATGGTCTTTTTAAATTTTTAAGACAAGACCTTGTTAAGGTGCTGAGCTGCTCAGGCTGCACTTGAACTTGTGATCCTCCTGCCTCAGACTCCCAGAATGCTAGAATTACAGGTGTGCACCAATATGCCTGGCTTTTTGCATGTCACTTTATCCCTACACCCAGGGTAATACCCAGCACACAGTAAGGAGTGAGTAAGTACTTCACTATGATTGTCCCTTCACATTCAGGGTACCAAATTCAAATGCTATTTCTGCCCAGTACTTCGCTGGTCCTCACTAGCACTGTCATCTCCTGAAAATAACTCTATTAGTTAAAGATTCAGCTAAGCTGCACTGCCATGAAAGACTGACTGACTGTGAGGGACTCAGCACCTAGGTTAACCATCACACATGAGTACTTTTACTGCTTTCCATGCAAAGACTAAAGATCAAGGCAGGTAACTCTGCAGAAAGATAAAATATATGGGTAATCTCGTGAAATGATGCTACTTTAAAAGGCACTTTGCATAAACAATGAATTCCACAAAAGCAAGCAGGCTCATTATGAAACAGAGGAAAATGTACAAATAATTTAGCCATCAACAAATGGTTATCATGTAAAAAGTAAAAAGTAGCAATCCACTTTTTTTGGTCTTTTTGAGACAGGGTCTCACTACACAGTTCAGGCAGGCCTTGAGCTCACTTTGTAGCCCAGGCTAGTATCAAACTTGCAATGATCCTCCTGCCTCAGCCTGTCAAGTGCTGGGATTCCTGGGGAGTGCCACCACACCCAGCTTATAGAGAATAACTTTTTTTTAATAATATGTATACCACAGATTCTAAAATTTATACCAATGTTACAAAGAAAATATTTTTTATAACATCAGAAAATATTACCAAGTGTGAAGATGTAAGAATTTATAATTTTTTTTTTAGCTCTGTGTGGTAGCACTCACCTGTGATCCCAGAACTTGGGAGGCTGAGGCAAGAGGGTCACCGTGAGTTTAAGGCCAGCCTGCACTACATAGTGAGACCCTGTCTCAAAACAAAAGAACAACTTATACCTTTTTTAAAGGAAAAATCATTTAGTATTTTATCTAAAAAGCGTCAATAGGTTCTTAAACACACAAAATACTGCTAGAAAATCATATAACTAAACTGTTAGTGCAAAGAATTTTTTTTTTGGTACCAGGAATCACACTCACAACCTCATGCCAGGCAGGCACTATGCCACTGAGCTATAACCCTGGCCCTAGAGTAGAGAATTGTTGAGGGTGATTTTTGTCAGATAGCCCTGACACAATCATAAAGAACTGTATAGGCCTAAGACATTAAAAAGATAAGAAGCCTGAAAGTATTAAAATTTGCACTAGTAAAAATGTAACAATAAATAATGATCATTTATAATTATTCAACTAGTTTGGTTGTATATGAAAAAAATTGTGTTTTTATTAGGTTGTAGAAGCGTTATTTTATTCCATGTTTTATTACATCAAAAATTGAAAATAAATGATTAAAATTTAAACAATACCTAAACAAAAATATGTACTTTGTATTTTAATAGATGCAAAAGTTAATTTCAAGCTCTTAGATTAAGATATTAATTTGAAGTTTTTGGAAATGGACACATTATATATAAAACCTTATTACAGGCCTTAGAAATAAGCACAATTTATCATGGTTCATAAAACTTTACATATCTTCCTAAAGTACTTTTCACACAGTTTCATTATATAGACTTTGATTTTTAATCAAATTTCACTTCTTTTACAATAAATTTGTAAGTGAAGTAAACATGTCTCGTAATTTTTTGGTGCATTCATCAGGCACACACACACACACACACACACACACACACACACACACAAGCGACGAAGGATATACATATATCTGGCTAATTCTGTCTAGTAATACTATTAGTTTGAAAGTCATGATTTAAAATCAATAGGACTTAGAAATATTATTACATAAAAATTCGAGGAGAGTACATTTTTTAGGGTCCATTTGCCATTATTAGAATGACAATTAAGGTACATTATCAACTTCATTGGCTTGGGAGCTGTCTAGGGGATAATAAAACACTCTTGGGGGTGTCTGGGTAAGCCATGCAGGCAAAACTTCAGGTACTAAATCTGGTCCCTGGGCCTTTCCTCTGTAGTGTTATTCCCCTGCTCTGCCTGTCTGACACCAAGGAGAGAGCAGCTTTACTCGAGCAGGTTTTTCTGCCACATCTCCGTCTCAAAGCGAGCCAACAATGCACTGAAACCTCTGCAACTCTGAGCCAAATTAAACCTCCCTAAACTGCAAGAGTTACTAGTTTGGACCCTGTGATGGCAAGCCTTACGGACACAACATAGAACTGAATCCTGCATGCGTCTACAATCACGTTTTTAAACTGACAACCTGTTTTAACTATTTCTTATTTTAGCTCATGAAAATGACACTCACTGACCTTGAAACAATATAAATTCTATTTATATATCCACTAAACAAAAACAGTTCTCAGGATTAAATGCTATTATTAAAGCAAGAGTATTTCATTTTATCCTGTATCAGCGCTGGCAAACCTGTGGCACCCGTGCTGTAGCAAGCAGACTGTATCACCGAAAGCTCTAAAAGGTTTACATCCTCGTCCCGTATCATTAGGAATAAATGTGATCCATGCAAGTGAACATTTTACACACATCTAAAAGCAATGACATTTAAAAGGATTAAACCACTTTTGACAGAGGTAGTCGGAAAATGCCTTGATTTGTCACTGAGTAGAATTCCATGACCTGGTCCTGACCTCTAAGCTTTGTGAGGAACATTCTAGTCAGTGTTGCAAACACCAACCAATCCACTGTAACAAAGGATTGACCTGCGGAATTTTAAAGTGTGACATTTATCTTTGCGTTGCTGCTTTTGTAGTCATAGATCCTTCCCTACTCATGATCTTTCTTTAGTACATCATAGTAAGTTCTAGAAGTTTTATATCACTGTTGGTTCGTTGACTGAAGTCTGTTCTTAAAAATTAGCATATGTAATTTTATGTACTAGCACAGACGTGCTTCATATTTTTCTGTAGTTTAAAGTAAGTATTTTGGGCAGAGGATGCAGCTCAGCGGCATAAGCACCTGCCTGGCAAGCTTGAGGTTATGAATTGGATTCCCAGTATCCAAAAAAAAAAAAAAAAAAAGGCATTTTGGAGCCTGGGAGTATAGCTCAGAGGCATGTTTGCCTAGCTAGTGTATGGCGCCCTGGTTTCAATCCCTACGTAACAAAAACATAAATACAGTAAGCCTTTCTTTCTATATCTAGGATATGTCGGAAAGGTAAAGATCTGGACTATACCTTGTTGGTTTGTCAGCTTGGTTCAAAGGTGCTGAATAATATATTCCTGATGGGTAAGTTTGATAACGGAACATATATCATGAGATGATCATGTTATAATGAGAACAGCAGTTAACCCTTCCAGATAAGAGCAGAAAGGATAATACTTTTTTGTTCAGTGTAGGGGGGGATTGAACCCAGGGCCTTGAGCATTCTAGGCAAATGCTCTACCACTGAGCTACACTCCAGCACAAAATATTTTTATCTGTTTTACAAAGTAATATTAATTAAAAGTATACAGAGAATCTATGAATCATTTACAAAAAATTTCAGTAAGAATTTAGTATTTTCCTTAGCAAAAATTGTACATTTGTGAGTGCCTGATACTTGTTAAAATATCAAGTATACAGGACAAGGTGTTATAAAACAAAACACACAGTTGGAAAACATTTTATTGTTTTCTACTTTATATAACATTGCTCATGACCACAAAGGTTTGTCTTTTTCCCATAACTTCTGATTTGGAAGTATCGCTTAAAAAATATCTACTAATGCTATAAATATTATTGTTTTTCTCCATATTATGATCTTAATGAATGCCATATCCTTTATATCTCTTGGTCCTTTAGTCAGAAACATAAACTGGAAGTTTAAATCAGACATTTGGACATTCAAAACTGGTTTTCAAAAGCACACCCACACAAACCAAATCTACAACAGCAACTCTAATTTAAAAAACACACTTAAAAAAAACAAATTTAACTTCTTAAATAAAAAAGGTTAATGGCCAAATTAAAGGAAGTTTAAGCATCAGGTTTAATATCTTAAATTTTAGGTTATTCAGAAATATATATCGTGAATAAGAATTATTATTTCATAAATATATATGTATAAATATAAATATATATCTACAGGATCTGCAATGCAGGAGTAAATTCTTTAAAGAAAAAAATTGCACTTTTAGATGATGAGGATGTTGTCAAATTTACCTTTCAAGTGAGATATAATTACCAATCCAGGTGCTTTTGGCACAGCCTTTGACACGAAAAGCCTGTGAACATTGACACAACCTTAAAAACACAATGCTTTTATATTTTATTCACTGGAATATGAAGAATTAAACAGAATTTAGAATTCTGACTAAAAAATCCCAGGTAATTGCAATTGTTTAATTAAATACAAAAAATATTGTTTAAAAAAGACCTTCAACCTACCTTTCCATCTGAAACATGTAAAATTTTACCAACAATGTTTTCTCCAATCTCTTCAGCAAGAATTCCCAGCCCACATCAAAGGTTAACATTGTCTTTTTCTACTCATGTATGATTTGGATCACACCCCAGTATATAAGGACAAAAAATAGATGTATAATAAAAAGATTGGATAAATCAGGAGTGGCTTTTTGGTCTTGAATTCTTCACCCACTAACAATGAAGCAGCACTGTAGGCAGCCCAAAACACACCAAACAGCTTGAAGAAGAAAAAAAAAGACAAAAAGCAGCATATTAGCAAATCAACTTTTTGGAGATCATAGAGTAAAAATCATGTTTACAGTATTTTTAAAAAACAACCACCAACTGTGGTAAATAGTAAAACTTATTAAGACCGTTAAAAACATGCTCATCTTTACTCTGTTCCTTCCTTCTTTTGTTTTTTTCCCAGTACCGGGAATCAAACTCACGACCTTGCGCCTTGCTGGGCAGGCGCTGTGCCGCTGAGCTAAATCCCCAGCCCCTACTCTGTTCCTTAACTTCTGTGAATGTGGTCTTTATAAAATCAAACCTGCTGGGCATGCGGGTACATACCTATTAATTCCAGCACTCAGGAGGCTGAGGCAAGAGATCACCACAATTTTGAGGCCAGCCTGGACTACATAGTGCGTTCAAGGCCAGTTTGAACTACATGGTGAGACCTTCTCTCAAAATACCAAAAAAAAAAAAAAAAAAAAAAAAAAGTAAAATAAAATAAAAAAATCAAAATGTCTGTCTAATCTTAAAAATCACTTAGGATACCTATTAAAAGAAACCTGAGGTACTTGTTTTAGTTCTGCTACATCTGAATTCCTAAGAGAAAGGTCTGGTTATCAGCCTTTTCAGCAAGTGTCCCTGGTGATTATGTGAAGCAACCCCCCAACCCCCTTACAGGGGTTTGAACCCAGGGAAGGCTGAGGTATGTCCCTATCTCTTTTTGTAACTAAAAAAACTGTTTTCTGTGCATGGTGATGTATACCTGTAATCCCAACATTTGGAGAGGCTGAAGCAGGAGGAGTGCCTTGAGTTCAAGGCCAGCCTAGACTACACACTAGTGAGTTCATGAGCACAACTACACAGCAAGACCCTGTCTAAAAAAACAAAAAATAAAACAAAACAAAAATTTTGAGACAAAGTCTTGGCTAACTTGCCAATTTTAGCCTTGAACTTGGTGATCTTTCTGTCTCAGCATCCTAAGGACCTGAGATTAGAGGTGTGTGCCATCATACCTGGCTCTGTGACCAGGAAAGTTTCTTGAAAGAAAGTAAAAAACACAACTATTACTAGAGCAAATACTGAAACAAAATATATACCTGAAAAGTAAAAAAATTTCCATTTAAGCAGAGAAACAGAGCAGGTGAAATTTTATACAATATTTATTTAAGTATCACAATGTTTTCCTAGGAATAGGCAGAAGTGCACGATTAAATAAAAAAGAAAAAAGTCACACTGTGGTCAAGAGTTTCATTAAATAAAATATAGTGTGGTTTTCTGATTATACAACACCCTAAATTACTTCTACTGGAGTATCTATTAATTAGCCATCAAAGATACTTCTACAGCATAAATGGAAAAAGAATTTCAAGGGAAGAAGTTACAAAAACTGACACAAGTTTGGCAGAGCAGAGCTTCTCAAGCTTCACTATTTTAGGGAGAATAATTCTTTTTTTTAAAAAATTTTTATTTTTTTAGGGAGAATAATTCTTCGCTGTCGGTGTCGTCCAATGTACTGTTGGGTGCTTAACAGCACACTGGACTTCTACCCCCAGATGTTAGTAACATCCTCCTCCCCATCAGCAGCACTCAGAGGTGCGTGAGACTTTGTGAAGTGTCACCTGGGAGCAAACTGACTTTAGCTAAGGACTCCTAATATAGGGTTTTTTGTTTGTTTTTTTTTTTAAAAAGAAGATAATACTACAGACTGGCTGAAAATATATTTGGGATGGTCCAATTTTCTACCATGCTTTTTAAACTCAAAAAAAAAAAGAGGCCATGTAGGTTGGTACACATTTGTATCACAGCTTTCTAAGAGGCTGAGGCAGGAAGACGGCAAGTTCAAACCCAGCCAAGGGAACTTATTAACTTAGTGAGATCCTATCTCAAAACAAAAAAAGGGTTGCAGATATAGCTTAGTAAGAAAGGTCTGAGTTCAATCCCAAGTACTGCCAAAGAGGGAAAAGAAGAGAAAGAAGATGAGGAGGAGACGGTAGAGGAGGACGGGAGGGGGGAGGCAGCGGTGGTAGACAGGCGTAGTGGCACACATTTTTAATCTCAAGTACTAAAGAGACTGAGCCAAGACCCCAGCTTTGAGGGCGGCCTAGGCAACTTCAGTGAGACCTAGGCGGGGGTGTATCTCAATGGCAGAGTACTTGCCTAGCATGTATGATGCCTTGTTAATCTCCATTATGGAATTAAAACAATCAAAACAGAACCCTAACTAAAAAATACATACATACATACATAAATCCACACATACATAAATAAATAAAAGGGCTGGGGATATAAGTCAGTGCTCCCTGGGTTCAATCCTCAGTATGGTAAAAAGAAAAAAAGAAAATAAAATAACAGACCTACAGCAAAGTATAAGGAAATATATAAAATAAAATCATGACGAAACTTGTATGTCATTATTAGTTCTGGTTGTTGTTATAAATGGTTCTAACTAGAGTTAACTGATGAGCATTCTGGAACATACTTCTCAACAAATCTTGGATTGAAATTAAAAGCATATAGAATAACTTATTATCCGATGAAGATTAAACACTTTTTTTTTTTTTTTTTTTGTGACAGGGTCTCGTTACGTAGTTCAGGCTGGCCTTGAAACTCACTATGTAGCCCAGGCTAGCCTCAAACTCACTATGATCCTCCTTCTTCAGCCTTCTGAGTACTGGGATCACACGTGTGTGCCACCATGCTTGGCTCTAAAAGTCATTTTTAGAAACCCTATTTTACCCTAAATTTTTTGGATAGAAAATATTTTTTATTTTATAGTAATATTCATATGTTATATAAAGATTAAGAATTGACTTTCACTTGAGCCTAGTGACTAAAAATGACCAGAGGACAACAGTTTTAGCAATTTTAGGGGTATTTTCAGAAATACTCAAGCAAGTCTAACCCAGGTAAAACAGAGCAGAGAATGATTCTAAATGATTCAGTAAAGGGACACATCTACTAAGGCTAGAATACTCAATCAGCAGCATGAGGTTGGCTGCTGCTGCTTCATAAGAGTTTAAATTAAGTTTTTAAAATGCTAATTAAAATGAAAAGATTTCGACTGGGGATATAGCTCAGTGGTAGAGCATTTGCCTGCCATGTGCTGGGTCCCACATTCAATCCCTAGGATCAGAAAAGAAATTTTTTTAGTGTCAAAAGCAACATTTTTGGGCTGGGGCTATAGTTCAGTGGTAAAGTGCTTACCTAGCATGCGCAAGGCCCTGATTTCAACCTCAAGTACCACCAAAAACAAAAAAACATAATAATAACCAGCAACATTTTCTTGGCCTCCCAACTGTTCAAACAATTCAAACATACAAAGATGACCACAAAACAATCTTTATATTTGTAATAATAGCAGCTATCACCTGAGTGTCTACTCTATCAAATACTTCAAATCCTTGCACAAACTCTTAAAAAGCAAGTTAAGATTTCTATTGTTAAGAATAAATCCAGGTGGGGCTGGGGATTTAGCTCAGCGGCAAAAAGCGCCTGCCTGGCAAGCGGAAGGTCGTGAGTTCGGTTCCCAGTACCAGTGACCAACCAAAAAAAAAAAAAAAAAAAAAAAGAATAAATCCAGGACTGGAGATTTAGCTCAGTAGCACAGTGCCTGCCTAGTAAGGTCCTGAGTTTGACTGCTGGTACTCCCTCCCAAAGAAGAATAAATTCAGGGTAAGAAAAGTTAAGATGTCTCCAAAAGGCCAGATGACAAAAGGGCAGAAGCAGAATTTGAATTCAGAATGGACTGGCTATAAAATCCACACTCTAAAAATATCTAATGCTGCTGGCCAGGTGTGGTGGCGCACGCCTGTAATCCCAGCACTCGGGAGGCTGAGGCAGGAGGATGATTGCAAGTTCAAGACCAGCCTGGGCTACATAGTGAGCTCAAGGCCAGCCTGAACTGCAGAGCAAGATCCTGTCTCAAAAAGACCAAAAAAAAAAAAAAAAAAAAAAATCCAATGCTTATATAATAGTAGTAGCCTATAATGGCCAAATTATAAAGGGAATCATTATTTATTTCATACTGGAATTTGCTGATGAACTTTTATTTTTATATTTTTTTTCAAGTACCGGGAATTGAATTTGTGCTTGCCAGGCAGGTGCTGTGCCACGGAGCTAAACCCCCAGCCCCTGCTGATGAACTTTAAATAAAATCAAATCTCATCAACATGGGGTGGCTCTCACTATTTAAAAACACTTTAGTGTGGACACTACATAGTAACAGTCCCAAGCTGGGTATGGTGGTGCATGCCTGTAGTCCCAGCATGTAAAAGGCTGAGGCAGGAGGATAACCCTCAGTTCAAGGCCATCATGAACTACACAGCAAGACCCCACCTCAAAAAAAAACCAAACAAAAAAAAATCCTCCAAAGATAATAGTTTTATTTATTTATTTATTTTTTTGGTTTTTTTTCTCCGGTACTGGGAACTGAACTCATGACCTTGCGCTTGCCAGGCAGGCGCTTTGCCGCTGAGCTAAATCCTGAGCCCCCAAAGATAATAGTTTTAAAAGTAGTGGTTTTGGCTTGGTGATGCTTGCCACAAGTCTGAGGCCAGGCTGCACGACATAGTGACTGCAAATCGAGCCCGGACGACATAGTGAGACCCTGTCTCAAAAGCAATAAAAACAAAGAAAACCAAATGTGGTAGTCTTCCTTATAATCTCAGCACTTGGGAGGCTGAGCCAGGAGGAGGGCTGCAAGTTCAAGGCCAGCCTGGGGTACAAAGTGAGCTCAAGGCTAGGCTGAA
>NW_004955441.1:646391-648735 GCF_000276665.1 Chinchilla lanigera | reverse complement strand
AAAAAAAAAAAAAAAAAAAAAAAGGCCAAAAGAGCACAAAACATATACACATTAAGTTAACTTAGCATTTGCATTACAGAAAATCAAATTTATTGGAATCATGTCTGACTATTTAAAAACATTTTAGGGTGGACACTACATAGTAACAGTTCTAAGCTGGGTATGGTGGAGCATGCCTGTAGTCCCAGCACTCAAGAGGCTGAGGCAGAAGGATAAGCCTCAGTTTGAGGCCTGCGTGAACTACATAACAAGACCCCATCTCAAAACAAAAAACAAACAACAAAAAATCCTCCAAAAATAATATATTCAAAAGCAAATACTCAAATAAAATAGTTATTAAGTAAATGTAAAGTGAAATTTTAAATCTCCCCTTCAAAATCTTGTCATTGTTTTGTTTCGTTTTGTTTTGTTTGGTACTGGGAATTGAATTCACCACCTTGCAGTTGCCAGGTAGGTGCTGTGCCATTGAACTATATCTCCAGCCCCTCCCCTTCAAAATCTAAGTCAGATGAACTTGTATTACAAATACCGACAAGAAAATTCAGTATTAAAAAATTCTGACTATAATGTCCTGAAATTCAATTTGCTTTTGTTTTTCCTTCCAGAAATATTTCATAATTTCTGGTGATTAAAGGAAAAAAATATTTTGAGTTGGTAAACTCAGTAAGGAAGGTCTCTGTTCCAAAATACTATTAGCCAGAAGCCTAGTATACACTTTTTTTTTTTGTCTTTTTGAGACAGGGTCTCGCTATGCAGTTCAGGCTGGCCTTGAGTTTACTTTGCAGCCCAGGCTGGCCTTGAACTCACAACGATCCTCCTGCTTCAGCCTCCCAAGTGCTGGGATTACAGGTGTGCGCCACTATGTCCAGCCTAGTATACATTCTGCTACTGGAAAATAGTAAACTACTTTATATAATTCCTATCGTACAACTTACTTTTATAAGTGTAGACACCACTTCAAATGATCCAACCACCAGAAGTAGAGGGGCTATTACAATGAGAGGAAGCAATGAATATCCTATAACTCCAAGAACTTGGCCATATGCAACCTGTGAATTTTCAAAAATTTAAGTAAATACTATAGAAATCAAGCAGCTCATTTTTTCATCATTAAACATCACACATTCTGTTGTACTTACGTAAGTGTGAGAATAAAGAAGGAATTGTATCATATCAAATTCCACCATATTACAAATTATATTATAGTAGTCTGCTATGTTCCCAGGCCCTCTCACCAACCATCATGGTTGCAATTAGGGTCAATTTGTTGATGACATCCAACTCTACATTTCCAGCCTCATCTCTTTTGAACTTTAAGACTACATATCTAATTACCTTTAGTGTACCTCTACATTATTCTTTTTCACTACTTCCCCTACATTGTAGGAGAATTACTTAAAGGGACCACAATCATTCCATTCGGATTAAAAACAAACAAACAGAAAAAACTCCAAAAAAACTAAGGTCCAAAGAAGCTAGATGTAACAAATTCAGTCTAGGAGAAAGAAGGGTATCCAGACGAGACTAAAGAGAAAAGTATTTTTAGTGACTTCTCTGCTCCAAGTTTTGAGACACAGCTTTATAAGTGTAGACACCACTTCAAATGATCCAACCACCAGAAGTAGAGGGGCTATTACAATGAGAGGAAGCAATGAATAGCTTCAGTGCTGTGAAGATCAATGGAGGTGACAATGCCATGAAGTAGGCAGTATTGTATTGTGCCCATTAATGACTGACTCTTAATGAGACCAAGTGCTTTGCCTGGGAAAGTTCAAATAAATTTTCACTCCTGTATCCTGTGTGTGTGTGTGTGTGTGTGTGTGTGTGTGTGTGTGTGTTTCTGAGACAGGGTCTCACTATGCAGTTCAGGCTGGCCATGAGCTCACTTTGTAGCCCAGGCTGGTGTCGAACTTGCAAGGATCCTCCTGCCTCAGCCTCCCAAGTGCTGGGATTACAGGTGTGTGCCACCACACCTGGCTTTCACTCCTATATCGAAGTCCAAAATTACAAAAATAAATTTAGTGAAACCTATTTCATATAAATATACTAGGTTTGTCTAAGATAAAAAAAATACATAAATATTTTAAATGTTCATCAGAATTATTTAGTATTTCTATATGCAGAATGAAAAAGTTTCACATATACTACTTCATTTGATTCATAGGTTAAGATGTTGAACTGAAGCCAGGCATGGCAGCACACACCCGTAATCTCAGCACTCAGGAGGCTGAAGCAGGAGGACTGTTGAGAGTTCAAGGCCAGCCGGGGCTACAAAGTGAGCTCAAGGCCAGCCTGAACTGTTTAGTGAGGCCCTGTCTTAAAAGGATTAA
The DNA here is from genome assembly GCF_000276665.1 of Chinchilla lanigera. Lineage (NCBI taxonomy): Eukaryota > Metazoa > Chordata > Mammalia > Rodentia > Chinchillidae > Chinchilla > Chinchilla lanigera. The sequence goes on along the minus strand of NW_004955441.1, from coordinate 646,405 downwards.
AAAAAAAAAAAAAA
>NW_004955441.1:623344-645521 GCF_000276665.1 Chinchilla lanigera | reverse complement strand
GGCGTGGTGTGGCATGCCTGTAATCCCAGCACTCAGGAGGCTGAGGTAGGAGGATCGGTTTGAGTTCGAGGCCAGCCTGGGCTACAAAGTGAGCTCAAAGTCAACCTGAACTGCACAGTGACATCATCTCAAAAAAAAAAAAGACAAAAAAAAAGAAAGGAAAAAAAAAAAGAAAAAGAAAAAGAAAAACACCAAAATAAAAACAAAAATACCCAGTACTAGAAACCGCTGCCCCACCAAAAAACCCGAAAAACAAAAATAGAAACAAAAAACACTATTTGCCTTTTTCATTGGGTTGGTACTGGCACTAAGAGGACATAAACAATGGTGAGTAAATTTGCTGTTGCCTTAGCACAAATCCAGGTGCTACAAACTCTATTAGCAGTCACTATGTTCTTTACTACCACGTTCTTACAGAAAAATAATAATGGCCAGTTTTTATGTACGAATGTAGTAAAAATGGAGGTGGGCATGTTGTTACATGCCTGTAATCCCAGCTAGTTCAGAGGCTGAGGTAGGAGGACTACCAGTGTGAGGACAGTCCGAGGACTACGCAGGACACTGTCTCAAAATAAAACAGAAGGGGAGGAGCTGGGCATAGAAGTGCACACCTGTGATCCTAGCACTCTGGGAAGGTGTGACAGGACACTCAAAAGTTCAAGAACCAACTTAGTTAGACCTTGTCTCGCTGACAAAGAAGTGTGTATGGGCGTATGTACAGCTTAGAGGGAGCGTGCTTCCCAGCACGTGTGAGACCCTGCGTTCAATTCCCAATACAGGGGTGGTGGTGGTGACTGTATAGAAACAACTGATTTTATTCAATTTCAACCTTCTGAGTATATGTCTTTTTAATATTCTGCTGGACAGTGATTCAGTAGTCATCCAAAGGAATAAGATATGTGACTGAGTGAAGAGTTAAATTAGACGGGTTTTCTATGGACTATCATTTTTGCTTGCAAAGACAAATGATAAATTATGGTTATTCAGACGGGTATGGCAAGCATGTTCTAGAAAATGAATAAAGTAAGTCTGCTGTTTCAAAAAAAAAACTTACAGTATTTGTTGTAAATGATAAAATTTTAGATTTCCAACAAAAATCTGAACTAAAAAACTTGTGTCCACTTATATAAGTTTTCCAATATAGTCTTTTCTGATGAGATGGGTGGTGATATTAATAAATGTGATTTTTAAAAAATATTACAGAATAAAGTAACAATAGCCAGGCATGGGGGCACATGCCTGTAATCCCAGCACTGGGAAGGCTGAGGCAGGAAGATCACCGTAAGTTTGAGGCCATGCTGAGGTACACAGTGAGTTCAAGGCCAGTCTGCACTACACAGCAGTAGTGAGACACTGTCTAAAAGGGAAAAAAAAGTCAATGTTTAAAATATGTGCAAAACTCAATAAACTAATAATATTTTCTAGAACCCCAGTGTATGACGTTACAAAATCATGCTTGAGTAAAGAAGATCCATTCAAGGGAAATTTAATAAAACAGTGTAAAAAGGTCATTGACATGGTTTGAGATTCCACACTTCAATAAAGCTTTAAGAAGCTACTGGAAGCAGACCACATACCCATCAACAAATGAATGGATAAAGAAAATGTGGTTATTTATACACACTGGAGTACTACTCTGCTATAAATGATTAAGTCATTTGTAGAAAAATAATTGCACCTTGAATCCATAATATTAAGTGAAATAAATCAGACACAGGCTTAAAAATTGTATTTCTCAGAGCCAGAGATATAGCTCAGGAGCACAAGCGCCTGCCTGGTAAGCGCAAGGTCCTGAGTTCAATTCCCGGTACCAAAAAAAATTAAAATAAAATAAAAATTGTATTTCGCTTATATGGAAAACTCAAAGTCTAAATAAAGAGCAAAGTGGAGGGTGTACAATAGGAAATCTTTCACAAATGGGAAGAGGACTACGAGGTGTTAGGAGGGGGGAAAGAAAGGAGAGATAAAAAGAATTTGGATGTGTTAGGTACATATACCAACTACCTACAGTGAATACACTTATTATGTGCCTCCAACATGCACTATCTATCTATCTATCTATCTATCTATCTATCTATTTATTTGTTTATGAGACAAGGTCTTACTATGTAGTACAGGCTGGCCTTGAACTTGCTTATATAGCCCAGGTTGGGCTCAAACTCATAGCTATCTTCCTGCCTCAGCCTCCTGAGTTTGGGGGTTACAGGTGTGGGCCACCATGCCGAGCATATTTATTTTTAATTAATTCAGTTAATTGGTACATTATAGGTATACATAATGATCATGTTCATTATAGGGAATTTGTACCTGTACATGATATAAACCTGATTCTTTCTTTTTCCCATTCTCCTACCCTCCTTCAACCTCTCTTCCCCTCCTTATTTACAAATGCTTTGTTTCTATTTTTTCCTTTTTCTCTTTCCATCCTTTCCTTTGCCCTCCCCACTCCCCTGTTCCCTTTTCCATTTGAACATTTTCTTCCTACTTCACAATATCTGTTATACATTTTGGTCCTTATTTACACTTTTGGCTTCTCACATTTGGGCAACAATATAGTATTTACACATGTATGTTTGATTTATTTCACTTAAGGGTATGGCCTCAAGTGTATCCATGTAGCTAGAAATGTCTTAAACTTGTCCTTCTTTATGGCACAGTAGTATTCCATTGTATAAAAAAGTACTACTAATAAAAAAGAAACTACTAGTTATTGAATTTTGGTATAGCATCAGAGAAGAGTACCCACATGTGAAAAGCTACTAAACTACTCTCTGTAATCCACATCCCTGTAATCCCAGCTACTCAGGAGCCTGAGGCAAGAGGCTTACAAGTTGGATATCAGTCTGGGGCAACTCAGTGAGATCCTGTCTCAAAATAAAAAACTAAACTGGGATGAGGACACAGTTCAGTACTTCCCAAGTTCAATTCCCCAGTATCAGAGGCAAAAAAGAAAGAGCAAAAACAGTAATAGCAAAACAAAGTCTCTTTTCCAATTATTTACCTATATGAGGCTTTGTTTTCTTAATATACTTAAACCTAACCAATATAACAAATTGAATGCAGAAACTAGGTTAACTGTCTAGCTTCCATTAAACCAGACATTGAAGCTATTTGCAAAAATCTAAAGCAATGTCACTCTTTTCATTAACTTTTTTGCTTTGGAAAAGCATGGTTGTTTTCTTTAAAATGTATTTTTTATGTTAAAATGTAGATAGCTTTTGGTGAATATATATTTTAAGTTATTTTAAAATGTAACGTGGTAAATATTGACAGATACAATTCACATGAATAAATCCTATGGGGACCTGAGAACTGACTTGAGAATAGACTTGAGAACTGCTATAAAAAATAAACTCTATGTTTGCCTGAAAACCCATACATTATTTGTTAAGTAGAATGGGATCTTTCCTTTTCAAACTTTGTAACATTTACTGCGTAAACACAATTCTAATATGTTGATCATCTTAGAGGAACTAGACTAAGATTAAAGCAAATCTACAAGAAACCATTCTAATGAGTGTACGTAATGATGGTACCTGTACTATCAAAAATAACCCTTATCATAAAAAAGAGTACTTTCAAAGTTCACTACTTACTTCTCCCCCAAGAACTCTGGCCAGTAGGAAAATTGTCAGTGAGCCAAATATCCAAATGGTTATGATCCATGAGACCACCTTTAAGGAAAAAAAATTCATATAATTAATATTACTGCATGAAGCAAGCTGATAATTTCTTAGGAGTTCAATTCTCTACCATTTAAAATAGTTTGATGTGGGGCTGGGGATTTAGCTCAGCGGCAAAAGCGCCTGTGTGGCAAGCGCAAGGTCGTGAGTTCGGTTCCCGGTACCGGAGAAAAACCAAAAAAAAAAAAAAAAATAGTTTGATGTGTGTGGGTGCAGGTCATAGAACATTGTATGAGTTCTCAGGTATGTTTCCTACACTTAGTAAGAATACAATATATAATGCAATTTTACAACCAAACTGAATTTTTAGCAAGTATCATTTGTCTTCAGGAAAGCTCAGCATTTCAAGGCATACTAACTGTTAAAAAAAGTGTTTACTAATAACCCCTTAGTTTATAGCAGTGGTGACCAACTTTACAGCACACGTGCGCAGCGAGCTGTCTGCATCACTGAAAGCGCTAAACCAGTGATGGCGAACCTTTTAGAGTTTCAATAAGAACAGCCTGCTAGGCCACACAAGCTACAGGTTCACCATCACAGCTCTACAGGCTCATCATCATTGGTTTATAGTACCCTGAAAGGAAAATTTATATCCAAACAACCTGCCAGTCTTCTCCAGAAGTCTTTAAAACTTATGTTAAACACTTATCCAAGTAATAGAGCATGGAAGACATCTCAAGAATTTTAACTCCTTAGACTCAGTTTAATGGTACATGCATAGATTTAAAATTATCATTTGGGAGGGTCTGGAAATAACACTGCACTAGCAATAAAAACAGACTGCTCGCATCTTGGTTTCTAACTACGCTCCAACGAAAGGAACTAAGATTCCTCAGACAAATGGTCCCTTCAAGAGCTTGAGTGAGGAAAATACAAGATTAGCTTAGAACACTTTGGTTTTTTTCCGGTACCGGGAATTGAACTCACGACCTTGCACTTGCCAGGCAGGCACTGTGCCGCTGAGCTAAATCCCCAGCCTCAGCTTAGAACACTCTGTGGAGTCACAGGACAGGAAAGTGGTAGAAAAAAAAATGATGGGATGTTGGAAGGACACATAAGGCCACCTAAAAGAGTATCCAACGGTTCAAGATGGAACAATGTGAGCAATAAAACAAATGATAATTTGGGATTATAACCTCGAGAATAAAATACTCACGAGCCTCTACTGACAGGAACACAGTAACTGAATAAGTAATGGAACAAAAGAGATAGTTGTTCCTTAGAGAATACCAATTAATAAATGTGGAAGGAATGAAATAAATAGGAAAATCACCATTCAGTAAACACCATAGTTAAAACTGCTGCATGTGAGACTCATGAATGGATGGTAAAGTTAGTAGGCAAAAGAATAACAAACAGGACTGGGGATTTAGCTCAGCACCTGCCTGGCAAGTGCAAGGTTGTGAGTTCGATTCCTGGTACTGGAAGAAAAGACAAAAAAAAAAACCAAAAAAACAATAAGAAACAGGACATTTGCGTAACTGCAAAATATCTTCAGAATTAGAGAATTATAAAGAGAAATACAGCTACCTCACAGTAAAGAAAGGGATAGAAATATTCCATCACTTAGCCAAGTAATTGAGGTTAATATCACCAGTACTGTAATAACAGCATCACATGCTCTGGTAGTATAAAGAGAAGAGCACAATGTCCTTTCTGTGGTAATCTCTTTTTTTTGTTTTTTTGTCTTTTTGAGACAAGGTCTTGCTTTGCAGTTCAGGCTGCCTTGAGCTCACTTTGTAGCCCCGCTGGTCTCGAACTCGCAATGATCCTCCTGCCTTAGCCTCCCGAGTGCTGGGATTACAGGTGTGCGCCACCATGCCCGGCAGGTTTTTTTTTTTGTACTGGGAATCCACCTCAACCTTGCGCTTGCCAGGCAGGAGCTCTGCTGCTGAGCTATATCCCTCGCCCTCTGTGGTAATCTTGTCAAAAATGCGTAACCTCAATCCAATCAGGAAAAAACATTCAATCAACCCAAACTGAGTGACACTCTTTTTTTTTTTTTTTTTTTGGAGACAGAGTCTCGCTGTGTAGTTCAGTCTGGCTTTGAACTCACTATGTAGTTCAGGCTGGCCTCAAACTTGCAGTGATCCTCTTGCCTCAGCCTCCCCAGTGCTAGGATTACAGATGTGCACTGCCACACTGAGCTGGGAGACATTCTATGAAGACATAGTAACTTTTGGTTTTTAGCCTTAGAATCCTTTGTTCAAATAAAGATTACACAAAACAGATAAAAACAGATATGCTATAGATGAAGGACAAGAGATAGGAGACCTGAGTCCCCATTCAACTTCTTCAGTGATCCTTGTACTATTTCAACAGAATACATGATATAAACTACTGATCTGGATAAATATTAACCACATTAGTGTAATAACAAAGACCTTGCAATGTGGAGATTACTACGGATTATCCAGGTGCACCCTAAATGTAGTAACAAAGGAGTCAGGGGAAAACTTGAGTATAGTAGAGGAAAAGGCAATGCAACCATGCAAATGGATTGTAGTGACACACCCAGGAGCTAAAACTGCTGGCAGCTTCTAGAAGTGAAAAAGGTAAGCAACGGATTTTTCCCTGCAACTTCCACAGGAATCACCACACTGATATTTTGATCTTAGCCCTTTAGGGCCCACTGTGGACCTCTGACCTCCAGAATTATAAAAGAATATATCTGTGCTGTTTAAAGCAAATAAGCTGTGGCAACTTGCTATAGCAGCAACAAGAAATTAATTCACTTCTAAAAACCAATACTCTGATTTCTCTTCAGATTGTATAATCTTTAGCCTTTTTAAAAAAGAAAGAAGAGCCGGGTGTGGTGGCGCATGCCTGCACTCGGGAGGCTGAGGTAGGAGGATTGTTGCGAGTCAGACCAGCCTGGGCTACAAAGTGAGCTCAAGGCCAGCCTGAATTGCACAGTGAGATGCTGTCTCAAAAAGACAAAACAAAATAAAACAAAACAAAAAACCCTTGTAAAAAAGAAAAAAGAATTAAATTCACTTTCAAGTCACTAAAGAGTTACACTTCCCTAAACACTTCAGTGGGGAAAGAATGACATGCACACATTGTGTTTGGATGGTAAAGACTTTGAGGGTAAGACAAAGAGATTAAAAAACAGTAATAATAAAAAAAAAAAACAACTAGAGCTGGGTGTAGTAGACGTGCTGTAATTCAGAACTCTTAAGAGTCTGAGAAAGGAAGATCCCAAGTTTGATCTGGGCAATTTAGTGATCCTAGAGGGATTCTGTCTCAAAATAAAAACTAAAAAATAAAAAAATGGCTGGGGATGTAGCTTAGTGTGAAAGCCCTGGGTTCAATCTCCAGTACACAAAAACAAAATAAACAAACAAAACCCAGAAAACTTAATGAATCTATGTCATGCATGATTTATTAAAAATTACATTCATTTAATGGGACTTGGGATTTAGCTCAGCGGCACAGCGCCTGCCTGGCAAGCGCAAGGTTGTGAGTTAGACTCCTGGTACCGGAAGAAAACCAAACAACAACAACAACAAAAAAAACCACAAAAATTATGTTCATTTAAAAAAAAAAAATTAGAGGCTGTGACATAGCTTAATGGTAAAGCACATGTCTAGCACGTGCAAGGCCCTGGGTTCAACGATAGCACTTGGAAAAAGAGCTGCTAATTATCTCTCCCCTTTGCTTTTTGAGACAGGCTCTCCACATGTAGTTTAGGCTGGCCTTGAACTCACTAGGTAGCCCAGGCTGGCCTTGCACTCACAGTGATTCTCTTGCCTCAGCCTACCGAGTGCTGGGATTACAGGCGTGCACCACCATACTGAGAAAAAGCTGATTTAAAAAATTAAAAATAAGTAAAAGGGAGGAACATAATTATGTATTATATATTACATTTCAAACTCCATCCTCTGGGGGAAAAATAAGGGCAGGGGCTAAATTCTTCTGGCCACTGGTTGAGTCTAGTCAGCTGAGAGTTGTCCCACCTATTTACTCCCACTGTCCTACAAATATTAGTATTTTCTATGTGAATGATGACAAGATAAACCTTGGAAAGTACTAACCTAAGTGCAGAACTCTACCCTTTTTAAAATTACGGGAACAGTTTTAGAAATGAACAAGTAAGAAATAATGGTGTTCAGGTTTCTTTTGCATGGCATACTTTATCAAGGAACAAAAAGTGACTAATATAAATGATCAAAGATGAAGCACTCCTCAAACAGAAGTATACAATTATAGTTCATATAGGAAGTTCAAAGATTTAGAATTTGTATAAAAAAAGACATACTTACCCTAAATTGTCCATACAGTGATATCATAGAAAAGAAAAGAACAACAGCCAGAGGGCCCCAAAAGTCAGGATTGTCTCTCACTACTTGTCTATTAAAACCAAGTGATGGCATTGGCATCAAAACACATCGGATTTTGTAGTAAATATCCTTTAGATCGATATCCAATTCTTCCCTATAATTAAAAAGAATTCTCAAAAAGTGCACAACTCTGAATACTGTGACAGTTACAAAACAATTTAAGAAACGTTTCAGCTGGGCATGGTGGTACATCCCTATAATCTCAGCACGAAGGCGGTTGAGGCAGGGTGCTCATGTGTTTGAGGCCAGCCTGGGCTACACAGAGTCTGAAGTCAGCATGGGATACATTGTAAGTCCTAGTCTCAACCCCCGACTCCAACCCCTCAAAAGCATATATGTGTGTATTTACTTTTTGAGACAAGGTCTTGCTATGTAGTTCAGGCTAGCCTTGAACTCACTATGTAGTCTAGGCTGGCCTCAAACGTATGGCGATCTTCTAATTCAGCCCCCTGAGTGCTGGGATTATAGCTGTGGGCCACTACAACTAGGATGAAAAGGTTTTTAAGTTTAAATAATGACAATATGATAGCCACAGGTTAATAAAAATATTTGCATTTAAAGTATCATAACTCACTGTCCAAGGTGAACTATCTCAACTTTACAAAGATGTTTCAATATTTCGGTATCTCTAAAGTTGGGATACATCTCACAGTTGCTGATGTCTTACAACTATTGTTAGACTGTAGTGACACCACATGCTTCCAAGAGCTGACTTTCCTTTAGCTGGTTTCCCGGAGGCACTATCAATTTAACTGTAAATTAAACTGTCTGCTTGAGACTTTTGGGACCATTCTACTAATTCAGACTGTAAACATACAGAACTAATGTGGGGTTTATATTCTCAAGGAAAATTTTTTCTTTCAACATCCCACTTTATGTCAAACTGATGAGAACTTCATTGCTTTTTCTATGTGGTAGGTTATTTCTTACCCATTCTCACATTAAGAGAGATCTTTGATGTCCCACCTTTATGCTATTTTAGGTACTTTTTATTAATATGTATAATAACTCCATCTTACAATCTCTACTATCTTAGCTCTGATGAAATACAGCATTATTAACATTAAGAAAAAAGTTTCAGTTTTTAATTCACCAATAATTACTACAAAGAAAAACCTGGGAATGCTTGTTTTAAAAGCTATAGGTTGGTTCTTTTTTCCAAAACTATTAATTTACTTTTTCTCCTCCAATGAAAACTGTAAGATTCCACAATTATGGAGAAAATATAAGTCTTCCTATAGTTTAAGTACAGAAGGCAGCTGTGTACTATCTATATAATTGGTTTTAGAAATGTTACTTAGTTTTAAATCTGAATTTCAACAATAAGCAACAAAAGCTGTTTTTTTTTTTTTTTTTTTTAAAGACTACATGATTACTTGAGACAGCAGACAAACCACAAACCCAGGTAAGAAGGCTGGAGTATATTAATGGGTATGTGTGTCTGTGTGTATGTTTGTATGTACATGATATAAGATTATGGTTCTTTTTGAGACAAGGTTTCCCTATGCAGTTCAGGCTGGCCTTGAACTTACTTTGTAGCCCAGGCTGGCCTGGAACCCACAGGGGTCCTCCTGCCTCAGCGTCCTGAGAGTGCTGGGATTATAAGCATATGCCACTATGCCTGGCAAGATTATTATTCTTTTACTCTTTGCTATATAACAAATAAAAAGAGTACCATTGTTTTAGTCTTTTTCTTTTAATTACTAGTGAAGTTGAAAACTGCTATAGTCTAACTGAAAAGGTTAAGATTTTGCACATTTGTCTTTACATTACATGGAAGAATATAAACATCCCATAGGCTCTCTCTTAAAACCAAAAATATACATTATCTTTACATACAAAAGTGGCTTGTTATCTTCAGGATCATCATCTTCAACTTCCAAAAGCCAGCCATACCCTCTTTGTCTCAGAAATGTAGTAGCTGTAGATTCTTTGATAAAATCTCCACCAAGGTTTAATTTGACATCTGGGGATGCTATAGACCCACTGAGATCTTAGGAGAAAAGAAAACAAAATTGTCACCCAAGGTAAAATATAGGAATCCTTTTCTGTTTATTTGTTTTTGTTTTTGTCTTTTGGACAGGGTTTCACTATGCAGTTCAGGCTGGCCTTAAACTCACGTTGTAGCCCAGGCTGGCCTCAAACTCACAGCAATCTTCCTGCCTCAGCCTCCCAAGTGCTGAGATTATAGGTGTGCATCATCATATTTGGTCAAATGTATGAATCTTAACAAAAGTGAACACATAATTAAAATATTATCATTTGATGACCTCTAACTTTGACTGTTTGCTACTACAATCTTTAATTTTATAGTTGATAGACATCTTACCATTTTTTATAAGAAAAAAATGAAAGATGAAAGGTAAAAAGACATACAAAAAGTTTCACAGCTCACTGGCTAGAAGCTAGACTTACAAAAGTAACTTTCAAATTTAAATGGAAGGAGGAAGAGGCGGGAAGGGGATGTAAAAGGAATCAAGATGTGGCAGAAACAGGTACCAACTCCCCATGATGAACTGTAATCATTATGTATTATAAACATACACAAATAAAAAAGTAAACAACAAAAAAGTACATGGAATGCAATAAAAGTTTAAAAACCGGGAAGAATTAAATGGGAGACATAAAAATACATTAGCTGATATCACTTTGGATGTTCTTCATTATTGTACGTATTATGTGCTTCAGAACAAATCCTTTTACAAGGGATCATATCTATATATATAAACCATTAGACACAATTTTTGCTAAGGCAAAACTTTTTCTTAGGTTTTTATGTATTCAAGTAATCTTTCACTTACATCATCATATATGCTAAGTGATTCATATATTAATGCTTAATTCTGAATAAATCTGATGAGTTCCCTGCTATTTCAAGAAACTCTACATAATTACATGCATCTTTAGTTTTGATAAAAATAAAAAGCTGCGAATTCTTGCGTGGCTTTTAGGTCAGCTCCAAGAGAAGTTGTACAGATTAAGAGTTATCCACATTAAAAAATAAATTGCAGCTGGGCATGGTGGCAAATGCCTGTAACTTCTGCCCTCAGGAGGCTGAACAGAAGGATCACTGAGAATCTGAAGCCAGCCTGGGCTACACTGTGACTTCAGGCCCGTCTGAATTACATATGGAGACTCTGTCTCAAAAAAAAAAAAAAAAAAAAAATTCCCATGCATAGTCTGCAGCGTAACTTAGAAGTTACAAATACTCAGGAATGGGAAATAAAGATTTGCTTCAGGTCATGCAGGAATTAAAAAGATAAAAACCAGATTTGTAGGACCAGACAATATACACTAGTAAACAAAGGTCAATGTTGTTAACTCAAATCACATGACTGGCACAGTACTTTAGAAATATAATCTCGGCAACAGCAAACCTTTAACAGATCCTCCTCTCTACAGTTCATCTCCAACCAATGCTAAAGTTGGCTTCCTTAAAACAAAACAAATACTAGGTTTTTAAGATACAGTACAAAGAGCTCAACCTGCACAGTGCTTTAAGTTCTGGGACGGCTTTTGAGAAATGACATTAAAATCTTGGCTTAAGCTTTGATGAAGTGGTTCAATTATGAGTCACTTCCTGTCTGTTGGTGACAACTCCTGCAATTAATTATAATAAAAGAAGTGGACAGGCGTGGTGGCACCTGCCGGTAATGCCAGCACTTAGGAGGCTGAGGCAGGAGGATCATTCCAAATTCGAGACCAGCCTGGGCTACAAAGTGAGTTCAAGGCCATCCTGAACTGCATAGTGAGACCCTGTCTCAAAAAGACAAAAAAAGGAGAAAAGTTTATATTCTGAAGCTAGACCTCAGCTTAACTATTGTTAGATACAAATCATTTATGTTTTGGGCCCCACAAAGTTCCTTCCAGGATAGATAAGGTTCTCCTCCCCTGACCCTCTGGTCATATTACAGGATTAAACTCAAGGCCTTATACATACGAAGCTAATGCTCCACCAAGCTATATCCCTGGTCCCTAAACGTCTGTTAACAAGTTTATTCAAGCAGACAAAGTGTAACTACTGTACTTTTGTGTTTTTTTGGTACCAGGAGTCAAACTCAGGACTTTGTATTTGCCAGCAGGCACTGTGCCACTCAGCTATATTCCTGGCCCCACTACTGTACTTTTAAAACTACCATTCTTCCCTACTTAAAGTTTAAAAATAGTTCCTATTGATACTATCAGAAACTTTAGTTAAAATATTCTCTCAAAATTGCAATCACAGCACCTGGAAGGCTGAGGCAGGAGGTCTGTGTGAGTTCCAAGCCAGCCTGAGCTACATAGTGACTTTAAGGCCAGCCTGAACTACACAGCAAGACCTTGTCTCAAAAAACAAAATGAATAAATACAATTACTACCTGTTTCTCTGTCTTAATCTAAATCTTGTATATCTAATTTGATATTGAAAAAGGTAGAATTTGACTATAATTCCAACTCCAAAACGTACAAAGAGTATTTTTTCTTGATTCAACAAGAGTAAGATTTAGATCAGGAAATCACAGCAGTGACATTAGAGGGTTTTACAATTATGAAGTTAGGGGCTGGGGATTTAGCTCAGCGGCAAACGCGCCTGCCTGGCAAGCGCAAGGTCGTGAGTTCAGTTCCCGGTACCAGAGAAAAACCAAAAAAAAAAAAGTGAATTACAATTATGAAGTTAGAAAGGACTTTAATTGTTCCTTGTTCTCCAGTAAGTATTAAGTGTTAAAGCCCTCAATTTAAGTTTTTGAGAATGCTATTATAAATTGTAATTGTAAGGAACGTTATGCTAAAGAAGTGTACATGTTTAGCACTGTGTAATTAGAATGAATACTAGAACCACAAAAAGGCACTTGAGCCTGGTGTGGTGATGCATACCTGTAATGCCAGCACTCAAAGTTGAAGCAGGAAGATCGCCATGAGTTCAAGACCAGCCTGAACTATACCATGAGATTCTGTCTCAAACCTCCCCACAAAACCTTAAAAAAAATGAATTCCCTCTTAGTATATACTATATATGTTACTGCCATTTAAAAAAAAATATAAAGATAATATGTAAACATAGTGGATTTAAAAGGAAGCGCGCTTTGAAAAAATAAAAAAAATTTACTTCAAAAAACCCCTTAAAATATTTTCACTGCTAGTTGAGTGCAGCACTACATGCCTATAACCCTAGCTGCTCTAATCCCAGGTACAGTACTTAGAAGTGTAAAGAAGGAGGATTATAAATTCAAGGCCAGCCAGGGCAATTTAGCAAGAACTTATTTCAAAATTAACACAAGTAAAAAGAGCTGGGGATATAGCTCAGTGGTACAGAGTTTCTCCATTTAATTCCACAGAACCATAAAATAAATGAATAAATTTAATTTTAAAAAAAGGGCTGGGGATGCAGTTTAGTGGTAAAGCCCTTGCCTAGCAAGCACATGGGGCTAGGTTCAATCCCTGGTATCACCATCACCACCACACCAAGTTTTCACTGCTGTTTAGGCTTACAGTGAGGAAAAATTCTAGGTAAGTTTGAAGTCTTATTGAAAGCCACCTTTAGAAAAACTGAACAAAATTTAGCAGTAATTTCCCTCTGTCCAGCCCAAATGTAGAACTGGGAAGGGATATTTTCTCTGAATAGTCTGCTTAGCCTGGAAACTAATTTTTTTTTGTTTTTCAGAATGGGTCTGCAGGTTGGCCTTTAACTTGTAGTGATCCTCCTGCCTTGGCCTCCTGAGTGTAGGACTACAGGTACGTGTGCCACATCTAGCTGAGAATTAGAATTTAAACCAGGATGAACTTGGTCAGTACACTTACTGATGTGTCCTTAGGTAAGTTCTGGATTTCTGTGGAAGACTAATATGCTGTAACGAACAATGAACACTTTGTTGGTACCTGTCTTTTTTTTATATACATGAAGCTTTTTCTTATTTAACAAGCTAAAAGAGCAAGGATAAATGTCATTTCGGTTGAAAATGAAATTCATGTGTACTTTAAGTCTAATCCAGAACTGAATACTGGTGCAGCAAAAACAAAAATAAGCACATTTTGCTCTGAAGAAGCAAATTTCATTAAGTTTATAAAAACATTTTAATGCACTGGAGGCCTATTAAAATGGTTAATCACATAACAAATGAACACAATTTTCTAACTGCTAAACCTACTGGAGCTCAATCATAAATATGTCATTCCAAAGGCTGGTATAAAATTGTGTAGTACTTTTTTTGTTTTGTTTTGTTTTGTGTCCTGGAGACTGAACCCAGGGACTGAACTACATCCCTACCCCTTTTTATTTTATTGTGAGGCAGGGTCTTGCTAAACTGCCCACGCTGGCCTCGAACATTCAACTTCTCCTGCCTCAGCCTTCTGAGTGCCTGTTATTACAGGGACGTACCACTGTGCCCCATCTTCAGTTATGTTTCCATTTATATTGCTCTGGCTTATAGTTTTAGTACTTTCATTAATACCGTCAGTAAATTTTCATATTGTATATTAAAACTAAATTAAACTTCCTCAGCCTAGAGTTGGAAAAATCAAATCCTATTTCAGCATAGTCATTTAATAGACATCTCTTTTGGTTGCCTTCTAATGTACTTTTTAGTTTGAAAAACTAGAAATTCACAAGAAGTTGCAAAATAGTACAGAGAGGTCCTATGTAACCTTCGTCCCGTTTTCCCCAGTGGTACCACTGCATTTAACTATCAAAACAAGGACATGGACATTGGTATCATCCAAAGACTTCCCAGTTTTCCATGTACTCATGTGTGTATGTTTATACAACTTTATTACATTTGTACATCTATATAAAGCACTGAGTTTTAAAATTTATGAAAACAAAGCATTTTTTTTTAAAGGAAACCTTGCTTAACTACCACCTCCTACAAGAAATACTACAGTCATTTTCCATTTTTGGATAGGAAAAATAACTATTTTTGCATCTATCTTGTACTATCTTATTTCACTAGCCTATTACATGGAAGACACATGTGATAAGACCTACACGGACAGTTTCCTAAGTGGAAACTTCTTAAAAGGACACCTGAAGATTCACTGATCTACACTAACTTACAGTAGCAATGACAGCCTTTCTGTGGAGGAGAAACTTTACATAAAGAGTAGGGTAAACTGCCACAATAACACAGTAACAGAAAATTACCATTTATTCAAAAGGACACTGAGAAAAATTACTGGATTATCATGTCTACAACTATTGATTATACTAACATACTGTGAGCTGCAGGTATTATCATTTTTATACAGGATAATAAGACCAAAGAGGGCTAAACTCAAAATACAGTATACTGAATGTATCTTCTTCTCTTGCTTTATATAAACAGTCAGCATTTCCTTGTAGTGATCTCAAAGGCATCTAAAATTCAGTATTCCAAAACTGAGATACCTAAGAT
The DNA here is from genome assembly GCF_000276665.1 of Chinchilla lanigera. Lineage (NCBI taxonomy): Eukaryota > Metazoa > Chordata > Mammalia > Rodentia > Chinchillidae > Chinchilla > Chinchilla lanigera. Next base: position 630,128 of record NW_004955441.1, on the reverse strand, counting down.
CTTCTTCTACTTAGTGAATGGTACTATTACTCTCTTTTGTGTTCAGGATTCCAAGCGAGAAGTTTGATTAGTCTTGCTAGTACTTTTTTATATGTTCCCACATCCACTCAACTCACTATTACACTCAATCAGTTGTACTTCCAAATTTTTGCTTTTTAAAATATTTATTTCTAGTGTTTTGATAAAAGGTACTTCCAGAAAACAAAATAAATATAAGTGAACCTTTCCTACTTAACACAAAGTGTCCTAAAATTTCCAGCCAACTTTTTCCCCAGTAAGTTGACAATTATTCATATAGGTTAACACAGGAATGATGTAAGCTCCTAGGATCTGCCCAACGTCAGACAGGAGACGTCCTCTGTCAGGAAAATACGCAGCAACCAAGACAAGACTTGGTCTCCACGGTTCACAGCCTGCCGAAGAAACAGCAGGAACACCACCTAGGCATCTTAGGGACCCCAACAGTCCAAATATGTTTAAAACCTGTCTACTCTCCATTTATACTACCAACATCAGCCTCCTGCAGACTATTTACTCCTTCTTGCATGACTGTAATGGTGTAATAACTGTTCTCTCTAGTCATTTCTTCTCCCAATCTAATTCTCTTACTTGAAAGATTCTATTAAAACGGCAAGTATTTTTTTTTTTTTCATTGAAACCTTTTAGTGCTCTCCACTGCTTTTCTGGCTCAAGTCCAACAATTGCTACATGTCTATCTGCTTCTCCAGACTCATTTTATACTCCTTCCCACCCAGCTCCTGTGATCCAACCACACGAGCCACAGGAGCCTCCCAGTTCTTTGAAAGAAGGTGGATCCCTTTCAACTCAGGGACTGTGTTCCCGTTCCCTCTAACTTCAGATAATTAAAGGCCACCCATTCTTCAGTTGTCAGACAAACCTGATTGTGCAAATTTTCCTAGATCTCTAAGGCTACACTAGGCTCCTTTCAGACTTGCCTCTACTTTTCCTTTACAGCACTCATCACTGCTTATACTCTCAGATTTGTGTGGCTATTTTATTAATGTCTACAAACTCTATGAAGGGAGAGACCATGTGAGGTTTTTGTTGTCTGTATACATATTACCAGAATTTAAAATAATGCCTGGTGCACAGCAGACAACAGACGTGTGTGCTCCTTGAATTAATGGAAGGACAAACAGCTCCATATTGCTAAAATTAACAAGTGAGATTCAAGGTCTTTAGAAAGCAAACATAAAATTAGATTTGTATTTTGGAACACTACCTTAGTTACACTATGGAGGACTGATTTTAAGTGGGAAAAAAATGAAGCTTCATCAGGACACTATAGCACAGTCTGGATGAGAAATGGAGAGGCGGAAGCTGTGAACTGAAGCAGTATCAGTGGACAGAGAAGAGATGAATTATACAGTTATTCTAGGGCTACTCAAATAATTTTATAATCAGTGGAATATAATGAGTGACAAAAAGACTAGAAACAAGTTTCTGGCAAGAGAACTTCCATTAAGTCATTTTTACTTTAGTATTTGTTCATTTTCAACAATTAATCTATCAACAAATACTTACAAATTACTTATTTTAAAATGCCTAGAGAATGATACAAAGTGAGCTACTTTGAGGACTTTAAAATCTGATGATGAAAAAAAAAAAAAGAAAAAAAATCTGATGATGTATCCAAATACAGAATATTAGCCACAAATGTAGGTTACTAATTCACACTGCAACATAAACCTTAAAAACGTTTTGCAAAGTGAAAGAAGCCAGACACAAAAGGCCACACGTAATATTATCTCATTTATATGAAATTTCTAAAACCATAGCAACAGTAGACAGGGGTTGCCAGGTACTGACTGGGGGGAAGAATGGGAAGTGACAATGAATGAGATGATGAGCTAAGTGTGGTGGTACAAGCCTCTAATCTCTCTGCTTGGGAGGCTGAGGCAGGAGGACTGCCATGAGTTTAAGGCCAGCCTGAGCTACATAGTGAGTTCAAGCCAGAATGAACTACATAGCAAGACCCCGACTCAAACCACCACTACCCCACCATGAAAATAAATGAGATGATAAAAATGCTCTAGAATTAGTGATAATGGTTGACTTATATGCTTTAAAAGAGCTGAAGTTTATAGTATGTGACTATCTCAGAAACAAAAACATCTAATTAGGATAACACACAACACAAAACTCTATTAGTACTTTTTTTTTTCTATTAGTACTCTAAAGCACACGCTTCTGTTCACACATGACTGTGAGTATTACTGAATGACGGTAGATGCCATGGAAACAGAGGCCTAAACAATAAGGAAGGTGATCTAAAGCAAATGGTGAGGGAGAAACCTGCATTTGTCCCTCATGGATGGCTAGATGGGCAGAGATGGAATGAGAAGTCATTGCGTGGAGAAGACATGGAAGGACAAAGGCCTGGACGCCCGAGGCCTATGTTAAGCAGAGTTTGTTTCCAAAGGTTATGGAAGATGGGTTGGGGTAGTGTTAAAAGCATATACATCAGGCAAATGATCCCTTGTCTTAATTTTATAGGCCATGCATTTCTTTGTGGAATCTGTATGACATATTTTCCATGAAAGGCTTTTGATGTCCACTAAGTTTGGAAAACTCTGCATATCATAACCCCCACTTGGAGTTTCAGAATGAACAGTAGCATATTAAAGGCACTGAGAACTCTACATTAAGGCCACTGGTTTAACTTTGCTTGGCACATTATCTACCAAATTCATGTTACTGTGGAACCATTTCTCCTTTAGGAAACGTTGCTGGAGGTACTTCTGCAGATCACAGGAAGCATGTACAGATCGCGCAGAGTACTGTACAGACCCTGGAAGTCTAAGGAGTCAGGAAATAACGAGGGTATTTTGGCTATGAAAACAAGGAAAAGAGAAGTAGTAAGATTTAATTAAGAAATACATCAATTGGGAAGGGATCTGTAATAGTAGAGACAAAGAAAACAGAGTGAAAGAAAATGCTAGAGAGGAAAATAGAGAAAGCTCCTCAAAGAGGCAGCAGAAATGGGAATAAAAGCAGGAACAGCCGCGTGTGGTGGCACACACTCTGGGAGACTGCGGCAGGAGAATCACACACACAGAAGCACAGAATGGGCAACTTGGCAACTTAGCAAGACCCAATCTCAAAATATAAAGGGCCGAAAAAAAAAAAAGGGCTGGGAATATAGCTCAACGTGAAGGCCCTGGGTTCAATCCCAAGTAATGGGGGGAATATCAGGTTGGATGGCTTGTATCTCCTTTTTCTTAATGTTCTTTTTTTTTTTGCTTAGTTATCTCTGCTCATGTTCTTCCTAACTACTTCTTGAGTTAGTGTTGGCTTCACTTCTAACAGCACGGTACTTTGACCTTAATCAAAAAGTATGTAGTTGTAAATTCACTCAACAAACATTTATTAAGATCCTGCTATGTGCTGGACTCCAAACTAGGTTTTGGGTATGATACTGCCAGGAAGTAAAGTGTAGCTTCTTTTTTTTTTTTTTTTTTCCTTTCTCTCACTCTTTTTTGAGGGGGTTGGTTTTTTGAGACAGGGTCTTACTTTATAATTTAGGCTGCCGCTGAACTCACTTTGAGTGTTGGCCTCAGACACAGCAATTCTCCTGCCTCAGCCTCCTGAATACTGGGATTACAGGTGTGTGCCACCACACCCCATCTAGCACAGTTTCTAAAACCAAGGATCTCAGAGTTTAAATCAACAGTATTTTAGGTCTGGAAAGATTAAGTTAATAGACTGCTTCCATTTTAATTATTGCACCTTGCATAGTTCTAAAAAGAATGCTTTTCCATCTTTTTAATCTAAGAAAAACTATTTTAAAAAGTTATCATTACATTCTTGTTTTATACATGCATGTCATTACTGTCTCCAGATGTAATTTTATACTACACACTTGAATATTCAATCTGGATTTCCTTACTGATTCATTTATTTACTTACTCACATGTAGCTCTTCTTTTTTTCTTACTATGGGGGACTGAACCCAGGGCATCCTAGGGAATCACTCTACCACTGAGCTACATCTCCAGCACATAACTCAAGTTCTTTTAACTTGTACCCAAGGATCATCTTGCTTTTATATGTATTACCTTAAATAATCCTCACAATATTCTTATAAATGTGCTTTTCATTTTACAGGGGACGACATGGAAGCTTATAAAAGTTAAGTAATTCATCCATTACCACACAACTACTATAAGAATTGAGTATTTCACTTAAGTCTCTAAGACTATAAAGCCAGTAAGTTTTAGTTATATCATTTAAAATGTGCTAAGTTTATTGTTGTTTTTGAGACAAGGTCTTGCTATATAGTTCAGGTTGGCCTCAAACTCGTGACAATCTTCCTGCCTTAGTCTCCAGAGTCCTGCGATTATAGGTGTACACCATCACACACATCTTTAAAGTGTGCTGTTTTATACTCCTGTCTATCAAAGACATATAAAAAATTTTAAAACGCAAAAATAATTTAACTAAACAGACAATTCACTTTTTGATACACATATTTTAGGTTTTGTGGTAAGTGCTAGCATTCAGAAAGCAACAGGGAAGTTTCTGTTTCAGAGGGAGTTAAGCGAAGTTCTACCAAAGGAGCATTTGAGTTCAGTCTTAAATTTTAACTTGAGGCAAAGAGAAAGGCAGTCAAAGTAGAAGGACAAGGATATGTATACATATGGTGACAAAACACAACGTATTTTAGAAAAATTTAGAAAAATATGTGGACAAATAGTAATAATAGGTATCATTAAGAACAAGAGACTTGTACAGAACTTAGGTATATTCTGAAAATATAAGCTGAAATGATTTATGGTTACAGAACTGCGTAAAATGGGGAGAAGAATTTACATGACATGTAGGAAGTAGAGTAAAGAACTAGAATTGCAGCATAAAATTTTCATATTAGGAAACAATAAAAAATAAGTGTCGGACAGGTAATACTGGGATCCAGGTGGCAGCATCATTACTTACATATGTACAGCACTTAACTCTGCTAGACACAGTATTCAGTGTTTTTACATTTGCGAAGTATTTGAGCACTTGGGTATTATTAAGTCCCATTTTGTGTATGAGAAAACTGAGGTTAAAGGAGGGTCAGCAACTTGGCCAAGATCACACAGATAATAACTGGTAAAGCCAGAAAGCCAGGTTGCAAACTCAGGACTCATTACATTTTAGATGTACTACTCCATTCATAAAATACAAGAAAGAGGCATCATGATTAGGCAGAAAGAAATATAAGGAGCAGAAGAGTAGTCCTTTTTTGGGGGGTACCAGGAACTGAACTCAGTACCTTGCACTGGCCAGGCAGGGGTTGAGCCACTGAGCTATTTATTATCTCCGGCACCCTAAGACTAGTTCAAGAGCCATCAGGTAAAATAACCCCTCTAAGCCTGTTTCTTTACAAAATACAGGAATGATAAAGCATCACGATCTTAAAATGATCAAAAGAGCATAAGGCTTAAAATATTCTGTAAATGTGTTATATTGATGAAGGGTTTATATATAAATCTCCTTGGATATATAATGAATCTGTGTACCTTTGGAGGAAACAAACAGAAGCTTTAATAAACCATATGGACTTCATTTATTCCAAGTTCCTTAGTATATGGTGCCAATGAGTAAGCCAGACACTGAGTTTCTTAGATATAGTCCTGGGAGAATGGAGGATGTATACAAACAACAGTTTCTAATACTCAGTGGAGGGGCTGGGGATATAGCTCAGTGGCACAAGTTCCCGCCTGGCAAGCGCAAGATCCCGAGTTCGAGTCCCAGTCCCCTTCCTCCCCTCCAAAAATCAACTAATACTCAATGTACACACGTTTTATTTGTTTAAAGTCTGGGAAATAAGTTGGATATAGGCACTATGCTACCAAATGCAGACGAAATTAGAGAGGCTGAGGCAAGAGGATAGCAAGTTCAAGGCCAGCCTGGGCAACTTATCAAGACTTTGTCTCAAAATGAAAAAAGCTAGAGTTATAGCTCAGTGCTATCCAACACTACATCAAAAAAGAAGTAGATGAAACAAACTGAAATATTTTTAAGTTGCTTTATTTCAGTTTAAGAGAAATGTAATTACTATGTTCCGTTTGAAATTTTTTATTTTATTTACATTACTGGTGATTAAACCCCAGGCCATTTGCACTGAGCCCCAGCCCCAGCCTCTCAACCTCCTTTGTTTTTTTCCTGTTTTGAGACAGGGTCTCCACAAATCACTAAGATGCTCAGACTGGGGTTGAACTGTTGATCCTCCTGCCTCAACTTCAGTTTCCCAAAGTGCCAGGACTGCAGTGCGTCACCTTTGTTTTACTTTTAAAATCATAATCATTGCCTCTTTTTTTTTTTAAAATGCCACTCACAAAACAAAACAAGGGAAAACGAGCTATACTTAGGGATGTACTATGAAATCGTGTTTCTGAGAAAAATTCAGGGTCTTCTCTAGCCTGAAATTCCTTGCTAAACTGATCTATATTTTTATATCAGACGGTAGGCCTGGTCACTAGAAAAGTGTATAAAAATCTAACAAAAGTAAAATTTGAAAATGACTAGGAGAGACAGATTCCGGGTAAAAAAGAACTGAGTATGAAAAGGGACAAACGAGATAAAAATTTTTCTGTGCTGTAGAAAAATCTCTCTAGCACAACGGCTTCCTCAAAACAGTACGAAGAAATGCGTAAAAGCTGGGCAACTTGGCAAATTAGGACATCTAGCTAAGTTATGAGAAGCTTCCAGTGTACCTGGGTCCAACCTTTCTGAATGCTGAGGTCAAGCACTATCAAGTGGGTCAAAGCCGGCCGGG
>NW_004955441.1:615339-622588 GCF_000276665.1 Chinchilla lanigera | reverse complement strand
GCACCGACCCGCACGCTCGCGCTACGCCGCGGCCCGCGGCCGTGAGGGGCAGGCTGGGGGCGAGCCCGACGGACCGCCCCAGACAGCTCCCCCACACAGGCCTCACCGAGGGACACCGCTCTCGGTGGCGACCGCCCAAGCACCACGACGCCGGCGCCGTGACAGGACCATAACAGTGACAGCGCCGCGTCGATTGGCTCTTTGTAATATGCTCTCCCATTGGTTCCCGGAGAAGGGTTCTGATTGGATCTTGTTGGAGTTGAGTCCGGAAGTTTACCCAGGACCGGAAGTTCACTCAAGCCTCCCCCGCCCCGCCACTCCCCACACACACTCTCGGCCGGCTTTGGCTGTTTTTGTTCCCTTTAAATCCCATGGTTTCCAGCTTTTGTTTTTTATGCTTTTTCTCTGTTTGTGAAAACGGGGTGGGTTAAAGAATTTTAGCCAAAAAAAAATTTTTTTTTTTTTTAAGAACTTGGTAGGTTTCTAGGGTTCAGGCTTTCTGGATCCCAAATCTTGGATCCCAAGATTTCATAGTTATTAATTGTAGGGGTTCTTGACGAAATTATATATCATCCCAGAGCCAGTTTCCTCACCTGTAAGACAAAGGGGGCTCACTGGAGAGTAATAATAAAAAAGAAAATAAGCTGTAGCCCAGTGAGAGATACTCTTTTATGAGGGAGGTAACTGAGAACAGGGAAGCTAAAGTAGTAATGGAAGTGTGGCGGCCCACACTTGTAATCCCAGGACTCTGGGAGGCTGAGGCAGGAGGATCCCAGGTTCCAGCCGAAGCTGGACAATTTAGTGACTGAGTGAGACTGTCTCAAAATAGAAAATAACAGAGTCTGGGGATGTAGCTCAGTACACGGGCCCTGGCTCCTGGCTTCAATCAACGTGTGTGTGTGTGTGTGTGTGTGTGTGTGTGTGTGTGTGTGTGTTTGTTTATCTCAAGTCCAATGATTCTAGGCAAATGCCCTTTTTCTTTTTTTCTTTTTCTTTCTTTTCTTCTTCCTTCCTTCCTTTCTTCCTTTCTCTCTCTCTCTCTCTCTCTCTCTCTCTCTCTCTCTCTCTCTCTTTCTCTCTCCTTACAGATTTGTTGAAATGCTTTTTTCAAGAGTATCTGTTGATAAACTTGCCAGTGTTTACAAACTCACATAACTTTTTAAATGTTCCAATTAATATTAAATTTAATATACAAGCTACATAAAGATGGTTCCAATTTGAAGAGGGAGAAAATATGGGGCTATATTATGAAATATACTTGGAGAAGAAAAGTGGACCTGGAATACAGCAATGGAAAGGCACAATGTGTTGAACAGAATTCCAGGAGATTTTTCCCATATGAGGAAACAAATTGGCACCTAAAGGATGAGAGAAAATTTGCAGATGTGTGTGTGGGGAGGGGTTGGCAGCCTGACTCATGACCTTCCAGAGACAACTTACTAAAATTGGAGTCATTCAGCTCTCTGGGAAGTTAGCTTTTATGGGAAAAATGGCAGCAGATGGGATTGTACAGATCATGAAATTATTTTTATGCCATTCTAAGGAGTTTTTTTTTTCCTTCTAGAAATGATGGGAAAAACCATTAAAGGATTTAGAGCAAGGGGGTGGTATCAGATATACCTATTAAAATATTCACATTGGGGATACGTGAGTTGAAGTGCAGAAACTTGTATGAAGGCTTTTGCAGATATGCAATTATTTAGGGTGACAGCTCTGGAGAGGAGAAGGAAGAATGATATAAGATGTTACAGTTAAGAATCGACAGGACTTCCTTAATCATTTAGGTTATTGCCCGGACAAAATACTTGATACCAGCGACTCATGAAGGAGAAGAGGATTTGGCTCGTGTTTTCAATCCTTGGTCAGCTGGCTCCAGTGCAGAAGTGACACAGTGGAAGAGTCTGGGTGAGGAGAGCTACTCATGTCATGGTGGCCAGGAAGCAGCAGAAGAAGGGACAATTCAAAGTGGGAGACATAACTGCCAGGTCAGTCTCTCAGTGACTCACTTCCAACCAGGCCCCATCTCCTCACAGGAAGTCAACCCATCCCAGCACCTGAGGGTCTGGGGAGTCATTTTTTAAAAATCTAAACCATAACATTGCACCTTGGCCCCCAAAAGACCCATTCACATTTCTTTATGCAAAATGCATTTAGTTCATCTCTAAGTGTTGTCAGTGTTTTAACAGTTTCAGCATAGCTGAAAAGTCCAAAGTCTTCTGTGAGACTCAAGGCAAACTCTTTACTATAAATCCATGGAAAAATAAATAAGAAACTTAAACACTTCCAACATACAATGGCACAGGGTAAACATTCCCATTCCAAAAAGGGAGACTACAGGGAAATCCAGACCAAAGCAAGATCAAAACCCAGCATGGCAAACATTAAATCCTGTAGCTTTCTTGCCAGTGCCCAGTAAAAATTCTAGTGAGAGGTGAACTCCAAAAGGCCCTGTTCCTAAGTCATTGTTAGCTGATGGTCTCTCTTTTGGATAGGCTTTGTTCATGGCCTGTGGCTTTGCTCAACTTGTCCGTGTTCTTGGCATCGCCAGCTTCCTGGGGTCTCCACTGCACCTTTGGCTTCATTCTCACAGCTTCATGTACTTCCATCTCATGGGCACACTTTCTGTCCTTTAGGACTTGTTCTGAAATCAAGGTGGAAGCCTCTCTGACTCCATAACTTGTGCATTTCACATGCCTGTAAAACCAACACTGAGTGAATGACACCAAGGTCTGCTGCCAGCTTGACAGGTTCCAGGCCCCCCTTGGATCAGCAGCTTCTGAGTGCCTGAATAGCTGAGCATTGGGGAATTGAATTCAGGGAAATGATTTCCCTACATGGCCCTTGAGGAATAGGGTGTCCAGTGCTATGAAACCTCATTGTTTCTTGTTGCTCTTCAGAGTTCTTGTTCTCTATTTGATGCCTAAGTTTTTTTTTTTTTATTTTGTTGTTGTTGTTTATTTGATTGTGTATCAGTAAAAAGATATTTTCAGACATAATGCTTGTTTCTGGGATCTTGATTTTGGAGTTGATATTTTGTTTTGGTTCTTTTTTTGAAACAGGATCTTGCTATGTAGTGCAGGCTGACCTTGAACTTGCTATGTAGCCGAGGGTAGCCTTGAACTCATGGCACTCCTCCTATCCCCCCCCCCCCCCCCCCCCCGCCCCTGGGCCAAGCCTCCTAAGTGCTAGGATTACAGGTGTGTACCACCATGCCCAGCTTGTTTTGGTTCTTTAAATAACGCCTTTGTTGACTTTCAACAGTAGCGGTAAAAATGCTTTATTTAATTTTCTAAGCACTCCAGGTATGGTGGCTCCTGCCTGTAATCCCAGCACTTGGGAGGCTGAGGCAGGAGGATTGTTGCAAGTTCGAAGCCAGCCTGGGCTACAGAGTAAGTTCAAGGCCAGCCTGAACTGCATAGCGAGACCCTGTCTCAAAAAATTTGCTAAGCCCATTTTTATGTTGTAAATATGAAGAAGACTAATTTATTCAGACAGAGCAAGTTTAACTGATATTGATTTAAACTACCTCACTGAAACCTATATGAGAAACCCACAGCTTATTTTGCTTTTATGTTCATAACTTTTTTTTATTTTAAAACTTATACATATTTATTAGAGAAAGAGAAAAAGAACAATTATCTTATTGTATTATCTGTAGGTGTAACCACTATTTATTTATTTTTTTTTGAGACAGGGTCTCACTATGCAGTTCAGGCTGACCTTGAGCTCACTTTGTATCCCAGCCTGGTCTCGAACTCACAACGATCCTCCTGCCTCAGCCTCCCAAGTGCTGGGATTACAGGCATGAGCCACTGTACCCAGCAGGTGTAACCACTATTACAAGCTTGGCAAAATCCTTATGATCTATTAATTTAATTATATTACAGTACTGGGAATTGAACATGGTCTTGCACAATGTAGGAAAATATCACTGAGTGACATCCCCAAGATGCCTTTTTTTTTTCAGTTTTGAGACAGGTATTACTAAATTAGTATTACTAAATTTCCCAGGCTGACCTTGAACTTATGCTCTTCCTGCCTCAGTCTCTAGAGTAGCTGAGATTATAGGTGTGTGCCACCACACTCAGCTCTTTATAATCCTTTTTCTAAGCATCTTGTGTATAAAATATATTCTTCCATACACATTGCTTTTTTAACAGTATTTTCTGGTGTCATCATGTATTTTTCTATATTTTAATGCTGCATTTGTTTCATTTAATGCCTACAGAATAGTTCATAAAAATGACTCTTCCCCTTTAGTATTAGGTTTCTTTTCAAATTTTATAATTATAAATAGTGTCATGATGGACAACCTTATAATTGTATCTCTATACATATTCATATATATTTCCTTCGGATAAAAATTTTACAAAGGAATAACAGGTCAAAGAGTGTACAGATGTCTGAGGTTTTTACTATTGTTATGGTTTGTGTCAATAATGATACACACACACACATATATACACACACACACAGAGACGCACAGAATGACCTACAGAATCTCATTATTCCGAAGGAGATTGATCATGAGAGCATTATATTCATTAGTGGGCTGGTTTGTGGCTAGGTTGATAGCTGATGTGCCGTTAGGCGGTGGGTCCCAGAGTGTGACCTAGGAACTATACAGTCTGTCTCGCTGGACCCTCCCTTCTCACTCTGCTTCCTGGCTGGCATGGTTTGAACAGCTTTTCCTTCCCTTTTCCTCTCTGCCATGCTGTTATGGTAAATACTTAGATGCCCTGCAAAGCTTCACACAATCATAGGTGGGGCTTTGCAGAGGTGATTGGATCATGGTGGTGTGATATTTGTCCGTGGATTGGTCCACTGAGGAGTGTATAGCTAAGTGTGACATTGGGAGGTGTAGTGGATTGATAACTGGTGGTCAACTTATAACCCCCAGCTGAACTGAGTGAGGGGTGCTGGGTGTGGGAGGCCCACCTGAGGACTGTTGCCAGCAGCATAAGAGGCAGACCTGGAGAAGAAGAAGAGAGGCTATTGGGAGGTGGGAGAAGCTGTTGGGAGCTGAGAGAGACCGTGGGGAGCTGGCTTCCTGATGAACTTGGCTGTTTTCATCCTCTGAGGAGCTCGGGACCTCGCTGGAACTGAGAATGGCTTCAGTTCACTTTGGGGAGCTCTGGTCCTCACTTTGAGCATAGCTTCCTGATTCCGGAGGGGAAGATGGTGCATTGCCAGCCTCCTAGAAAAGCTTGCTGCGTTGGCTTCCCTGATGGGAACTCGGCCATCCTGGTCATTGGAGGAGCTCGGGACCTCACTGTTGCCGACGATGGCTGTGGTACCTTTTGGGGGAGCCCTGGTTCTTCTGAGCATCACTTCCTGGCTCCAGTGCAGATCCCTCAGCCTGCTAGCACAGATCCTTCTTCCTGCTGGCACAGACTTTGTAGATTCCACCACTGACCTTTGGGCCTTTCCAGCAGATCCATCAAACAGGTCTGCATGAGACATTGTCATGGGTTCTGGGCCTCCAGTTGGATTCATGGAGGCATTGTTATGAGCTCTGGGTATTCAGCTCAACTCATGTAGGACATTGTTGTGGGATCCAGGCCCTCAGCTGGATTCCTTGGTCTTAGTGTGTGGATAGATTTCCTGCACTCTTTTGTATATTGTTCTTTGGGTGACTTATAAATAATCATATAAAGTATGTGTCCTGTATTATGTTGTTCCCCTTGCAAAAATAAGCCACCCCAAACCGACACAGGAGGTGACACCTGGTTGGAGGAAGTGGGTTGCTGGGACCCTGGCCAGGAAGAGTCTATTGCCCTCCTCCTCCCTTGATCTCTCTCTGCTTCCTGCCATGGTGTCATTGGTAATTTGTCCTCAGAGAGACAGCAGCAAGTTATACGTACATTGTCAGAGTGCAGAAGTACCTCTTTCCTTACTTCCATCCCCTTTATTGACAGTGGATATAATCATTTCTTAAAAACATGCAACTTCATGAGTGACACAGTTTTATTGTTTCAATTTTATTTCATTTATTTCAATTAAACGATGATACTTCAAAGCACTTGAAAATTGAATAGAAGCCAAAGAATTCTAGAAGAGACAAACACTGTGGCTGTGAATGGAAGAAATACTTTCAATTTTGAATTAATACTAGTGAGAGAATGTGAGGTAACTATAAATGAAAGTAAATGAATCTGAGATACCACTCAAGGGGACTGGGGATTTAGCTCAGTGGCACAGCGCCTGCTTGGCAAGCGCAAGTTCATGAGTTCGATTCCCGGTACTGGAAGAAAAACAAAAACAAAAACAAAAAAACAACAACAACCAAGATCCCACTCAATTATAGCCCAGGAATCAGATTTATACACTTAGGAAGGCAATAACTCCTGGAAAACTGAATTAAAATTTCCAAGAATTTATTTAAGCATATTGTGAAGCCAGTACATAAGGAGCAGTATGCCACACCATTGCTAATTCATTCATTCATTCATTCTTTTAAAAAACAACTCAGATTTCCCTATGTTCCCTAGTTTGTTCTGCCTGGTGTTAAACTCTTGGGCTCAAGTGATTCTCTCACCTCAGCCTTCTGATTAGCTGGGACTACAGCTAACCATGCCTGACTCTGTCTCTCTCTCTCTATGTATCTTTGGTGGTACTTGGATTGAACTCAGGGCTTTTGCACAGAGCTAGATCCCCAGCCATTTTTTATTTTGAGCTAGATTCTCACTAAGTCACTAAGTTTCCTAGGCTGGGCTGGAATTTGCAGTCTTCCTGTCTCAGCCTCCCAGAGTTCTGGGGCTACAGGGGTGTACCACCAGCACCTAATTCATAACTTGTTGGTTGTCTATCTTGATAAATGGCACTCACAGTCACAGCCATTTATGCTGGAATCCTGAATGTCACTGCTGACTCCTTCCTTTACACCCTCTCAAGTCCCATCCACTTCTGCTTGGTCTGTCTCTTGAATAATGCTTGAGAGCACTTCTCATTTCCGTGGATGCTACTCTAGAGCCATTTTCTTCTTGTTATAGTAACCTGATTGTTTCCTAGTATTTGTCACAAATATTTCATTATGCTATTTATCTGATCACCTGTTTATTTTTAAAGGAATGAATAAATGCAAGAATAAACAGTTGTAAATTAATGAGATACCACTTCCCGCTAGCCAATTAGCTTAAAAACAACAACAACAAAACAGGCAATAACAAATGTTGGCAAGGAATAGAGAAATTGAAACACTCAGGCACTATTCTCTTTTTTTTTTTAGCTTTTTTTTTTTTTTTTTTTT